>NW_022900914.1:60728285-60744329 GCF_012274545.1 Fukomys damarensis
CCGGCCCCTTCTCCCCTTTTCCCCGCCGACCCCCCAAGGCCCCCAGGCCCCGGAGACTTCGGCCCCCTCTTTGAGCCGTATTGACCTGGAGCCTGTGGCGCCCTCGCTCTTCATTCAGAATGAGCGCGAACCCACCCGGAAACGCGGCCCAGAGTCGGGTTCAACGTAGGTGGGGGGCCGATGGGGATGTCCGCGCCACCTGCGAACCGCCGCCTTCCCGGAGCGGGCGCCCCTCGCCCCTTCCCTGTGAGGAGGGGCTCACGGGCCGTAGCTGCGCGGATGACATTGGACTCCGGGGTCCAGTGGTAAGAGGGTCAGTGCGGGAAGCCCCTTGGCCTTCCTCGCCCCAAACCCTTGGTCTGGAGGACTTTCCAGCTCTTTTTGTTTGTTTAAAAGTAGAGTGTTATTCTTAGCTGTTGGTTAGCAAACCAGAGGCTCCTACAACTTCACAATTGGACTGCTGTGTGGGGGAGAAGCTTTTCTGAACTTCTTAGCAGCACCGACCCGATTCCTAGGAAACCAAGCGAACGGAATCCTTCTGTTCCCTTGGTGTAGCCTCTGATGAGACCGAGGAAGCGCAGTTGTAGGACAAATTGTTAATTGCCTTACCTGGTCCAGTTTATACTTGATTCCTTTTCAGAAAAGCGATTTATCTGTAACAAGTGTTTTGTCATGAATTATTTAATCTTGGGCCCTTAGAGCAGATGCAGTACTTTGTCAGAGTTAACTTGTGGAATCCAACTGGGGAGGGGTTTTGTTTGGGGTTTTTAGAACAGCATTAAAGGGCTGTTTGCTTCACATTAAAATAGTAATGTATGATTCCTTTTGAGCAGGAAGTAAAGTCGTCTTTATTAGTGGGTTCATGAGATTGAGGTCTTCCTAGCTTGGGGACTTTATGTAAAGGAGGGCTTGATGGGATTGGGTGTGCCTCTAATTGTGGGGGATGAGATAAAGCCCTGTCCTCTTCTTCATACTTCCAGGCCTTCTTTACCCAGGTGAATTTCAGTTCAGAGCTAGTGCTAGTCCTCGTTGGAGGAGTCTTAGAACTTTTTATTCTGATTTTAGTATTTGTGCTGCCAAAGCCAGCATATTACACCTTCTTACTCTGAACACAGCGCTTTTGAACTCTCAGGAGGAAGAAACCTGCAACCATGGTGGTTGAAATGTTAATATGGAAAAACCATTTTAACTCGAGGAGTTGCAATATAACTACTGCATGGGGAAGGGGAAGCAGACCTTATGGCTGCCTGTGAAAAGAAATTTGAATTGGTGGTGATGATATAGTTGGTGCGGAAGGAGAATTGAGGTGAGGTGGGAGGGAATCCTAGAAAGACTAGTGAATTTGTTTTTGGACTTGTGGGATAAAGTTGAATAGTTTAATGAAGATAGAGTCAAGGATGTGGGAAAACCATCGTCTGAGACTTTTCTGATCTCATTTCTTGGAGGACAATGGCAGGAATCACTTAGGGTGCAAGGAGAAAAATCCTTAAGGTCCAGCTACTGCTAAGTGAACTCCTTTTGGGTAGTGGAAGGCAAAGGCAGAGCGCGCCAGAAACAAGGGGAAGGGTTTGTCACTTGGCTACTTGGAGTCAGTAACGCTCTGTGCTTGCAGTTTTGTGGAGTTGTTAAAACAAGTCAGATTACCTGAGGTCAAGAAGAGAAATACTGTGGAAGGAAACCCTCCCTCCAGTGCAGGGGTTGAAAGCATTCCATCCCTCCCTCTCCTGGAGGAAATCTTTGTCTTGTTTAAGGCTGAACCAGTGGGGGAAGAGGATGAATGGAGGCCCTAGACTTGGAGAGGTAGAAGGATGATTTCTTTTCCCGGGGCCAGGTCACAGATCGAGGGGTTGGATAGATAGGATATGAGATGGAAAATAAAGCACCTTCTGTGATTGAGAGGATATTAGAGGTGTTGTGGTCAGGTTTGTTTTAGGAAATTTTGGGCCAATACCAGCTTGATGAAATGATTGTGAGGAATTGCTGAGGCCAGAGTTTGTTTTAGACCCCTTGGCTTTGTGTAAGTTCATTTCAGAAATTCATGGCCGAGATGGTAGATATGGAGAGGTTAACTAAGGCCTTATATTTTGAATTTGAAAGGATCCAGTAGGCTCTCAAAAAAATGGGATTGTCACTGGGTTGGTGACACATGACTCTAATCCCGGCGCTCTAGGAGGCTGAGGTAGGAGAGAAAGTTCCAGCCCAGCCTGGGCAATTTAGTGACTTAGCATGACCATGTCTCAAAAAAAAAAAAAAAAAAAATGAAGTGGGAATGTAGCTCAGTGTGAAGACTCCGGGTTCTGACCCTAGTACAGCAAAATCAAATAAATGATAAATAAAAGTAGGGCTGTCTAGCAGATATTTAAAAGCTTATGCATACATCTCCTTTTTCTTCTTTACAGTTCTTCATTGTGAGTGATTGAGCTTGTTAGTGTGTACGGTGTAATTTAGCTCTTAAATACAAACTTTCATGTCTCGTTTCTTTCTCATGCTTGTTTTTGAGACATAGGAGGGTTGTGATCTGATGCAGAGGTCTTTAATAACCTCTCTGGATCAGAACACTTATCTCTGTATCCACCATTCTGTCCTGAAAGGTTAGGGCTTGAATACAAGTGTCATTACTTTCTTTTACTTTGTAGATTTGCCAGCTATTAGTGGTTGAAAACAAACCCAAGAGTTTGCTTTCATTATGTATCTCTAGGAAAAAGATGAGTTGCAATGTGCTTTTTCCTTTCTCTGAATAAATCTCTGTTGAGCAGCTGCTGTGTCCTTGGTGCTGAGCTCAGTCCTGAGATGTCCAGGACTTCTGTGAGCCACTGCCTATTGCCTGCAGTGTGAAATAGTCCTTTGTTATTTTTAACACCAACCTCACCTTTCCAGGTTTTTCTGTTCTAATAGGAGGAATATTCATGTTCATCTTGTTATTGACTTTTTCAAGTCAGGTTCATTAATCCTTTATCTCTTTATTCCGATTCTAAATTTCTTAAACTGTCTATAAACTGTTAACTTGTGGGAATATACCTCGAACACTGCTGACATAGGGCCTTGGCTCCCAATAAATGTTAATTGAATCGAAATGTCATAGTTCTCCCTTTTGACTTTTCTAATTTGTCTTCATTTCATTTTGTTAATAAGATATTAACACTTAGCAGAATGGGATGACAAAAAAGTTTTCCCTCTTCTAGCCTTCTTAATGATGCTTAATATTCTTTTGGCTTTTTAAATTTAAATTTTTTTTCAAAGGAACTAATTGAGAATGAATTCTGGAGCATACCTTTGTGAGGCCTGAGTTGTTCTTTTTTTTTTTCAGCTTTAATTGAGTTTATTGGTACATTTTAGGGATACAGTACAGTTACATTCATTGTTGGGATCTTGTACCTCTACATGACGTCTTGGTTCTCATTTTTTCCCCTTGTCCCTGCCCTCCCTTCACCCCCCCTCCCCTTCCCATCTAAAATCACTTTATTTCCATCTTTTCATTATCTCTTATTTTTTTCTTTTCCCTTTTTACCCTTCTCCTACCCATCCCACCTTCCCTATTGAGTTTTCATATAGATACAGTTAGGATCATGTTTCCTAAATGGATTTCTATAATTAGCACCTTTTTTTTTTTTTTTTTTTGGTACTGGAGATCAAACTTGGGACCTTGTTCTTGTGATGCAGAAGGCGGAACCACTGAACTAAATCCCTGGCTCTCCTAAATGGATTTCTATCATACCCCCCCTGCATTAAAACTTGGGCTCTTTTGTTTTCCACTTAATTCTATTAAGATCTCTGTCTGTCTCTCTGTCTCTCTCTCTCTCTCTCTCTCTCTCTCTCTCTCTTTCTTTCTTTCTTTCTTTTTGTGGTACTAGGATTGAATTTAGGACTTTGTACCTGTGAGGCAGGTGGTGATCCAAGATCTCTGCCCCATTTGGCGAAGGTGGAGTTAAGTTTCAATAATTCAGAAAAGTTCAAATGCAATAGATATAATATTTATAAACTTGGATATTTTAATTTTTTTCTGTCTCTGGAGTGTTCATAAAAATGTTAAATCTGGCCATAGCAATTTCTGACTGTTCATGTCTAACAAAATATTCTAGTCTGAAGTTTTCAGGGTTTTTGAAAACCTGAATCATCATCCTGGGTATTGACAATACTTTTTTTGTGGTGCCTCACCATTTTTTTTTTTTTTTTTTTTTTTTTTTTGGTGGTACTGGGGATGGAACTCAGGTCCTTGCGCTTGCGAGGCAGGCCACTGAACCGCTGAGCTAAATCCCTGGCCCTCACCATTTTTTTTTTTGAACATTTTTGATTATGGTGGGTCTCATCACTCATATGCCTGGCCTTTCACATTAGAACTGATTATCTGCCAACTAGCAGACATTTCAGGCTATACCATCCTGCCTGCCCTCTAGCCAGCTATTTGGTTTTTAACAGTGCTATATTTCTTAAACTCTATGTGTGCAGTTGTTTGAGGCCCACCTCCAACCCCCATATCATAAAAATAAGAGGCACATAAAAAAATCAAAAGTATAATTACTATATAGGGATTTTCGAGAAGTCTGCTTGTCAATGTTAATGACATTTGATTGAATTAGATGGGCTAAAGTATTGAGTTACATATACATATAGATACAAAATATAAAATTGTTTTGGAGGCTGTTTGTAAAAGCAAACTATAACTTGAAATTTTATAATTTGTAGCTTCCTGAAAACCTCTTTAACATTTAGGTTTGTTCTACTTTCCTATATTCTAATTTAGGATGCACTTTTTTTTGGTACTGGGGATTGAACTCGGGTACTTGCGCTTGCAAGGCAGGCCACCGAACCGCTGAGCTAAATCCCCGGCCCTAGGATGCACTTTTATGGAACTGCATTGTACATTACAGTTAAAGTGTATTTCACTGCATCTTGGGATAGCTTTCTTTTACAAAGAAACTATAACTCAAAAGTTGGGAGTCAAAACATAAGCCAGTGAAATCTGAGGGTGTGGAGGTGGGGTGTTATTTGGAAAAGAGAAGAAATTTACAATAGAGGTGGGGAGGAGAGACTGGGCTATTTTGTGAACGACTTATTTGAAAATTGGAGGGGGGTGTGTTTTTGTTTGAATACATACAAAGATTCCTTGGGATTCTCTCCTTAGTAATTTCATTGTCAACTAGGAACAATATTCCTAATTTATTTGGTACACAGAACATGATAAGCTGCAGTGTTATTGTGTAGTAGACACTAAACATTCTGCAAGAGTGGGGGATCAGCAAGCGCGGTGTGTGAAGGGGCTGGCTGAGAGGTTGGTACCAGGCAGAGTCTCCAGTGCTGGGCTCAGAATTGAGACTATGTAATTTGTTTTTGTATTTATTTAGTAAATAATTATTGAATACTTCATGTGTACCAGTTATTGTACTAAGTATTGAGGATTAGATGTCATGTTTTCTATCTTTGGTTAATTTTGGGGGAATGATAAAAAAACTGTTTGCAAAATGTGGGGGGGATTTAGCTCTGTGGTGCTGCTGCCTACCTCATAAGCACAAAGGTCCTGAGTTCAATCCTGGTACCAAACAAGCAAACAAACAAAAAAAAAATACAGTAAAGTGTGAAGCTGTGATGAAGTACTGGATGCCAGTGTTTCTGTGAAGCGAATGGGGAAAAATCCTGAAATGGCTGACTTGAGGTCTTAGCTAGCTTTCTTCAATTATAATTTAGTTTTCACGAATGTCTGGTTTTGGAGGAGACCAAGACTATTATAATTTGTAAAAATATCATACTTTAAGCCTGTTTATAAAATAAAAGGTGCTATTCTGTTAAATTGAAAAGAAGTTAGTTTTAACTTTGTTGATTCTTTGCTTGGATTTAACATGCTAATTCTTAACACTTAATCAAGTTGGAAATAAAGTGGCCTTATAATGTAATTGTGGCCTTCAGTGGTGACAACTGCATTTAGTTACCATGCTTGCATATCACATTGGGTCTATGACATTGACAGACAGTGGATATAGGTCTTGTGCTGGGTGAGGTATGACTGCCACACTGGCAAACTGGATGTGATTTAGTTATGGTGAAGATGGTAATAAGAAATGAATCTAATTAGGTTTCTTTCAGAAAATGGTTCTCCCTAAAGCAGGTTGTATTTTCATAGGTCAAAAGAACAGTAGAGCTCTCCCCTTAGGACCTAGAAGTTTGATTTTGTCTCAGTCAGTCATTTAAGTGATTTTCAAACCTGTTTTTTACCTTTGGCTGCTTTCCAAGCAGTCCATTTGAAAGTGCATTAGTTGGAATTCTTTCCTCTGAACAGGGCTTTCCCAGGGTTCTCATTCTGATGCTTGCATGGTACTCTTCTTGGGCTTCTAGATGCAGTCATACATTGCTTAACAGCAGGAGTGTGTTCTGAGAAATGTCATTTGGCGATTTCGTTGTGCAAACATCACAGTGTACCTACAGAAGCCTGGATGGCGTAGCCTCTTGGGAGCCTAGCTATACGGTGAAGGCTGTCATGCATGTGGCCAGTCATTGACTAAACTGTCACTGTGCAGCTCATGACTGTCCCCTGAGGACATTATTTTCCTGGAGACAGTGGAAGCTCTTAGTGTTAATTGATCATGTACACTAATATCATTCATAAAACCAAAAAGAAGAGGACTTTGTAGATGATAAAGGAGATAATAGCAGCACCAAACTCTACGTGTTGCCAGCATTTCCAGTCAGGACATTCCAGATGCCCCCCGTGTACCACAGCATGGCTTTAGCTCTAACCCCTTGTCTAGTCCTTTTTATTTTTTTATTTTTAGTCAAGGTCTTGCTAAATTCCCAGGCTGGGCTTGAACTTGTGTTCCTCTTGCCTCTGCCTCCTGGAGTGCTAGAATTACAGGGGTGTGTAACCACTCCCAGCTCCAGTTTACCTTTTAAAAAGTATTCTGTTAAATGATTTCTTTAATACTCAGTTTTTCACCCAAACCATTTTCTAGTTCCAGAACATTTTTACTCCCTAAAGAAACCCTGTACTCATTATTGGTCACACCTTCTCCATTCCACCCTTCCTCTGCCCCTGCCAACCGTTAATCTCTATCTTTATAGATTTGCTTATAAGAATCACACAATATGTGCTTTTTGTGTCTTGGCTTATGCTCACCCAGTGTTTTCTTTTTTTTGCATTATCGGGGTTTAAACTCAGGACCTTGCACTTGCGAGGCAGGTGGCAGCACCACTGAGCTAAATCCTGACCCAGTGTTTTCAAGATTCAACATGTTGTACTGTTTCTTTTTATGAATGATCTAGTGTGTGCACATTCTGTACCACACTTTGTTTACCCATTCATCATTTGGACATTAGTGTTATTTCAGCTTTTTGGCTATAATGAATGCTACAAACATCCATGCCTCAGTTCATGTGTTTTTATTTCTCTTGCCTGCATACCTAGGAGTAGAATTTCTGGGTTATGTAGTAACTCTGTCCATCTTAGTGGGCTTGAAATAGTACTGTAGTTTTTTTTTGTACTTTAGATTTCTTTTCCTTAATGATGAATGATACTATGCTCATTAGTTATTTGTATATCTAATTTGGGAAAATACATGTTGAAATACTTTGCCCTTTTGTTTGTTTTTGGTGCTACCAGGGATTGAACCCAGGGCCCTTGCCTGGAGCTAAATAAATCCCCAGCCCTTTTTTTTGCTTGGAGACAGGATTTGGGTAGATTGCTAAATTGCCTACAGCTGGAATTTGGAGTCCTCCTGCCTCAGTTTCTAGGTGCTGGGATTACAGGCATGACCACACCTAGTTTGTCTGATTTTTGAGACAGGGTCTAGCTAGTATGATAGCCTCAGCTGGCCCTGAAGCCTGCATCCTTTTACTTCAGTCTCCCATGTGGTGGCATTACGGGCCTCTGCCACTGTGACAGGCTTCCTTTATCTTTGTTTTATTTTATTTATTTATTTAGGTTTTTTGAGACAGGGTCTCACTATGTAGTTGAGTTGAGACTGAATTGGAACTCACTATGTAGCCCAGGCTGGTCTCGAACTCATAGTGATCCTCCTGCCTCAGCCTCCCGAGTGCTAGGATTACAAGTGTGCGCCACCATGCCTGGCTTTTTATCTTTGTTTTATTCCCTTTTTTTGTTGTTGTTTTTTTGTCTATTTTGGGGACTGAATCCGGGGAATGCAATGTTAACTCCTCTCTAGTGCTTTTTATTTTTTATTTCAAGACAAGGTCTTAAGTTGTCTAGCCTGCCCTCAAATTTACAATCCTCTTGCCTCAGCTTCTGGGGTAACTGGAATCACAGGTGTGTGGAACCACACCTGCCCTAAGAATATATTCTGGATGTATGACTTGTAAACATTTTTCTCCCATTCTGTGAATTCTTTTACTTTTTTTTTAGTGTTTTGGAATAATAAGTATTTTAAATTTTGACAAAGTCCAACTTAACTACTTTGCAGGGAGGGTCTGCTTGTAAGGTCATATTTAAGAAACCATCAACTAATCCAGGGCCAATGATGCACCTTTTCTTACAAGAATCAGGTAGTTTGAGCTCTTATATTTAGGTCTTACTCTATTTCGAGTTCCTTTTTATTTGAGATTGATTTTTTTTTTTTTTTTTTTTTTTTTTTTTTTTGGGTTTAATCTTTTTTTTTTTTTTTTTTTTTTTTTTTTTTGGTGCTAGGGATTGAACTCAGGATCTTCTGCTTGGAGGCAGGTGGTGGAACCACTGAGCTAAATCCCTAGGCCTGTGATCGATTCTTTTGCATGTAGGTATCTTGTGGAGCTGGCACCATTTGCAGAACATGGCTCTCTTTTTAATTGTTCCTTCTCCTTTATTTTACCATCAAGTATCTTGCATGTTTGTAGGCACTATTACTGTAAGACTGTGGAGTGTGCAATTTGCACCAAGAACCTTGCCTTCTCTTGAAGGCTTATGTTCATTTGAGACTGATGAGGGCATATATACACGAAACTGTTAAATGGTACGTATTTAAGTGTTAGAGGAGTCGTGGAGAGGATGGAAGTTACCAGGAATTCAGAACTGGAAGTAATCTGTGGGCAGAGAGGTTCCTAAGGGAGGTGGGCCCATTGAGGTTAGGTAAGGCTTAGCACAGGGTGGGAACGTGCCTAATACAGCTACTGAAGCAGTCTTGTTCCTGCATGAGTGGCACACCTGTTAGACAAATTTAACATACCAAATCTCCCCTTAGCCTAAATTGTACTATTAGAAGTTAGAATAACCTGAAATAAATTTTGTGTGGTTGTATTTAGAGACAAGGGCAGTTTGTTTCTTAGCTACCTCATGTTGAATTGGGTACCTTAAAGATACCAACTTTTTTTTATTTATCTTTTTTACTTCTTCTAGTGGTTGTTGGCCCAGATTTACTGTATTCCCTCTTCATAGTCCCCGTGACCTTCTTAGGATTTCTTTTATTTCAAATCGGAGCTTGCTATGTTACCCAGATATGTCTCAAACTCCTGGGGCTTCAAACAGCTCTGCTTTAGCCTCCTGAATAGTTGGGAATACAGACCTGTGCCGACACATCCAACTTCTTAAGATTTGTTTTCTTGATAACTTTAGAGATCACTGGTGATTTCCACTTTTTAGTCCAGTGACTAGGTTTTATTTAGTTCATTTCTCATTTGACTTAGTGCATTTAACACAATTAGTTATTCCTGACAACCTGCTGTTCTCTCTTGGCTTTCTGAGACAAGGTCGCTATATGGTGCAGACCACCTCCTTCCTGGGCCTCCTGAGTGTGTGCCACCACACCCAGCTTGTTAGTTGTCTTTTCCAGCTGCACTTCAACTCTATGCTGCCAACTCTTTTTAGTTCTGTTTTGTCTCATGGTCAAGAATCATTTGTGTGTATGTGTCTCATGGATTTGTGATTCAGATTTGTGTGTAGCACCGACGTTCCTCTAGAACTCCAGACTTACAATCTTCAGCTGACTACGCACATTTGCCTTGGGGTGCCTACTTAACATCTCAAGTTTAGCAAATCCAAATTGATTATATCTTTCTCAGCCCCTCAGACTTACGCAGCCTTTTTTTCATCTTAATGGGAGACAATTTCAAATCTTTGTAGTTGGATTAGGCAATAAACATTGGAGACATGAGTCCCTCTCTTCCCTCATATGCAGGCAGGAAGTCCTAAACCAGGGTGCCACCAGCTCCCAGATTGCTACCACAGCCTCCTCCTGCTTTAACCTACTGCTCCTGCACTTGCCCTCCTATCCTGGAGGGACTGTGTTAAAACCTTATGTCACTTGGTTCACTCCCTGTGCTCAGAACATTGCCGTGGGTCTCCCTTTCACCCACCATAAAATCTGAAGACTTTACAGTGCCAAAAAATCCCTATAGAAATAGGACCTCTGTTGTCTCTTGAACCTGCTCTCTTGATGTTTTCCTTCTCCAGAAACCTACTTTATATACTCTGGCTGGCCACTTTACTGTCTGAATAATCTAGGTGTGTAGCAGTTGTGTCCTCTCTTCCCGGAATGCATTCTTCCAAGATAGCCCCATGGCTAATTCCTTCCCTGCTTTGGATCCTGAACTCAAGTCCTTTACCTAGGAGGTCTGCCGTGTCCATCCAGCCTGTTTCGGTAATTGGTTGAGCCCACAGCCCTCAGCCTCTTTTACTTTGTCGTCCCTTCGCCCCAGCATGCAGCATCTTTTATCATACCCTTGACTTATGAACTCAATTCATTCCCAGGGGCAGTTGTAACTCAAGCTGGTCGATTGAAGGCTCAGGCTCCTTCCTCTACACAAAGTCTTTCTCCTGTACACAGGCAGATTTCAGTGTCCTTAGAGAGACATTGGCCCAGGATTTCTCAGTAGTAGTACACAGTAGTAGTAAAGGATGCTACAGTTTTCCTTTTAGAACTATTAAGGGTTAAATATTCTAGGACTCTTAAGGGTATCTGAGATTATCTGGAAGCACAAGCGGCTGGCATCCGGTTCATAACTCAACACTTTGTAAGTTAAAATTAAAATTCTAGTCGTAACCCAAGTTGTTTGTATGTCAGTTGTAACTTGAGGGTCCACTGTTCTGTATAAGTTACTTATTTGTTGTTATGGCTAGCATTAGAAGAGATTTTTAGTAATTGTTTCACTGCAAAAATCCCAGAAGACAGGAATTTTTGGTTATTCCGTTTCACTGCTATCCCTGTCACATAGTACATATTTATTGAGTACTCCTAGGTCCCCAACAATTGAATCCGTAATTTTGAGGATAGGAGTCCAACTATCAATGACTTTAACCAGGCGAGCTGGTGACTCAGATGTAAATTCGAGTTAAAGAAGCATTGCTATGAATATTGATTAGGATTTTGGAAACCATCCTCTTGCTTCCTGGTAGTGATAAATTGGTACAGATAATGGGTAAATACTGGAACTGGATTTGATATCTCTCCCCCTCCCCCTCCCCTCCCCTACCCCTTTTCCTGCTGGATGAACCCTTTGGAAGAAGGTAGCACAGGGAGAGGGGATATAAACCATAGTAACCGTCAATGGATTTATTATGAGTCAGGGGTCCCAAGATCACCTTTGGGTCCCAGCATGTCACCAAGAGGATCTTAACAATTCAGTATATTGTCAGAAGATTTATTATAGCAAAAAGATACAGAGAGAAAAGGGTCACAGGCCAAAGTCCAGAGGAAACCAGGAGAAATGTTCCAAGGGTTCTCTTCCAGTGGAGTACACAGAACATGTTTAATTCCTCCAGCAACAAGTTGTGACAAGTAGAAGCTCATTAAGGGCTGGTCATGCTGGCACCTTTTGCCTAGACCAGAGTTTCAGATTCCTGAAAGCAAGTGTTCGCCATGAGTCACATTGTACAACAGTTTAGGTATAGTGAGCTAGTCTTTTTTTTTTTTGGTAGAAGATAACTGGGGATGGAACATGGGGTCTTTGGCCTTGAACTTGTGATCCTCCTGTCTCACCTTCCCAGAGTGTTGGGATTTGGGGCACATCCTGAGACACCTGAGCTGTTCTTATCAGTTAGAGCTAAATTCAGAGGCCACCAGTGGCCAGCTTGGTGTGCAGAACTTTCTAAGGATTGCAGTGTCAGGCCTGCTGTGTTAATGCTTTTTTGTATATCATTGTATCTAAAGAAGTTTGCTTGGTGGTTCTTCAGTTATTTATATGGAATGTTAAAATTAGTTAAAAGTTCTGGAAAATAGTTAATTAGTTCTGGAAAATAGTTCACAATGTTCACAGTTTGTGCTGTTTTTTAAATTACAAAATTTATTTCATGCCAAAGTTTTCTTATTTCCAAAATTAAGATACTTTCTTAGGATTCACTTGAAAAAATAACATCTATGAATGTGACCATCTGCTTCAAAGCAGATACTGGGTTGTTGTTTTTGTTTCTTCTTTTCTTCTTTCACTTTCTTCTATCTTTCATGTTCCTGAGAAACTTGCCATCTTTAGTTGAGTAACCAATCCTTCTTTCTTTGTTTTTAATAGGCCAAGATGCTGAATTATCAGGGACACTTTCACTTGTTTTGACACAGTGCTGTAAAAGAATAAAGGATACTGTTCAAAAATTGGCATCAGACCACAAAGACATCCACAGCAGTGTTTCTCGGGTTGGAAAAGCCATCGATAAGGTATAGTATTGAAGGAAGTGATTTGTGTCTTTTAGCATCCTTCTCCACTTGGCAGTACTTTAATAACATTAGCTGTTTCAAATTATCCTGCTAGTCCTCTTTTTCTTTTTAGCTTTTATTTATCTATGTATTTATATACAACTCCCTCTTTTTCTTTTGAAAACTTTGACAGCTCTAGTTTTCCTGGGTTACTCTTATTAAAGTTCTCTGTTGGTATTATTTAAAAAACAAGAAACAAAACCAAAAATGCTGTCCTTACATAGCTTTGTTCCTTATCTCTTTGCTTATGACTAGAGCCCTGAGAAATTTTAACCAGTATGTGGGAGTTTGTTTATAGGAGTAACTTTTCTTAACTTCCTGAGTAACTCCTGGCTGCTGACTTTGTTAAGGGGTGATTGAAACAACCACCTTGGGACTGTCGTCTCTCTTGCCTCATCCTGTGTCTTGTCCGCTGTGGGCATGCTAGTTGCTTTTCTTCAGCACTGCCTCCTGTGTGAGTGAGTGAGTGAGTTACTTGGTAGCCAGCAAAGCTAGTTCCTTTTGTTGAATTATTTTGTGTGATATTTCTTGAGTAAGCAATTTTTTTGGCTCATAAGCAGCTGTCATTTTTACCACTAGGCCAGTTTTGCCCATGAAGTTCATTGTCCTCATGGGACCTAAGTGCCCAAGGTTGTTCTCTGGTAACACTACTTCCTTGAGCCTTTGGGGAGGTTGTGATTGGTCATGGACATTTCTGTTCACCCGGAAAAAACATCTGGGAGGGCAGAACCAGTGTCTGAGGAGAGCTCTTTGTAGCAATGGCATTTCTAAATGCTTAGTCCTATGTGTTGCCTCATCTATGTGCACAGCAGTGATGGCTATAAGAGATGACAGAAGCTCCTTGAACTGCAAGAGTGAGGCTAATGCATGGGTTGGCCTAGCTGTTAGGAGTTATCTTAGAAAACAGTACTATAGTTTTAGAAGGCTGGCCTCGAGGCTAAGTCAGAACTGCTTCTAAGGAGATCCTGTTTACTGGTACATATGTTACAATAGGACTAGTGGCGGGGGCTCTGGGACTTGTTTGGCCATGACTTACAGAAGTGTTAGTGGCATTTCAGTGAGCTGTCACTACTTCCATACTAGTATGAAGGCTTCGACACAGCAAAAGAGGTCAGAGAGTGGTGTTGACAGCAGCAGGGTTCCAGCCTCAATGGGCCTGTGCTGGCTATTGCCAGCAAATCTGGGAAGGCAGTGAGTATTCTCAGAAACAACTTCAAAACTGTGAAGCCTGTTTGGTAGCTCCAAGGCAGTGAACACAGCTTTGGAAGTAAGTTAGGGATGAGACCATTTCAGGACTGTGGTACTGGAAGCCTTCAGTTAGTAGTCCCTGAAAGGGCTGTTCATAAGATTCAGCTTCAGGACCATGGGAGTACTGATGGGGCACTTTAGAGATGGTCTTAATTCACTTGTGGTTAAGGAACCCTCAGTTCTCTGGAGTAGTAACTACTGGTGGTATTTAAGAAGCTTTCAGACCATGATCAAGGTATCTAGTGATTCTGATAGCTCACAGTTGGTTTTGGGGGAAATAGCAACTACCAGGCTGGCTGCTTGCGATTATGGCAGAGGGACATCCTCCGGACAGGGAACTGGAGAGTGCCAAGACAGTGAGAAGACAGTGCTTCCAATGTAGCCATTCAGAATGTATTGGGGGAAAGAACCCTGGTTCTTTGAATAAATGCGAATGCTCTCAATAACCATACCCCAAGTGTGGGCTATGGGCCAGCTGGATTAGGAATAGCTGGGCGAGTAATTCACTAGCTGTCCATTGTGCCAGTAGTAGAGTGTGACCATTTTCCCCTATTTCCTGCTTGATGTCTGTTGTCATGTCATAATTATTGTTAAAACCCTCTTTTCCCCTTTCTTCCCCATTGGTGCCTGACTTGCTGAGCAGGTCTTCTTCAGACCTAGCAGGTCTTTACAGATATTCCTACAGGTCATCAGATATCTTGACTTGTATTTATTTATTTATTTATTTATTTTTGGTTTTTTGAGACAGGGTTTCACTATGTAGTTGAGACTGACCTGGAACTCGCTATGTAGCCCAGGCTGGTCTCAATTCAGCAATCCTCCTGCCTCAGCCTCCCAAGTGCTGGGATTACAGGCATGTGCCACCACGCCCGGCCAGATATCTTGACTTTGAGACAAAGCATTTAGATGTATTTGATGTCAAAAATGGAACTGTCTCTTTGGATATATCAAGAGAATACATTTATAGTAAATAATCTACATTCTGACTTTGAGGGGATGGGCTGTTTGAGTTGAATGTTTCTAATTATATTTTAAAATTCTTACTCAAGATTCTAGGTGACCTGGATTCTTCTCATCATATGAAACTATGTTATTTAGCTGATACTGATAAGTATGTGTTGGATTGTAGTCCAGAGCCACAGGGGAAAGCCTGGATCTTTTAGCCCAGTTAGGCTAACATCTTTTTCCATGCTTTGGGCATCTGCTTTCTTTAGCTGAAGAGGAAGCAATGCCTAGAGGCTATCTAGACATTGTAAACAGGCTTCTCTTGTATATGAGGGATTCTGTGTAGGCTCTTGTCACATTAGAGTCGGTTGATTTAAGTCCTCCACTTTTTTTGTTTTTTTGGTACTGGGGATAGAACTCGGGTCCTTGAGCTTGCAAGGCAGGCCACCGAACTGCTGAGCTAAATCCCCAGGCCCTATGTCCTCCACTTTTTAACTTGAATCTGGTAAATTGTGTAAGCTCTGGGCAGCTTGTTGTAAAGCTGGGTGGACTCATAAATTGGTGTTGAGCAAACAGGATCAGGCTGAAGCCTCTGTGGCTTCACTGTGGTTTGTAGGTACCACAACAGAGGCCTGTGTAATAGACTGGAATGCTGTCTAGCAGCTTGTGAGTGCCATTTGATGGATTCGTCCTTCTGTCCTCACAGGATGATAGTCAGAGAAGCCAGTCGCTCTTTTATGAGCAGTGGTTTTTTTTTCCCCCCAAAGTATATTGACAATAGCGAGTCTAAAGTGAAATTTAGCTTTTAAACCCTACCTGTGACCAGGAAGCTATGAGTATTTGTGCAGATTAAGAGTAAGGATTTGTAACAGCATATGAGGAAAAAAATGTGGCCCTTTCAGAGGGCAAAAGAAGATTAAGAAAGGACCAGTTGATAGCCGGGTGTGGTGGTACACATTGTAATCACAGCACTGTGGTCATGAGGCAGGAGGGTACTGAGTTCAAGGCCAGCCTGGACTACATAGGAAGACCTGTCTGAACTCCTGCCCCACAACAAAAGGATCACTCAGGTAGTCATTATATGCATACATTAGGTGTATACAGACTACTTGTGCATGAACAGGACATAGGACATTCCAGTTGATCAGTCACCTTTGTGTTACCATCACCTCCTTTCTCAGAAAACTCTTGAGGGGAGTGGGTATTTTTATCCTGAATGACCTTTTTTTTTTTTTTTTTTTTTTTTTTTTTT
>NW_022900914.1:60744464-60813298 GCF_012274545.1 Fukomys damarensis
TTTTTTTTTTTTTTTTTTTTTTTTTTGATATGGGGGGAGTCAAACTCAGGTCCTTGTGCTTGCAAGGCAGGCAGCTGAACCACTGAGCTAAATCCCCGGCCCCTTTTATCCTGTAGATAAGAACATTGAAATTCATTTAGGGAGCCACCACCACGTCCAGCAGATCTCTATTTTAAATAAAGATTTCTTTGACAAGTAGCTGGGCATGGTGGGTGCACGCCTGTAATCCCAGCACCCAGAGAGGCTGAAGCAGGAGGTCACTGAGATTTTGAGACCAGCCTGGACTACATAGTGAGTCCAAGGCCAGCCTGGACTAGTGAGACTCTGTCTCAAAAAAAAAAGATTCTATGACGTGTTTTGTTTTGTTTTTGGTACCAGGGATCAAACTCGGGTCCTTGCACTTACAAGGCAGGTGGCAGAACCACTGAGCTAAATCCCCAGCACTTTGACATGTTTTTGTTGTTTGGTTTTTTCAAAACAATGTGTTGTGCTGGTTTTAATTTTCTCCTGTACTTTTAGGAAGTCTGGAATTCTGTCCTCATTGGGCATTTGCTTAATATTTTACTTGGTCATTTGACTTTAGTTTTTTTGTTTCTTAAGTAGGAAAATCCATAACAATGATTACTGCTTTATACTTTGCAGGTGTGTGTGTGTGCGCGCATGTTGAAGTAAATACTACTAAGATTTTAAGTGTCTCAGATCTACTGTTTGTAGTTAGAAGCTAAAAACATAATATGTGACCTTAAAGATTGTGGACTAGTTTGCTCATGTAAAAGTGCTTTGTGTTCAAATAAAGTATCTGGAAAGATTCTGAGGTAACACAGAGTAAGTTTGTATGGGATTGTAAAGGAAAGAGAACCGTGCTCTTACTTATCTAAAGTTTGTAGAGGTCTATCTTAAACACACCTGAAAGGATGCGCATGATTTAGAGCAGAGAAACATCATGGTGTTCTGTGGGGTGATTGGAGAGGCCAGGAGTCCTGCTTGACCAATTCGAAAGACTTCAGCGTGGCTTTAATCAGGTTGCTGCTCCTGGGAGCCGGGAAGGATCAGGTTGAGGAAAGACAAATGGTAGGCGACCTGTGGGGTGTGAATTTGATCCAACAAGACTAGGGGGAAACAGAGTAAATGAAAGTATTTGAGGATTAGTTTGATTTCATTAAATAGGATGAAAATAAAGAGTATTCAAGGATAAGGGAGAGAAGAGCCATGTTCCAAATACTGGACTGAATGCTTTACAGCATTTCTGTCCCATGATGCATGTACACTATTCCCACTTGACATGTGAGGAAACTAAGGCTCAGAGATCTTAAGTGGGGTTACTTGTCCCAGGTATGACTTGGAAGTGGTGGCTCAAGGTTTGGAAAGTGTCTTCACTGAGGAGTCTGTTCTGGTGAGACTGACCCTGATGGGGCTCATCATGTTGAGGGAGGGAGATGATGGTTAACAGTGACTTTGCCTCTAAACTGATCTGCCGCTAGATGGAGCAGCTACACTAGAAAGCAAAATGCTAACTGCATTGGAGAATGAGCAGTCAGGGTATACAAAGTGAGCCCTTAAATATTTTGAAATAGTTCAGAGTGAGTAGTCAGGAACTGCCTGTATGTTGGTATGACTGGATATAGGAGGAGAAAAAGTGAACAGATGAAATAAAATAAGGTCTTGCATGGAAATGTAGATAGAGTAGGTGATGTTAGATACATGCTGCTTCTAAAGAAAAAAAAAGCTTTTTTGAGTCGTGGGTATTGAACCCAGGGCCTTTGCACTCAGCTACATCCCAAGCTCTTTTTAATTTACATAGTTTGTGGAGATATAGGGTCTTACTGAGTTGCCAGGTTTGTCATCCTCCTACCTCAGCTCCCAGAGTGCTGAGATTACAGGTGTGCACCACTATGCCCAGCTGCTACCTCTGTGGTTCTGTTGTATATGAATAAGTCCTTCTGTACTGTAGTAGAGGAATGTTAGTGTTAAGGAAGGAAAAGAGGAAATTAAAAGCCTGGATAATTCACTCTAAGAAGAAAAAGATGCTGAGTTCTGAAATACAGATATACTTTGATATAGGGTAGGAGCAAGTGTTAGAATTAGTGAAAAGGAGTATGTAGCTGACAAAGTTATAAAAAGGAAATAGTAAAAAGCCAAACATGTGTTGCCTAAAAATAAAATATTTTAAATTTCTCCCCTCTTCCCCAGAAACTAGAGAGTAATTCAAGAAAATGTGATAGACAGTGCCTAAACTTTTACAATCATGTATTTTCATGGTCAAGGTGGAAGAATTTGCTTTTAAGATTACATGGTTTCATTAGGCACCGTATTCCCCAAGCCCTGCTTGCTTGGGCCACAGTGTTTGGTTGGAGTATGGGCCTGCCCCACCATCTTGGCCGCAGGCTGTGCTTTGGCTGGGACCAGTCCTTTCCCCGGCTCTTTCTCATTAGAGCTCTTAAGGAGGAACTGGGAATGTGTGAGCCTGGGAGTGGTCCGTAGCCCAGGAAAGAACGTGGGAATCAAAGCCCAGGTGTCAAGAGGAGGGGTGCAAAAAGGACTTCCTGCAAACTCAAACATGGGGAAGCACACCAACAGCTAGGGGTTCTCTGTTCGTTAATGGTAGGCGCCAGCACCTGTGTGACACAGTCCTGCGCTGCCCTTTTCAGTCTGAAGATCAGTCTCTGAACAGACGGTGGAGTTCAGCTTTCTCCACCATCTATTGCCTGGCATCTCTGGCTCCAGCATGCACACCTGGGTTTTTCTTATTACTCTTTTTCCAAACAGAATGAAGCTATGTGATTTAGTTGATACTGAGTATTTGTTGAATTATAGTTTAGGCCACGGGAAAGTCTGGAGCTTTGCAGTCAGATCTGACCCCAGGATGCAGGGTCAGAGAATCCCACTGGACGTAGAAGGTCCACTTTTGTCTAAGCAGGAAGATGGAATATTGTGCTTAATTTAATATCCAGGTCAGGTTAGCCTGAGAGAGAGAGGCCTACTCATTAAGCTTGCAGATTAATCCCATCTGTAATTATAGTTACAGTGTGTTTGTTTTTCTGTTTTTGTGACAGGGTCTTGCTATGGAACCCAAGTTGGCCTCAAACTCATAGTGATCCCCTTGCCTCCAAAGTGCTGAGATTGTACCCTTGTGCCACTATGTATACATTTAAATGATTTTAAATTAATATTGATTGATTGATTAAGGTAAGGTCTTGCTATGTAGTCCAGGCTGGCCTTGAACTTGCTATATAGCCCAGGCTGGCCTCAAACTCATGACAATCCTTCTGCCTCAGTCTTTTGAGTGCTGAGATCACAGGAATGTGCCATCACACCCAGCCGTGTTATTTGATATTTCTGTTAACGCACTCCATATTATTTATATTCTGTAATGATTCTAATAGTAATTCTAACTATAGCATCAGAAGATTAGGTGGTAAGGCCTGCTGTTTGGATACAGCACTGTATATTGAAAGATTTACTATTGGGTGGATACTGGTAGAGGATTTTAGAAACGTTATTTAATTTAATCTGCATCAGCATGTTGTAAGGTTGCGATTATTGTTTCTGGATATAGATGTGAAAACCAAGGTGAAGTGACCTGCCTGAGGTCACAGAACTAGAGAGCAAATGGAAAAACTGGGATAAATCCAGATTTTAAGACGAGGAACCTTTTTCAACTGGGGTTCCTTAAGAGAAATAGTCCTTAGTGCCCTGAGGGTACTTGGGTGTGTGTGAGAATTTTTCTCCTTTACCTCTAGGATAGTGAGAGAGCTATATCCCTGCGGGCAGTGGGGGAGTTAATAGTCACTCCTATGGACATTTCACTGATCTGTTCTGATAAGGAGGCAAAGAGGGGAGCAGATTGACCAGAGCTGAAAGGTTATGTCAAACAGCAGCTAGGAATAGGGATGCAGAAGTGTGGCAGGGGGTGAGATTCGGGAGCATTTAAAAATCAGCAGTAGTTTGGCACATTGTTCCCTTTGGTTTATGAAGTAAGGTTGGATTGATGTGAATCTGTCTCTTTTTGAGAACAAGGTAGAAGAATGAGAATATTAGAGTCTAAAAAGGTGTTGCCATCTAAAGGTGCATTTTCAAAACGTTGATTATGCTGGGCATGATGGCACACACCTGCAATCTCAGTACTTGGGAGGCTGAGTTCAAGTTTGAGGCCAGCCTGAACTACACAGTGAGACCCTGTCTCAAAAAAACCAAACAGACCATCCCCCTCTGCCCTTCCAACCAAAAACCAAATATGCCCTACTACTAGATTTATTTCTTCTTCACCTGCAGTTTGTAAAACACTGCTTTCTGATAAATGCCTAAGTATAGATCATTTCATCATGGGCTATGTATGTCATCGTCAGCCTGCTGTACTAGGTATTGCCAATTTTTTTCCTAAAGGGTTAATACCAATTTACAGCCGAACCTGTAAACTGACTGTGATTTACCAAACATGTATGATAGTACCTGCTTCCTCATTACTCACCTATGTGTGGTATCATCAGATTTTAAAATCTTTTAAAATCACATGGGTGTGGATTAGTATCTAGTTGTACTAGTTTTGCTTTTCTTAGGTGATCTTTGAGCTTGAACATCTTATGTTTGTTTGACCCTTAGGGTTGCTCCCTTTCATAAGGCTCATGGATTTTATCTATTTTTTTCCTGTTAGGTTGTTTGTCTTTTTACTGATAGGAGCTTGTGTTTGTTTACAAGCTCTTCTGAGTATTAATCTTTTGTGGGTTGAATGCAAAGTAGCTGTCTTTTCCAAGTCTGAGGGGAACTAAAACCCAAGTCTTGCTCCGGTAAGTGTCCTTAACAGCCTCTCATTGCTAACCACATTAACTAGATGCTGAGAAGGAAAACTAATTCCCAGTAGGTGCAGCAATTGTATGCTGTTAAATTTGTGCACAAATTTGTCTTTGAAGTAGTTGGGAAAGTTTGAAAAAATATATTAACTTTATTCAGCAAATTTGTACTTAAGAAATATACAAATTATATGTCATTGCTAACTGCTCAATAATTACAAATTTATAAAATATATTTGAGAAGAAGATAGATTTTTGATAGTGAAAGCATGTCCTTAAAGTGTGACAGATTTGTAAGCATGTTCATGGTTTGGCCAGAGACATAGAGTGCACTGTAGCTTATTTCCTATCAGTCTTGGCCTCCAGACTTAATGTATCATGGATTTGTCTTTCCAAGTCATAGCACCCTCTTCAGATGGACACATCCTTGAATGTATTTTTTTTTTAAAGCTTTTGATTGGAATCCTTACTTAAGAACATTGTGCTAGGTTTTTCTCTCCTTTAAAAGTTATGAAAGGGGGCCGAGGATTTATCTCCATGTTTCTGCTGCCTGCCTCACAAGTACAAGGTCCCAAGTTCAATCCGTGGTACCAAAAAATAATATAAAAGTTGTGAAAGGAAAAGCTGATCACGGTGATACACACCCATCATCCCAGCACTGTGGAGGTGAAACAAGAGGATTGCCAGAGAGTGCTGAGAGTTCAGTCAGTCTACGCTGCATAGTTCATTCAGGGCAAGCCTGCGTGATATAGCGAGATCTGTCTCAAAAAAAATAAAAAAAGATGATTGGAAAAAAGTACAGAAAAGCGGAGATGCTGATAATAGTCAGGTGTTTCTCTGTTTCAGCCACCTCCTCGCTGGTTTGCAGTGCTGCTGATTTCTGGGCAGCCATGCAAGTGAGCTTGGTCACCTAGCAACAGCAGCTGGAACCAATCTCTGATGCAACTGTGTGTAAGGACCTGCAGTCAGAACAAAGGCGCCTCTTGTTACCATCTAAGCTTTTTTGCTATGTGCTACCAGAATAAAAACTATGAAAGAAGTTTTCCTATTCACCTTGGTGGTTTAAACTGGAAAATTGGAGTGGTAGAAGGGACTCAGAAGAATGCATTGCTCACTCACCCTTATTTGTTTCCAAAAGGTAGCAAATAGGACTTACGGTGGGAATATAGTTAGAGATACTCCTTTTTTTTTTCCTGTTGGTACCAGAGATTGAACTCAGGTCCTTGCACTTGCAAGGCAGGCAGCAGAACCACTGAGCTAAATGCCTGGTCCTGTTAGAGATATTCTGAGTGTAGGAGGTATTTGATTTTTCTCAGTATGAACCATAGTAAGCTTTAAGGAAGTAAATGTTTATGAAGAACAATGATATAAACTGTTTAACAAAGCTGAAGGACAGTTTTTAAATGTTAGACTCTTTAAAGTTTTCTAGATGATGGACGTGTGTGGGCGGGCAGGCAGTACAGGAGATTAAACCTAGGGCCTTCATGTTGAGCTACATCTCCAGCCCTTTTTAGTTTTGATTTTAAGATGTGCTCTGGCTGAATTGCTAAATTACCTGAGCTTGGCTTGAACTTGTGATCCTCTTAACCTCAGTCTTCCAGAGTGCTGGGGTTAGGTGTATGCCATTACTTATGGCTCATTTGCTGTGTAATTAAAGTTATTCAAGGAATATTTTTGTTTGATCTGATCAGTTACTGTCTGGTAGTGGCTTATTAAGTTCTGACTTGATGTATAATGCCAAGTAAAATTGTCTTCAGGAATACATGTTCCAAAGTTGTTTCATATTTTCCTGGGGAATAGGTACCTGAGTTGATGGGATTGGAGAATAACCATTTGGTGGTTAAGTAGAAACCTGGAGGTTGTGTTTGGGAAGAATGAAGTCATCAGATCAATGAAGAACCTGTCTTAGCCTCAGTGGTTCCAGGGTATAACTAGCACTTAGACATCACAAGAGTAAAGTGGCAGATTCTTGAGTTTGTAATGCATTTTGCCATACTCATATACCCATCCTTTTATTCATTTGGATGGCCTTTAGGGAAATAAAGTGAGACAGCATAATATATACCATCTTCTGGGCTGCTGCTCTAGTCCAGAAGAAGAACAAAATAGACCACTCCATTCTAGCTGTCATAGGCAAAGAGAAATGACTTGCTTAGAAGTATCAGTGAACTGTTACAAAATTTCTTCTCAGTGTGCAGAATCTAATAAGCAGAAGTGAAACTTGAGAATCTTATACAAGTGATTGTGGTTCTTCACTGTTAGTGAGCCATCTGTCCAGTATGTGCAAGTCCTCTGGTGCAGTCCCCAGCACAGAAAATCTATGGTTAAAAAAAAAGTGTGATTGGGCCGGGGATTTAGCTCAGTGATTCTGCCACCTGCTTCACAAGCATAAGGTCTTGAGTTCGATCCCTGGTCCAAAAAAAAAGATTTTTAAAAAAAACTTTTTTTCTTTTGTCTGAATGATTCCAAATCTTATGTATTTAGGCTACTGGTTGAACCTCTAAAACAGGGTGGTAGATAGTGGTAAATGGCTCTTTATGGAGCAGAAAATTGTGCTTAATTTTGGAGAGGAACATTCTTCTGTATTGTGATTGTGAATAGTTGGTTGTCTGCAGTTGCTGTTGGAGGTTACTATCTGTTCTCATATGTCCTATAAAGCAATTCCTTATTAGACAGTATTTTAGTAGTGGTTGACTAGGATTGTTGTTTCAGTTACATCAAAATGATTTTGTCTAGTTGGCTGTAGTTTTAAATGCTAGAGGTTATTAGAGGGCAATGCCTCTGAAAAAATGAAGGGGTCAGAAGCAAACTAGACAAAGACTTTCAGATTCTGTTGTGGATCTGCACCTCTTGTACTCTTGATGCTCTGGATTTCCTTCTTTATTGTCTGAAAAACTGACTTCAGCAATTGTTTTAGAGCAAGTTTGTCAGTAACACATTCATCTGAGAATGTTTTATTTTCCTTCATCTAGGATTGTCGTTATTTCATCTTCATTCCGAAAGGATATTTACACTGGGTATAGAATTCTGAGAATAGTGTTCTTTTTGTAACTTGAAAAATCTTGTATCACTTCTTTGTGGACCTTATGGTTTCTTTTGAGGCATGTGCATTCGTTGGAACCACTTTCTTTATCAGCTTCCAAATTTTTTGTTTTCAGTTTTCAGCATTTGTGAAGTGTTTGTTTTTTCTTTTTGGAGTACCCTGGGGTTCTTGAAACTGTAGGTTTTTATCACTGGCAAATTTGGGAGATAGTATTCAGATATTTCAACTAAGCTTCATTCTTTCTCATTTGCTTTGTTTGGTACCGGGGATTGAACTCGGGTCCTTGTGCTTGCAAGGCAGGCCACTGAACCGCTGAGCTAAATCCCCGGCCCTCATTTGCTTTTTTGATGATGTCATTGTTAGGGCCTTTGTTTTCCTACAGGCAGTTGAGGCTGTGTTCATAAAAGCCTCTTTTCTACTGTTTAGATGGAGCATCACTGACTTGGTACCCCTCCACTTCCTTCTCTTTCTGAGCCCTTCCAAGGAAATTTTTTACTTTGGTTACTGTATCTTCTAAATCTTTGCTAATAAGCCTTTATGGCTTATTTCCACAATGTGTGTTTGACCTTATTCTTGGAGTACTTTTGTAATAATCACTGTGGAGTCTTTTTTAATGATTCCAACATCTGTGTCATTTTGGTGTTAACATCTGTTGATCTTTTCCAGTATGAGCTGAAATTTCCTTGGTCCTTTGTATGCCAAATATTTTTTCTTTATACCTTCAACATCGTGAGTGTTATGCTTTAGTACTCTCATTTGTTTGAATTCTATGTAGAATGTGGATTTTCTGTTTTACAGGCAGTCAACCTGATTGGATTCAGACCAAAGCACTGAGGAGGCTTCTCTAGGATATTGTTTCATATCATTTTCATCTTGTGTATATCACACTGTAGCACCCTACCCTGCTTCTGTTCTGTTTCCTAATCTGTGGTATGATGTTTAGAGTCAGACCCATGCTTGCACACATAACTCAGGAATACATAAAGTACTTTTTCACCACTTGGTCAGCTCCTCTCCCTCAACCCTGACCTCTGTACTACAGTTATTGGGATATACCATGGATTATTTTGTAGTCTTATGTTGCCCATCACAGACAGTGGTGTAGTGAGCATGCTTTTACAGGTAGATCCTTGGTGTGTAATTCTTAAAATATTGCTGTAGTATGATGCCTTGAAATTAGTTTACTTACCTGTACTTACCTGATGGCCTTTTCACAGAAGTTAACATTAGATCTGTGTATTTTTTTCTAAATACTCTGCGAAGACTGCAGCTATGCCAACCTGAATGTACCCTATGTTGTCTAAATACCTCTTTTTTTTAATGGGGTGTCAAACTCAGTACCATATGCTCACCAATCAGGAAGTGGCACCACTGGGCCCAACATGCGCTTTTTTATTCTTGAGCACTAGTCCATACATAGTTCACAAAGAAGCAGTGGGAAGAATTCCTTCTTGTGGTAGTTGTGGTAAATTGGTATTGGGTACTTACTGAGAAGATCTCAGTGGAATGTAGACCATTCTTTCCATTACTAGGTGGAATGAAAAAAATCATCTGTTCATGATTCCTTTTTCTTTTTCAGAATTTTGATTCTGACATAAGTAGTGTGGGAATAGATGGCTGCTGGCAGGCAGACAGCCAGCGGCTTCTCAATGAGGTGATGGTGGAGCACTTCTTCCGACAAGGAATGCTGGATGTAGCCGAGGAGCTCTGCCAGGTAACAGGGCGCCGCCTGGGAGGATGTAGAAAACAGAGGGGCCTGGGATGCAGCTCTGTGAGAGGGCGCTTGCTCAGCACGCAACAGGCCTGGCTTCTGTCCCTGTACTACAAAAAGCAAAAACAGACAGTGACAGCACCACCAACAAACAAAAGAAAAAAAGAAGGTTGTTTGGATTATTTACAGAGCAGAATGAATCTTCTACAGGTAGATTTATTTTTTTAGTCCTGGGAATTGAACTCAGGGCCTTATGCTTGCCAGGCAGGCACTGTGCCGCTGAGCTACATCCCCAGCCCCAGATAAATTTTTAATATTTTAATTGTTAGGAATTACTAGGGTTATTTAATTACTAGCAAATCTTTCTGTTTTTATTTTTATTTTCCTTGAGTGATGAAAGTTGTGATCCTAAAGTTACCTGAATTGTTCTTTCTTTGTTCCTGGCCCAGTAAGCTGGTCATGAGTCAAAGGGATCAAAAGTGATATTACTTCCCTCTTTTGAGAAGGAAAGTTCATATAGCAGAGATAAGGAAAGGGACAGAAAACATTAATGTTTGTTCTTCTGATCTAGTGCAGTTTAAAGAAATTTATCAGATGAATTTCAGACTAAAATTTACATCAGGTGAGCGGTGCTTCATTTCCAGTAGCAACAAGCATAGGAGTCTCAAAACAGTTCACCAATATCCTGTAGTCTTAATAGTATTTACTTCAAGCAAAGCTCTGCTTTTATTCCTCACTGCAACCCCATCAAGTAGAAATTATTCCTGATCAACACATGAGAAATCTGAGGTCTGGAGAAGTTTTTAATGAGGGATCTGGCATTCATGTCTCCAAAACTGTTCTATTTTCACCTATTCAAATATGTTATACCTCAAATCTTTCTTTATAACCTGTAGGAATTTTGTTTGTCCATATATATTTTTTTATAGAAAAACAGTAGCAAAGGCCCAGATAGCAGTGGCTTAGATTAAAATGTTTATTTTTCATGCACAGAAGTAGAAGGTAGTTGGAGGCCCACAGCATACATGATAGCTCTTAAGAGATTCACACTCCTTGTACTCTGCTATTTCTGGGAAGGACAGAGTGTGCATATTTATACTTCACTGGCCAAGATTTACATCTTGAAAAGCATTATTCAGTTTTATTTCTCAGTAGCAGGGATGAGGGTGGGCAGTCATCAGTCTCCACCCCCAAAATGTATGTTAAAAAATAAATTGTCTTTGATGGCTTGCCCTATATTTTCTAGTCTAGAGTATGTTTTTACCACTATGCCTTTATTTTGGTTACTTATTGTTAACAAAAGTTCTTTCTTCTTTTTCAGGAATCTGGTCTTTCTGTAGACCCAAGTCAGAAGGAACCATTTGTGGAGTTAAATCGAATATTAGAAGCATTGAAAGTCAGAGTTCTGAGACCTGCTCTGGAGTGAGTTTTTCTGTTGGCTAATTTGCAAGAACTCTCTATAAGAAAGAAAGGTTACTTAAAAAACACATTAGAAATTCTTAGGTATATTTATCTTACCTGGGGCAGTCTTTAGAGAAATCAAAGGAGAATTTTCTTTTATCCAAGTGAAATATGGGAAAGTGCAATATGAGAAAGTGGTACAGCTTACTTATCAGTTGGTCTCAGTTCCCACGAGAGAAAAGGGGTTCCACCACCCCTGCTGTCCCACTGTTTTCTGTGCACTCAAGTTGTAACTGAGGCATTGTTGTTCAGGTGGGCCTCATCTGATATTCGAGCTCCCCAAATGTGCTAGCATTCTAAGGCAGGATGGAGTGGGAATTTGAACTAAGTGGTAAGCATGAAGATTGCACACACTGTACACACGTACTCTGTTCTTCATTACTGTAGATTTTGATGATTCACTCTGAACTCACTGAGACAAATTATATGAAATTACTGAGTGGACTATAACAAGTACTATCCTAGACATTGTCAGCAGACGTTTTCATAAAGGGCCAATTAATAAGTTTTACTTTTTGTAGGTCACATATGGTCTCCCTCCCATATTCTTGTTTGTTTTGTTGTAACCCTTTAAAAATGTAAAAAGTTGTTTTTTGTGACCTATCATTTAGAACAGGCCGCAAGCTATATTTGGCCTGTGCCATAGTTAGCTGACTCCTAGAATATTTCATTGTGAAGGTTACCAGGATATTTATAATAAATAGCTCATAAAATAAAGCAATATGACAGAAGCAGTATGTGAGGATCTAATGTAGAGTCCTGGTATTTTAAAATGGAAAAACTGCCTGGTGTGATGGTGCATGCTAATCCTAGCACTTGGAGACTGAGGCAGGAGGATCACTTTGAGTTTGAGGCCAACCTGAGCTACGTAGTGAGTTCAAGTCCAATTTGAACTACTTAGTGAGACCCTGTCTCAAAAAAAGGAAAAATTCAGCCGGGTGTGGCAGAACACACCTGCAATCCCAGCACTTGGGAAGTTTGCAATCATCCAGGATCTGATTTTCAGCATTGTAAACTTGGGAATCCATGTGTGTGCGTACGTGTGTGTTGTTTAATACTAAGATCAGGTCAGTTAACAAAAACTGGAATTATTTATGTGCACAGTTTGGATTGCCAGTGGCTCTAAAACTAGCTCATGCTAGGCACATCCCTGTGGAAGGCATAGTCTAATATGAACTTGCCAACCATGGAAATGTAGCAAGAGGAGATTGTTCTAGAAAATTTTACTGTTTTCCACCAAAAATATCCTGATGCCATTATCTCCACCATGGAGTTTAAACTGTTAGTTCAGAGTTCATTAGTTGACTTGTCTCTTGTCTTCATTGCCTCGGTCTGTCTGTCTGTCTGTCTGCCTTTCTTTATCTTTTTCCATTACTAGCCATCCTCCTTTTTTAAAAGTTTATTTACATTGTTAAAACATTGCTTGATACGAAGCTCCATGTTTGAAAGTGTTTTTTTGTTTGTTTGTTTGTTTTGAGACAGGGTTTTCCTATGTAGTTCAGGCTGAACTTGAACTCACTATGTATCCCAGGTTGGCCTGGAACTCACAGTGATCCTCCTGCCTCAGCCTCCTAAGTCATGGGATTACAGCCGTGCACCACCACTCCTGGTATTGTTTGAATTTTGAGCCAGCATTACTTATCCTAATATATGAGCTAGGCACAAAATCAAAAGGTACAACAGAAACAAAGTGCAGTTGCTTCTCAGTCACCTAATATCTTAGCTCACAGGTGGTTTCCATTAGTCTTTCTCTTGTGCATCCTTTCAGAGATACTCCATACACGTACAAGTTTATATGTATTATTTATGTATACGTTTTTATTTACAGCTGGTTGCATACCTCACACTATCATCTTGCTTTTTCCACTTGAAATTTTGGAAAGTACCTGCTGTATAGAGCTATCTCATTTTTTGTGGTGGCTTTTGTGTGGCTTGTTGTGGTGCTTAGTGTTCTGCTGTAGGATTTATACCTTAACTCTATTTAACCTGCCCCTAATGGTAAATGATTAGTTGTTCTAGGCTTCTACTTTGTAAGCAGTACAACAGTGAATAGTGGTTGTACTTTATTTTGAGCATACCCAGCTGTATCTTGAGGGTGCGTTCTGAGAATGTTGGGACAAGGTGCATTTTAAAATTGAATTGAGTTTGCAAAATTTTTCCCTATAAAAGCTTCTCCAAAATACGTTACTACCACAACAGCAAGGGTTTTTTTCCCATCTGTGTTACCACAGTTGATTCTCTACCTCCTTCCTTTCCCCCTCTTTCTTCTATTCCCGTGTCTCTTCATAATCTTTGTACGTTTGTAGTGGAGGAAGAACAGCATGTTTTATTTTCCATTTGCATTTATCTTATGAGTGAAGTTAGGGTACATTTTCTCTAAGTAGGATCACAGCTTCATTCTGGCCAAGGTCTAGGTCTCTAGGCCTCTGGCTTGGGTGAGTAGTCTTTTCATGCCAGGGGCTGTCTTCAGGCAGAGGGATTACTACTGAGATACTGCAGATTTGATCCCAAGGGCCTGTGTGAACATTTCACCATGGCCTCTGGGCACTCGCAGTACTCTTTCAAACAGCTTACAGATAGTTGTATTTGCAAACACCTCAATGGAAAGCCATATGGAACAGAAAATTTCTGAATGGTTGTGAAAAAGGAGCGGGGAAGGTTACTTAGAAAAAATGAAACTATCAGAGGTATTCAGATGGAACAAGCCATAAACACTATCCTGGAGGCTGCTGAAATTTGGTGTGGAGTCCATCTTTGAGGCGAGAAGTTAGGTGAGGATAGAAAAGCCAGAGAGGCAGCAGAGGCTGTCTTTGCAGTTCGGTGGAGCATATGACCAGTGGTCCCAGGATGAGAAAATGCTTGCAAGACTTCAGAAAGATTGTAGTTCCAGTTCAGTGAAGAAAACAGTTTGTAAGTGGGGAATAGTTCTAGAAAATGAAAGCAGAGGAAGCAGTCAGAAGTACCTGCTCCTGTAGCCTTCCCTTTCGCGGAGAGGAGGGCGACAGTGATCAAGCAGTTTCTGGTGTCTGCTCTCTTGTTCCTAGAGGTGGCTTCTTGTAGGTGGGCATTTTTCACTAGCCACAAAAGCCTTAAGGAACCAAGGCTGTGATGTGAGAGAAGTGGAGAAGGGCAGTCACAGCTTAACATGTTGTAGTTTACTTCCCTAGAGTTCAGTTGTCTTCCTCCATCTCCAGTTCATTGGTCTTAATTCTGAAAAGGCAGGAGAGCTGATCTGTCTGTCACTTAGTCTGATGGAGAAAGGTACCTTTATTAAAGAGAAGCTGGGCCCGGGATTTAGCTCAGTGGTCCAGAGTTGGATCTCTGCTTTACCCTCCTGCCCCCCCCCCAAAAGAGAAACACTAATTGTAATTGCAAATGTAAAGAAGCGCCCAGTGGGAATGATACAGGAGAGAGGGGAACACATGGACTAGAGAGGCCAGAAGAGGAGACACATTTTGAATGGCACAGTTTTCTGTTCTGTTTATATTTTTACATTAACTGCTGGTGAAAGTTTATAGAAAGTTTCAGCACTGTAGATATTCCTCGGGAGAAAGAATAGACATTTTCTGAATATTATCTTTACCAAGGACATCAGCTATGTTGTAACTAGGTAGGCAGACCATTACTAGAGAAATTGAGGATCAGAGAAAAGTGTAAATTTCCCTGAAGTGTTTAAAAGCGTATGGCGCTATACCTGTATATGGAGATTACTATTATTTATTAGACTTCTAAAAACCCCTTATAAGTCTTAAGTATTGAAAAACATAACCAGTCTGTACAGCTGTGCAGTATGGTAACCAATTACCATGAGTAAGCTATTAGCCACTGTTACTAGTCCCTGCATTGCTGAGAGCCTCATGTAACATGGGTGTGGGTGTGTGTAAATAGATTAAACAATGTAATACCCTAGTTTGTATGGTTTTCTTAAAGAAGGCAGAATTTGGTGGCACACGTCTGTAATCCCAGAACTCGGGAGGCTGAGGCAGGAGAATCACTGAGAATTGGAGGTCAGCCTGGGCTACATAGTGCATGAGACCAGTCTGAACTGCATAGTGAAACCCTGTCTCAAACCAGCATACCAGCAAACAGCATCATAAGAAAGACAGAGACTCAGCTACTCTGAGATGAGTAAAATGTTAGTTCCAGTGGTAGACTCAACCCATGTCTGAGAAGTTACTGTTTAGAAATACAAAGGGAGGGCAGGGACAAGGGGAAAAAATGAGAACCAAGACTTGTTATGTAGAGGTACAAGATCCCAACAATGAATGTAACTGTACTGTATCCCTAAAATGTACCAATAAACTCAATTAAAGCTGAAAAAAAAAAAAAGGAATACATTGGCCATGAAATATTAGATACCCCTTTCCATTTCTAAGGCAGTTACAGGGTTCTTAATGTTTTTGGCTGCAGTGTGATACTGTGATTTTTTTTTCCTGTTCTGTGAAGTTTTTAGGCATTTGATTCACATAACTGTAATGTCCCACCAACTCTGCATTTGTAGTGTTAAGCCATTCCCTTGCATCAGCTTTTATCCCTAATAGACTGAAAAAAGGGAGCTTAGAAAATGTCTTACTAAAGGCTAGAAAGGAAAGGTATTTATTTTTAATAAATGTTATTTTATCATTTCCACCTCACCCAAGCCCAAGGGAAGATATTTATAAGCCTTTAAAATTGCTGTGAATGAGCTGGGTGTGGTGGCACATGCCTGTAATCCCCCACCTACTCAGGAGGCTGAGACAAAAGGATTTCAAGTTCAAGACTATCTTGCTCAATTTAGTGAGAGCCTGTCTCAAAAGGGATAGGGATATAGCTCAGCAGCTCTTGTGTTCAGTCCATAGTACTGGGGGGAAAAAAACTTCTGTGAAAGGTTGTAGTTGAGTGTGCTGTGAGACTTGGCAAGATGTATTTTCTTTGAGTATTACCAGAAATAAGACACCCACCCAGACCAGCAGAATTGTAAGAGGAGAGAGATAAACAGACTAATGCTGACACTTAGGCTCAGAAAACAGCGAACAGTGAAAGTGAAATCTTGGTTTCATTATTTTTGGAATGATATGAAGATTCTAAATATGGAGCTACCTGAATGCCAAGTCTTTTCAGCAGCCTGACAGAATAATTAATGCTAATGTTTCTGTTGGATAATTGTGTCAGTGTGGGTTGCTTCTAACTTAGTCACTTAAGTAAGTAGTGTTGTTTTAGGGTCTGTCTGTGGAAGAGGCTCAAAAGGTCCTTCATTTAAGAGAAAGTGGTGACAGTGACCAGAGGAACATGACATTGGTGACCTTACTGAATGTCATTCTTTTTAGTTCTCAGTGTTTTTTTATGTAGGGTGTAGTCGCCCTCTCTTATGATGGTGTTTTGAAGTGGAATTTTAGAACATCAGCAGAGTTAATAAGTGAATGTTTAATGTGCTTACTGGTATAGTGGTGGTATTTTTGTAATTAAAAGTCAGAAGTCTTCTTGTGGAAACACCATTATCCAGAATGTGGTACTCTGTTCCCCAATACCTCATCGTCTAGTTGTTTGGCTTGCATGTTTTTTACTGCTTATGTAGGCAGTCAATTAAGATGTTAATGCCCACTTACAGTTTTGTGCTTCTGTAAATTCAAACTGATAATGTGAATTACAGGATTATTTCTGTATGAATTATTTCTGTAATTTCAAACTGGTGTTGTGCTGGGTAGTCTTTGAATTTGGGTGTTATCAGGTTAAGATTGCAATTGTCTTTTCCGTGTTCCTGCTTAGTTCATAGCCTTAATCCTTAGTTCACACCCTTAATCCAAGTGCTCTCAGGCCTACCAGTGTACCCTGAATCTTTCACACACTCTAGATTCAGCCACTTTCAAAATTGCCCCACCTCATTGACATGAGGCTTTTGAGAGACATCTAAACACTCTCCATAATATCATTCATTCATTCATTAAATATACATTGAGTTGCTTATAATTAAATGTCTTCTCTATATTCAAATTTATAAAAGTGCGTAATTAAAAAAGGGATCTGTCAACAAGTGAAACAGGATGTAATTAAAAAGATATGAGAACAGCGACAGCAAAATGAAGCTAGGAAAAGACCTCAGTACAAATCTTGTGACCATGAAAACCCAGATGAAGTTGTTGTATTCTATTTTCATTCAAATTACTTTGAGCAGAATGCTACTGGTGGTTTAAATCATTTGCTTCTACTTTAGAGATCGTTTTTTTAAAAATAAGAAAGAAATCCCAGTTTAGCTAATGTTCAGGCCAAAGTGTTGGGGTGAGTTGCCTCCATTGAAAGAAGACAGTACTGTAAATACAAAGATTGAAGGAGAGAACTTTATTGCCAGTGGGAGATGTTTCACAGGCTCTGAAGCTGTTGTGGATTAACTGATGTTAAGCTTCCTGGAAGCTGCTGGTTGAGGTGAGAGGCTGCCAGGGTCGAATGGTCAGTCAGGGTAGGTATTACAAGCATCAAAGAAGGCAACCTGCTGAGAATTGATAAAGACAGATGTGAAGTGGAGATAACAGATCCATGAACTTATTAAAAGCCAACACAGAGTGCTTATCTGCCTAGTTAACTAACCAAGGAATTAGGGTTAAGAAATACAAGTGCAGGTTCATGGGTACAGTCCTGGGGAGGTGATGGGGCATCCTAACAAACAAGAGTTTAGCCTCAGATATTTAAATGTGTACGGGGAGGATGTAGAAGTGGGGTGTATCATCCTTAGGTTAGAAAATGATATTTTTCCAGGAAGGGAGACACTTAGAAATCTTTTTGCCTTGTGAGATTTTGTTTTCAGGTATTCAGAAGTTAAAGTTGTTTCAGAACAGAATGAGAAGAAACGTGACCTTAGGGAATGTGAGTGTCTGAGTGTCAAGTATACAGTTCAGTGGTCCAGTTGGCATGTTCGAGGTCCTGAGTTTGATCCCTACCACTTCCCCCCAAAAAACTTGTCTCCATGAATTTGGATATTTGTGATGTCCCCCTCTTTCCGAGTTTCTTTTTTGTTGTTTTGTTTTTTTAATATATGTGCTGCCGAAGCGATCACTTGTTTTGATTTGAGATAGGGTTTCACTGTGTAGTTCAGGCTGGCCTTGAACTCACTAAGGTAGCCTAAGCTGACCTCATACTCAGGTGACTTCCTACCTCAGCCTCCTGAGTCCTGGGATTACAGGTGTGCACCACCATGACCAGCTCTCCCAGTTCCTTTTGTATGGTTATCTATTTCTTTCTCTAAACATTTCTTGGTGAGGAACAGGGAGGAATTAATACTGTTTTTTCTGATTATTTTGTAGCCTTATAGGAAACTGAGAATTTGTAAAAATAAATTCAAGTAGTAAATTAAGAATTGCATTGTCTAAACAAATGTTTGTTCAAACTTTAAATGAAATACAAATATTTAACTAGACTCAAATTCATAATTTATACCTTGAGTTATTTTAAGGAAAAGTAATTAGTAATTACTCAGACCATTCATAAAAAAGGAAGCTAGAAAATTTATTCATTAGCATAATGAGTTTTACCTCGTAAAATATAAATACTATGTTCATTGTGGAAAACATAGACCAGCCTACTTTAGAAATGGCTGCGCTGTGGGCTGCAGTTTAGCTGTTGTTTTTTGAGGCATTTTGTTAGTGGGTTAGCCTCACACACCCCTTTGGTGGCCTTACAGCCAAGCCCATACTGTAGCAAATCATAATACTTGAAATCCACGTTTCTCAGAGTAATTATTCCTAGAAAGTCCGGAAGGTAAAAGTTTGTTCTGCATTTCATATTTATCTCCCCTTTTAAACCATATTGTGAACATTCTCCTGTGGAAATAAGATATTATTTTCTTTTTTTGTGTGAAGTACCTAATGAGCTTTGCCCCCTTTTATTGGCTTTAATTTTTATTAAAATTTGTAGTTACTTTATTTAATTCCCTTGTGTGAGGTTACAGACTCTTGCATATATACTTCATCTCCAGAAACATGAAAAAAATTATATTCCCTCCTTATGTATTAGCAGGAAATTATGCTTATTCTTTTATGAGTTGAGGGCGTAGGGTAGACTTCCATAAGTAACCAGATTTAAACACTTTCCTTGGAACCAGGAGCCCAGAAGAGGCCTCACAGAGCAGAACATTGTAGCACCAGGCAAGGATCCTTGACTTAATTAAATTCAAATAAATATTTCCAAGACCCAGATTACTAAATCACTATTTGAGTGTAAGTCATGGATGCATCAGCAGGTGGAAAAGATATTTGTATGCACGTGCAGCCCTTTTTGGGAAAGGTGGGATCCAGAAAAGGGGCAGCTTTGTGAAGACCAGTCTGCTTCATTATGGAAATCTTGAAACATTTCATTCTTGTAGTTTGTGGAGTTGCTCAAAATTTACATTCATACCAGTAGATTCCAATGATCCTTGGTGAATTGGGCTACCTGGGGAACATTTGTCCAGGAAAGGGTCAAATTAAAATGTGTGATGCTAATAGCGTCTGTATTTGAACATTTTAGAGAAATAAAATAATGCTTCTTTATTACAGAATTTGATTTTGACAGCTAGTTGGGATATTTTTCTGCTTTACTGCTCCCCTAACCTGGTAGTCTCAACTCAGGATGGGTTATTCTAACCATAGGTGCTGTTGAGGCCTAAGTCACTTTACTTTGGATCATTCAGAATTGAGTAATGCTATTTCCCTTGCTAACACTACCCACAAATCTTTTTGTCCAGGAGAGATGCTATGTTTGTGTAGTTTTACCTTCTTGCTAAGACTGAAAGCACCTTCAGTGGAAGCAACATTTTTAATCTCAGAGTGATTAGTATAAAATCTTTTCGGCTAATGAAAGTTTAAAAACAAGTGATTCCTTGCCAGAATCATTGATTCATTTTTATAAACAAACCAGTTCATTTATTTAAATGGAACCCAGGGCTTTGTGCGAGCTATGCAAGCACTGTACCACTGAGCTACCCTCCCAGCCCAAAAGGTCCCTGATAGGAAGAGTGACACATTGTCATCACTGTTGATGTAAAACCGTACTAAAGAAGTGATTATCACCTGGACCCTGTAGGTGGAGTTGGTTAAGTTTGCTTTCTTTACAGAGGCCTTGATGTAACTGCAGCCTTCCACAAGATGGCAGGCCAAACCCTTTTTTTGTTACTATATTTCAAACAATTTTAGATGCACTTTACTTGTGTTCTTTTATTTGGTACTGGGGATTGAACTCCGGACCTTGCTCTTGCAAGGCAGGCAGTGGAACCACTGAGCTAAATCCCTGGCCCTTGTATTCTTGATTATTATAAAATCTTCCTTTTTTTTTCAGATGGGCAGTATCAAACCGAGAAATGCTTATAGCACAAAACAGCTCCTTGGAATTTAAGCTACACCGACTCTATTTTATTAGCTTGTTAATGGGTGGAACTACGAATCAGCGAGAGGCATTGCAATATGCTAAAAATTTCCAGCCATTTGCCCTAAATCATCAAAAAGGTGAGTCTAGAGTCAGATGTCATAGTGCTTGGAACAGGCTACTGCCACCAATGAAGTATATCTTAACTACATCTAATGTCCATATTTGCTAATAAACTATAAAACAACGTGGATAACAATCACATTCAAAAGACTTGTTTGTTCGTTTTTTTGGTTTTTTGAGACAGGGTCTCACTATGTAATTGAGACTGACCTGGAACTCACTATGTAGCTCAGGCTGGTCTCAAACCCACAGTGATCCTCCTGCCTCAGCCTCCCAAGTGCTGGGATTACAGCCATGCACCACCACGCCCGGCTATATCTAAAAGAGTTGTGACTGGTGTAAAACAATAATAAAACACTAAACCCTCTGAAATGAAAAGCTTGAAAGAGACATTGCTGATTTGAGGGGGTTCCCTGTTAAACTCAGAGGAGACTGAGGAAAGAATGCTAGGAATAAGAGTAGGACACTTACAGGTGTGGTGGTGCACACCTTAATCCCAGCACGCAAGAGGCTGAGGCAGGAGGAATGCTGTGAGTTTGAGGTTAGCTTGGCCTACATAGTTCATGACCATCCTCAACTACGTAGTGAGACCCTGTCTCAAAAAAACAAAACAAAAAAAAAAGAGTAGAACACAGGAAGTTCAGTGCCCCACCCCCCCTTAAGACAGGGCTTTGCTATGTATTTCAGGCTGGCCTTGAACTCACTTTGTAGCCTCAGCTGGTTTCAAACTCAAGGATCACTTGTCTCAGCCTCCTGCATGCTGGGATTACAGTATGCAGCACCACACCCGAGTTGGAAGTTCAGTATTTTCAATGCTTCCTACTGCTTCCATACTTTGTCCTTTTCCTCCATACTTTGTCTTTAATTTAAGGTGAGGGAATTCTGAAACCAGGCTAATGGGCCAGAATATTTACATTATTTTAGCCTCTGTCAATTAACGGGGGCTGTTCTTGCCTTTCTCAGCCTGTTTCCTCTTGTAAACTCTTTCGGGTATAATTATCCATACCTCCAAATTGCTGCTTCCTTTTCATTAAGACATCCAGGTACTGATGGGAAGCCTTGTGTACCTGAGGCAAGGGATCGAGAACTCGCCATATGTTCATCTGCTTGACGCAAATCAGTGGGCTGACATCTGTGACATCTTCACTCGGGATGCCTGTGCCCTCCTGGGGCTCTCTGTGGAGTCCCCTCTCAGCGTCAGGTATGGAAACAAGTGCTGTCTGTTACTGAAACATGGCTGCATTGGGAATCTCCTCTTCATCTGTCTTGGTTTGTCTACTGGTCACAGTTGGTATTTTGAGACATTGGCAGTTGGAGGTGACACAGCTTTAGTGCTTTAGTTGCCAAAGCATGAGAGCCTTTCACATGGTGCTGATGTTGGCATAGATGGTGCCATGACCATGGACTACATGCTGGAGCCATGGTGCAAGCTGTTGCAGTGATGTCAGCCTCCACGTACACTTGCTCTCTTCCTCACCGCCAAATATTTGCAGTCTTAAAAAATGCCAGTTGGACTTCAGAGTGTTCCTTTCTTTTTTTTGGCAGTACTGGGGATCGACCTCGGGACTTTGCACTTGCCAGATAGGCACAGTGCCACTGAGCCACATCCCCAGTCCCACAGTGCTCTTGTGAAGCATTATTAATTTTAGTAAGTTCTGACCTTTGAGTTCAGTAATACTCCATGAGAGGAAATTTGAATAGAGCACTTTGGCTTTATGTGGTCATGGTGATGGCCTTGAGGAAAAGCACACCTGAATGTTGTTTGAGTTACATGAACCAAACTAGTTACTCTCTTCCTGGAATATGGTTTATACTTGAGAGAATCACTAACAGACCAGATCAGTTATTCATGTTCAAGTTTTTGACATTTTTCTAAATGAAGTAAGCCCAATCAAAGAAAACAACTGCCATTATCTTGCTGTGATGATTAAATTCAAGACTTTAAGCTAAAATTTAAACTTTTGAAAGCTCATACATTTGATTGTGAGCTTGTCACTTCCCTTTACATAAAAACTTTCTTGACGAGATTGGTGATGATATCAACAAATTTTATTTTATGGATATTGTATTATGGAACGAAACATTTGGAAGCTCTTAATTCAGTAGGGTTTTACAAAAGAATGCATGAGTAGATTTATTCGAAGTATGAATCAAACCAGTGGATTTTAATGTAGCAGGGCACACAGAATTCAGTGGTAGAGTTTAAGTTTCTGCTTTGCAGTTAACCTTTAGGAAACTGCTAAAGGGATTAGTGTGGCATTAAGATAATATCTACAGTTCTGTGGAAAAACAATTAAAATACTATGTATCTGTATGAGGAAGTACTTTTTTCTTTTACTTTAGCCAAAAGAACCATGTTACAACAGAGGATGCAGAGGAGGCTGTAAGAACCCAGCCGTTTTTATTAATAAACTAGGCATAGAGACTTGTAAAAATGTAAGTGGTGCGACTCTACTTAAAAAAGTATTTTCATTTTGAAAAATTTTTTTTTAAATGTTATTTATGATGGTGTAGTTTTTTTTGTTGTTGTTGTTTTAGTTTGTTTTAAAGGGGGAAAGGTTTATTTAGCTCACGTTTTATAGAAGTTTCAGTCCATAATCAGCTGGCTCTAAGGCATAGCAGAGGAGAATAACATAGCACAAAGTAGCAAAAGCAACAAGGGGTATGATGTATAGTGTTTTAATTTTTAAGTGAATTAGTGCCTTTTCTGATACTGTACATTTCTAATATGAAAACTCTTTGAGATCCTTAATATTTAAGCATATATAAGGATCCTGAAGCAAACTGCTTAGGAATCTGTTCTTAGAAAGTAACTGTTTTAGCTCTTCTTTTCATTTAATCCCACAGGCATTCTGAATCCCTGGTATGTACCAGGCTCTGTGTGGAGTGCAGGGCCGAGTGAGGTGCAATCCACGTCCCCCACAGTGTCCACCCTAGTGTGGGACACACCCTCACACATGTATAAGGTGTAGTGGTGTTAAGCCATCAGGTTCTCTGGGGAACAACAGTGAAATGGGGATGTGTATGTGGGAGCCTGCTGGGATCAGCTCCAGTAGGCGGAATGAAAGCAGAAGGTTGGACAGAGAGAAAAATTGGGATGTGATTGCCTCTGCCCACCCCTGAGGAGCTGTGATGGCCTGAAGGGGAAGTCACTGGGTGTGACTGATGAAGGGGCTCTCTTCTGCTGGGGACAGTCCTGAAGAGGGACACTTCCAGATCTGAGGAATGGGTGCTTTTCCCTGGAAAGGGATGATCCAGGTCTTGGAAGAATTATACAAGAAAATATTATTAATGACTGATAAGCAGAGCCCCATAATTTTGGTCATTATAAAATATGAAAACTTTTTGTCATTAATGTTATGTTTTTATAAAATCCTTTAAAAGCTACTCAATTTTCTGTATTACTTTTGTTTGGTGTGTAAACAAACACCAGTCTGCAGGCCACATTTCGAGTACTATTGGTCTAATAAATGTGTGTGTAGGAGCACATTTTGTAAGAAAAGTAGATTGAAGTATATGATCTGTGTAGGTGTGTGTTTTATAAAGGACAGGGGCAGAATAGGAAAAGGCGTTATGTTTTATGAGTTATCAAGTGAAGAATTGTATACAAGTGAGTCTTTTCCTTTTAGACTTGATGCTGAAATGCTGAAACCACATTTGGAGGAGTGGTAGCTCTTAATCCTATTGCTTCACACCTCCCCCCGTTTGAAGCAACAAGTTATCCCCACTCCCACTCTCCCCTCCCTCTCTTCCTCTTCCTCTTCCTCTTCCTCCTCTTAGTGATGGATCCTCCCTTTCAGCACTGGTTGCCAAGGCTACTTCCTTTTCTTTTAGAACTGTTTGTTTGCCAGTCGTTCCACCAGAAAATTATAGTTTTAAAGCGTTTTTAAAATTTTTTTTAAAACATCATTTCTTCCATATTGGTGAGTTTTATTTAGTAATCTTAAGAGTTTTGATTCTAAGCAAGGATTTTCTTTTTCAGGAGCTTCATAAAATATACCAGTGGATCTGGGGGAAGGGAAAACTTGTTATTTTTCCTCTGTCCTGGAAGTGGCCAGGTTACTTTTAGCGGAGCTGAAGGTTCTGTGCCCCCCTGTCCAGGGGCTAGGGCTCTAGAATACGATGTCTGGGGACCAAGAGGCCCAACACTTGGCTGGCACTGATGCTTCCTCTTCTCCTTTCCCAGTTTCTCAGCAGGTTGTGTGGCGCTGCCAGCTTTAATTAACATAAAAGCTGTCATTGAACAGAGACAGTGCACTGGAGTTTGGAACCAAAAAGACGAATTGCCCGTGAGTTCATTTTCTGTTGACTGTTTACTTTTCCAGCCATTAGATGAAACTGTGTTTGAAGGGTTCTTAATGTCCATCTTTTCATTTGGCTGTTCTTTTTTTTAATATGTATGTATGCATGGATTAAAAATAGAGATGAGGGGTAGGGATGTAGTTCAGTGATAGAGACAATGCTATATTATAAGGCCTGGGTTCCATCCCCAGCAGCATCCCCATACTCCCCACCCCAACTGCCCAAATAAAAGAGCCGAAAAGCCTAGTACATTTTAGATGCACTGGAAGAATATTCTTGATTTTTTTACTTAAAGTAGCAATGAAAGCCAATGAAGAAAAACATCAGAAGTGGGGAGTGTCCATATATACTGTAGCATGTATTGTGTTCTGGGAAACAGTTCATACTCATAGTGTTGTTTTCTTATAAGGCATGTAGTATGTCAGTTTAACTGCATTTAATTTTGTCTGAAGTATTGGCATTGACACAGTCATGTGTTTGTGTTGATACTTTTCTCATAACAAGAATACGTGCATAACTTTTAAAAGTCATCCCTGTTGTGACCTCTAGTGCTGTGTGTCCACTGCTGTCGTTGAAAGTGCCACAGTTTTAAGCATTAGCCCCAACTACCCCGCTAAGCAGTTTTATGTCTGAAATGAGGGCCATTGTGCACACTGTAGTTACTCCATTACGGCTGCCAGGGTGCAGTTAGGATGTGGAGTGAGTGCAAGGGTGTGCAGATCGCAAAGTGTATGTGTGCCGCTCTAGAGTTGTCATTCCTTTCATGATCCAGGCCCTTGAAAAGGCTGGCGTATGCTTTTGGGGTTTTCTTCTTATCAGCCACACCTGTTCACAGGTTTTTCTGCAGTTACTGTGCCCTTCCAGCTGTCAAACTTACCAGTTGGCTGCCCCACCTTCTCCTCGAAGATCTTTGTGGTTAAGGGCACAGGTGCCTTCCCAGTCCTGAGTGTGGTCAGGACACAAGCAGCACCCTGTGCTGGTGCAGTTAATTTGACCAAGGGAAAAGAACTCAAGCTCTCACAGGCTTCCTGAGGCTGGGGCCTGGCACCTGGCAGTGCCCAGTTATGCTGTGTGCAGCACTAGAACAGAAGAGCCTGAAATGCAGATTCACCAGAAGTCTGTTTGTCAGCATCGGTCTGTTTGTTAGATTTTTGTCAACTTTCCTGAAAGAGCCTTGGTGATGGACTTTTATACCCCTTGCCATTTTAGACTTAGAAGGAACTCTGGTGTTTTTGGAGCCTCTGTCATGTGCCAGCTACCCTGCTAGGTGATTGCATGGCTTCTTTATGACTTGTTTCCTTTGCAGCAAAGAGAAACAGTGGATACAAGTACCATGGATGTTGATGTGTAGATTGTAGAAGGCCCTGCTGAAACTTGTTTTACTGCCTTATTTCAGGTGGTTTCTCTGGACTTTTACACTCAGACATGGGAATCTCAGATCTGAAGCTCACACAGAAGTAAACCACATTTAGGAGTTGCTTATTGCACTGAATTTTATCACCTGGCTAAGTGTGCTGTACTCTTGATGGCAGTATGGGCATAGCCATGTTTATGGCAGCACAGTTCACAAAGGCTAAGCTCTGGAAACAGCCTAGATGCTGCATGCCTAGCCCTAGAAAACAAAGTTAAGGGAAATAAATTTAGATGCAGAAAGTTATATATTGCATAATTTTTCTTATATGAGAATTAAGGAATTAGGTCAGGTTAAAGGTAAGGGGGTCAAAGATAAGATACTATCATTTACCAGTTCCCCAAAACAAACCTGTTATGTTCATTTAAAACAACAAAGCAGTTTCTAGAGGTTTTGTTCCTGAGTAGATCATAAGGAATTCTCAAGAGTGTTTAGTCTGGGCATGTGTCTGGAGGTTTTCTGAAATATAACTAAATCCTTTTTATTCTGTTTTTCTTTTTGAGCAGATTGAAGTTGACCTTGGTAAAAAGTGCTGGTATCATTCTATATTTGCCTGTCCCATCCTTCGTCAGCAGACAACAGATAACAACCCACCCATGAAATTGGTCTGTGGCCATATAATATCAAGGGATGCCCTAAATAAAATGTTCAATGGTAGCAAGTAAGTGTCAGATTTTTTAAACATTAATGAGTAAATCTTTTTTTTTTTTTTTTTTGAGACAGGGTCTCACTATGTAGTTGAGACTGACCTGGAGCTCACTATGTAGCCCAGGCTGGTCTCGAACTTACAGCGATCCTCCTGCCTCAGCCTCCCAAGTGCTGGGATTACAGGCTTGCACCACCACACCTGGCTATGAGTGAATCTTTTGGAACTTGGTGGGAGAACAAGAAATAATGATAAATGGATGTGGATAGATTTCTTAACTATTTTGCAAAGTGAGTGGTATCTGATCTTTTGTCAACAAATACTGCTTAATTTGTTCATGGAGTAGATCTTTAAGTATTATCTGCAGCTCTTAACTTTTGGGGTGAGTGATGAATCTTCTCCCTCTTTATTGATAGTGTCCTGGATATTGTTCTGTACTTAGCATTTTTCACTTACAGTTTGTCTTGGGGAGATCTTTACATGCTGTAGAAAGAGGCCTCTGTTTTGTGTGAGTAGAGTACTTCACCACATGAAAATGTACTTACTTATGTAGTTTTTGTTTTTCCAAGACAGGGTCTTACTCAGTATCTCAGGCGGGCTTTGAAGTCACTTTGTTAGCCCCAGGCTGGCCCCTTTTGCTGTGACCCTCTTGCCTCGGCCTACCAAGTGCTGGGGGTACAGGTGTCCGCCACCATGCCCAGCCTAAGCTCAGCTTTTCAAAAAAACTGTTTCAGAAGCCTGTTTTTTTTTTATCTTGGGCAGCTGTTTGTGTCCTTCCTAGACTGAGCAGCCCTGGTTCTCTAGAAGCCAGATAGAGCATCAGGCTTAGTTCAGATACTGGCTAGTTATGCTACAAATGAGACACACAGGCATTCTTTGTGTGGCATCAGTGCCTGGCATCTGATTTGCTGCCCTGTGTGGATTGTATAGCCCACATGTTTGAAATTCATTCAGAGACAGGTGCACTTTAAACTTTAGAGAAGAGAAATTGGATCAGAAGCAATTTTCAGAAAAGCTGTCTTTGTTCACAAAACAGTTTCATTGATCTACACAGGAGGAGCGTGTTTGTGAATCTTCAAAGCTTAGCAGTTACATTAAAGGAAAGCGTGGTTAATCCTTCAAGCAAAATGCCAACACATATGCTGTGCATGTAATTGTTAAAGCTATTCTATGACTAAATGAAAATTGAATACTCAGTTCCTTGATTCATTTATTTTTCTGTCTTGTTTTTAGATTAAAATGTCCATATTGTCCAATGGAACAAAGTCCAGGAGATGCCAAACAGATATTTTTCTGAACAAATGAATTTACTTTGTGATTTGTAAGTGAAACTGAATTGTGGGTACATTTCAGAAGAGAGCGTTGCATTGAATGCAGCTAACCAAGGACTCCCGTGTTTGTATAAGCTGATGCTCCAGGAACTCTGCCAGTACGCTAGTGTGCACACTGAGGGAAATGCCCCAGATGAGTGTTACCACAGGGCTTTATTATATACTCTTGGTCTTCATTTTTGATCAAGTAAATACACCAGCAGTTGTCATTCAGTGAAGGTTTTTGTACTTAATTATATGGTGGTTTTTTTACTTAAGAGCAGAAACAGAAACTGACCTTCCCTCCATGTGTTTTAATACTCCTGCTTTTACTTTTGTCATTTTCTTGGTAATTGTAAGCCTTGAGAGCATTTGTGCAAAGCTTTCTTTCCTGCTATTTACTTGTAATTAACTGAAAAATTCTTCAGAGACAGTTTGAACAAATTGAATTGTGGTTGTAAAGCTCATTTGCATTTCTTGTTTTGTTTAAGAAAGAAAGCTGTGATAGATTCCAAATTTGGTTTTTGATAATTTTCCTCTGCTCTAGCTCTCACTGAGAAGTCAGCACACCTGCATTTGAGCTCTGCTTGTGGCCCCAGAGGGCTGCCTGTTTAAAATTCTGTAATGAATTTAGCAGGCTGGTGTGAGAGGTCTTCTGCTAGAATTGAGTGGAAGGGGTATTACTGGGTTTTTTGCTTTTATTACCAAGAGGTGCTTGTTTTAAGTGTGTTCAATAAAATGAAATTCTGAAGTTAGAAATGTTCTTAAGTTGATGTATGCTCTCTTGGTCTTGGTAGCCCTATCCTTTGAAATCTGCCTTCAGGACCTGGCTGGCTGTCACGTGTGTATCATCGCAGACACAGTGTTGTGCATGTGTATGTATAGATCTGTGCACCAGCATCAGACATTGTGTATCTGGAAGGGAAAAAGCATGTCCCAATCCTAAAATGCAGTTACCATACCCATCCCTTTAAGTCCTTAAAGTTAGAAGCTAGCAACTTTTCTGTAGTGGAAAATATGTTTATTGCTGTTTTTGTATTTGATTAGTATACTTACTATTCAATGCCTCTCTCCTGCAAAGCTTATCTTATTGACTGTGAATCTGTATATTACTCAGATGGATACAGATAATGATCTTTTTTGTGAGGTATCTTCATTTAATGCACTGTCCAAAAAGAGCCACGTGAAAGAGTCTTTCTCTGTATGAGGAACTACATGGAAAAGACTTCTGTGGACATAATTCTGACTTAAACCTATGAAGACACATGAAGTTACTTCATCGTGAGAAAAATATTATGTGGAAATCACCAAATATTTTACAACTTTATTTCATCTGACATGGAGTATCAGTTCATCTGACACAAATATCAATATAGGAATACTTTCATGCACAAATGGAAGAAGAAAACAGACGCCTAAGTGTGGCATTTCACATTTTAAGCCACAGGTGGACTTAGTTTAAAGGGAAGGGGTAGGCAATAGATTTGGTGCTAAGTTAATTGCAAATTGGTGACATTCACAGCTGCCAACCCCAGATGGTTTGTCCTAAAATGTTTACCTGGGAGAACTGGGGTTTATTTGGGAAGGAAAAGGATACTGCAGAAAATCCCTGTGTTAGTACTGCATGGTCATGTTCATGTGGGTGGCTACTGGGTGCTATGTAGCTTCACCAGGAATCTCAACTGTCCCAGCCCAGAGTGCTGGCTTTGTCCAAACTCAGTCTGGCCCTGCAGTGACTTTCTTTACTGTTGGAGCCATCTGTAAAGTTCCCCTCTACCAAAGGCAGAGACTGAGATGAGCTCCTGGACTAAAAGAGAAGGGACAGGATGCCAGGCAGCACTCTGTTGGTATAAACTGGTTTACTATAGATATTTTTCCCTTTGAACTAAATTCTAGAGTGTCTTTTTTTGTTGTTGTTGCTTTTTTAATCTCTTTCTCCCTAGGCCAGGTTTAGCTTTATTCACATTTTATTCTCCCCTTTCCACCTCAGACATCTACCCAGCCATTAGGTTTCATGTAAGGTTTGGACAATACAGATGTGCTCTAGAGGCAGTTGGTAAATATTTTTGGTAGCAAGAACCTTCACATAGTTTGCTCAGGCCGTTTTTCAGGACAAAGGGCAGAGCTCTACTTTATCCCTCTCCCAGTGTTGGGAATCCTCTTGACAGTTTCCTGTGCAGCTCATGAAACTTTACAAAGAGCATGCTTTAGTAGCATTTGACTTTACAGCTTCCTGGGTACCATCCTTGTTCACTATATTGGGCAGGAAGAGAGCCAAAAAATGGAGACTCGTGGCCTGATAATTAACCGTGAAAATTATGTCTTGTAACCTTCTTCAAGTGCATGGATACTACTTAAAATATAGCAGAGACGAGATGTGCAGGAGACGTGGCAGCAGAGAGGCCAGACCTTAACCAAAGATGCTGAAGTACAACATTCTGTCCTTGCTACTCTAGAAAGTCTTCACAGATGGGGTCACAACCATGTCATCGCTGATGCTATCTGTGTCAGCAGTGCTGGAGATGCTTTGTGTCTTTTTCTGTCTCCATTTGAAAAAGGTAATCATAAAGACAAGGTTTTTTTGTTGTTGTTTTAATTTACAGTCAGACTAATTATGTCCACTGGAAACAATTTTAGAATGGTTTCTTAAGGCTCTTTGAGAGTCATTTCAGTTTACCAGTTGTGGACAAAGGCCATGGGACTCTTCTTGGCCCATAAAACCTTATGAGCAAATCTTTAGATTCTGATGGCCAAAACATTTGTATTTTCAAGTACACTCTTTACAATGGCTAAGATTCTCTTTTTGAGCTTTTTTTCTCCTTTATATAATCATCACAGATGCCATTTCTTTTATTGACGATTATATGAGACTTCTAATACAGAAATGAACGGGTAATGGTGCCTCTTTATTTTAAAAAAGTTTTAAGAAAAGAGCCACCTCATTTCATAGTGTGTATTTTGTGAGTGAGTGAGCTTTTAATTAAAAATAAGGAAGTCAATCTTGTTTTACTTTTGCTGTAGTGGCTGATGTACGCAGACACTAAAACCCACACCAAGTCATGTGGGGATGAGGATCCTTGTTTTTGTTTTTGTTTTTTTCCTCCAGGTGGTTGCATAAGTCATGCAGTTCAAGTTCAGTATTCTTTATGCTGTAAGTTATTTCCACCTCAGTGGTGTTGCCCTTTGGGACAGTGGATATAACAAGAACTAAGAACTCTTGATTTATCCACACAAGACAAGCTGCTGGTAGACTATGTTACCCCTGTTTTTCCAGCTCAACCTCTGACAAAGTGGACTGATAGCCGCCACACTGGTCAGTCTTTAGTTTGCAGACTCAGGTTATCTTCTGGGAAGGTTTGGTTGGTTTCATCACTAGGATGTGTCACGTGAAGACCAAAACCAAATCCCTGTCATCATTTAACTCTACTTGCGTTATCTCTGGTAACACTAGAATGCTGCGGTCTTGAGGGGATGTTAGCAAGGAACACGCGGAAGGCTTGGTGTTTCATGAGCCTGTGTGGCTGTCTCATGTGGTACAGTAATGTTTACCGTGAGCAGGTACAAGCTTCATGAAATTTTCTTACTGAACTATAATTGAGTAGATAACCAAAAATACAATGACAAATGTATTTTAGTGGCAGACGAAGCAATTAGATTTAGGGTGAATTTTCCACTGTTGATTTTACTTTAAGACAGCAAGAAAATATTTTTGTTTTTAAGCTTTTTTTTTTTTTTAAACTGTAGTGGGCATGTGCTTCATTTACTTCCAAAGAGACAGAAGCAGCTGGATTTTACTTAACATACTGGTTTACTATAGATATTTTTCCCTTTGAACTAAATTCTAGAGTGTCTTTTTTTGTTGTTGTGGCTGTTGTTGTTTTTTTAATCTCTTTCTCCCTAGGCCAGGTTTAGCTTTATTCACATCTTATTCTCCCCTTTCCACCTCAGACATCTACCCAGCCATTAGGTTTCATGTAAGGTTTGGACAATACAGATGTGCTCTAGGCAGATGTAGGGGTTCACTAGAATCTAGTGCCTGATCTTTCTTCTTTTGGGAAGGGGTGGGAGTGAATGTATTGTGGATGGGAGGGAAACTGGAGAAGAAAACGGGAGTGTGAATGAGTGTGCATGTGTTGGAAATTCACCATCACCCCCCTGTTCTAGCAAGGGACAGGTGTTATATGTATTTTAGTCATGACCACAGTGTGCATGTATTTTTTTCCTCCCTCGTGTTTTCTAAACTTACACTAAAAGGATTCATCAAATCATCTTGTTCAGATGGCTCAGGATTGTATTTCTTTTGCTTACCCTGTGCTCTTGGGTTCTATAGTATTTCTATAATTATGTAAGAAGAATAGTGTTGCACTGTAATCTATCATATAGAGCTATATGTATGGAAAATTTTGATCAGTTTTTTAAGAGATGTATCCTGTTTGCAAAGGCACAATAAAGTTGCATCTTAGAGACTATAGGCAATAAAGCTAACAATAAACCTTATTTAACACAAACCATACTCCTACTCTCTGTTCATTTGATTTTGGACAAAGTCTAGCATATCCAGTAGTTTCAGGGATTTCATTTTAACTTAAAAATTCTGATATATTTAATTTATAAATTTCGGACTGAGATAATAAGAGTTTTGGAAAACTATAAGAAATGCTTTGTTAATGTGTGTATTCCTATGTAAAACACATGGCTTCTCCTGTGTATATTTTTAAAAATTAAATGTACCTTTAAAAAGTGTTTTGTGGAACCAGTCTGTGTAAACATGCCAGGTGATGGAGGTATGTGGGAGGGAGTAGGGAGGTACCACTTGTGAGAAAAGCCAGTCACTGTCTGCATTTACTACTAAGGGTCTGTGTGCATGGAAAGAATTTAAGAAAATGTCCCTGCCACCATCTCACCCCATGATGTGCCACCAGCAGTGTGAAAACAACTGGTGGCTGGGACTGTCTGGAGTTTCTAACTAGGGGCCTAGGCTCATCCGGGAACTTTGGCCTGTGATCTGATCGCACTGGTAGTGAGCCACCCTGGCAGCAGGGCCTGTCTGGGGTAGCCAGCCTTTTGGGCTGCTGGTGGGAGGGCCACCATGCTCAGCATTCCTGAAAGGAACCAAGGCTTAGTTGTCCTCGGTGATGAGCGAAGAGTCATAGGAATTTATTTGTGCTTGTTTTGTGTATTTTCTCTAGAGAGCGACTTGGTCATGTCTGAGATGAGAACTTTTGTACATTTTTTCAGTATATATTATTTTTGCAGGTATCCGAGGCAATCAAATCATTATAAACTCATATTCCTCCCTTTGAGGTAGGTACTAGTATCCCCATTTTGTGGTTGGGGAAAATGAGTCACAAAGAAATGAAATCATTTGTAGAGAACACGCAGTTAATAGAGCCAGGAAGCTGGTGTCACAGCCTCTGTGTGGTGGCCTTGAGTTCTGGGGGAGAAGCACTGCCGAAGCTGGGTGCTGGCTTTTATTCAAGTGTGTCCTATTCATTTCACTTAAGAGTATAGCCTCAATGTGCATTCATTTAGCTATAAATGTTTCTAGTTTCTCATTCTTTCTGGCTGAGTAGTACTGAATTTTATAGAAAAACCACAACTTCTTTATCCAGTCTCCAGTTGATAGGCTTGGGTGGGGGGGCAGGTTAAGTGCTGCCTCCCAGATGTCACAGAGCCATGCAGGGAGGACTTGCACTCTGGCCTGGTGGCAGGTGTGAGGAGCAGGGGCTGGTAGAAAAGGGAGAGTCACAAGGCAAAGACTGACCAGGATTTCTAAGGATAGAGAGGCTCTTTTACCATAAGAGCAGTTTGCTAAATGAACCACTTTGAGGCTCACTTCCACAGCCAGTTGATACCAAGATTGTGGCTGAATGACAGTCATTCATTACTTCCTGTTTTCTAAGATCCAAATAAATGCACTGTGAGCGTCTTCCACATAGCTTTGTAGAATCAGCGCTTCAGACTAGCAATTAACAATGTTGAGCCTGAGGCTGGCAGCTTGGAACTGCTGGGTTCTCCTACATGTGTTGAACAGGTGATTGCTCTGTTCATCTGAGACCCTGAATCCGCACACCACCCTTTAGCACACTAGGTTTTGTGGCTTGCACACTGCCGTCTTTTCTCCCTGGTCCAAGCACTAGTTCTAATGAAAACGTCTTCCTAGGTTGATAAGTAAGTAAGGGTAAGTACCCCCAATTCCAACCTTCCAACTGTAGTTCCATCCGAGCACTGCTGAGCACATGAGCTGAAGATTGAAGAGGAAACTACTCATGATGGGGATTTTTCACCCTGGCACAGTCTGCTTCACAAGTTTTTCCCACAAGGAGGAGATCAACCCAGTGTGAGATGGTTCTTGTCATTCCAAAGGAGTCTAGAGGCAGCACAGTGTCCAGGCTCTGGGTACCGCAGGAGCCTCAGCCTGGTGCTTGCCCTGAGCTGACCTCAGTCCTTGAGTACCTCCTTGTGCTGATCAGGTGAATGGGTTCACAGAGGAAGGTGCAAGAGCCCTTGTCTTGTCTCCAGAAGTTTCTCAGCTTCCTGTTTGCTTTCCCACGCACAGGGTGCTTCTCTAAAAGTGTCTTGGTTTTTAAAGTTAAGGTTGTGGCATGTCCTTATAGTTCCTCCTACTCAGGAGGGCGGGGCCAGAGGATCACTTGAGCTCAAGAGTTTGGGGCCAACCTGGGTAAAATAGCAAGACCTCATCTCAAACTTAAAAAAAAAAGTTGGAGATGCTGCTCAGTGGTAGAGCATGTGATTAGTGTGACTGTCACCTTGGGTTCAATCTCCAGCATGTGCATACCCGCACACGCACACAGAATACCAGAAAGGTTGTGGGCATGCATTAGGGAAAGAGATAAGGGGTGACGTTCTGCTTTTGACCTGCTTCTAGTTATGTGGGGGTGTTAGCTGTATGATAACACGCAGCTGTTCACCTAGGCCTTGTACATTTTTGGTTTTGGTTTTATTTTATTTTATTTTTTTTTGTATTTTACCCCAACAAAATGAAGATTTTGTGATAGATTTGGGAGGAGTACCATCTATTACCAAGAGACTGAAAGGAAGGAAGGTGATGGAAGAAATGGCTAACCCACCACAGTTCCTGTGGAATGAGTCCAAGGTGAGGAGTGCAGGAACTGACCTGTTAGTTATACCTCCAGGTATTTATCCTAAGGAAAATTTTAGCAGTTTTATTGTAGTCATGGAAAATTAGAAACAAATGCTAGGTAATAATTAAATGGGACACAACCAAAAATTGAGTGCTTTTTTTTTTTGTACTGGGGATCGAACTTGGGTCCTTGTGCTTGTGAGGCAGGCGGCAGAACCACTGAGCCAACCCCCTCCCCTGGCCTTGGGGGGGCTGCTATTTAACCATTTAAAAAGGCTGCTATAACACTGAAGCTATACTCAAGTGAAATAAATTCTGGTGTGAGAAACTGAAAGTATAAATAAGGATCAAAATGTATAATGTGAAATATGAAGAAAGGGTTCAAAGGGGAAGGGGGAGGTGTCGGGGAAATAACAGGAAATGAATAAATATGAGAAAAGGACAAAATGGAAGCAAAGTTTTTGTAAATAGGGAGAAATGGAGGAATTGAGAGGGCAGGGGAATGGGGAAAATAGCCAAGATAATAGCATGTAAAGGTACAAATTCACAATGATGAATGTCATTGTAAACCTAAAATGTACCAATAAACTAAAGAATTTTTAAAAGGATGCTGTAAATGTCTACTAAAGCCACTTGTAAAAGCATACTACTAAAAAACAAGGTAGATATTTTATATCAGTGCATAGAAAAAGAAGTTACACCTTAATATTAACCATGGAGTAAGAGTTGTGGGACATTTGTATTACCTCACCAAGGTGTGTCTCTTGGTTCCTGTGTAATACTATGACAAAACACCCACGTGGGCAGCAGGTTGGGTGTCAGCCTCCCCACCAGCCTCTTCTGCCTCTTCCTCATATCTGCTGAAGGTGAGGGAGACCAGAAATGGGCTGGCCAGCGCTCCAATGATTGGCTTTGAGTATAAATTGTCATTGGCGAGCTCACAAGCATGTTCTAATCCGGTGTCTCAGATTTGGAGATTCAGGAGGACCTTTGGCTCAACTTACTAATATTTGAATCATCTTGAAAAGTTTCACTGTCTGCTGTGCAAGGGCTGGGAGAGCAATTTGGCCTCAGGGATTTCACAGTGATTTTCTTTAGAGATGGAGGGATTCATTTTCCAGGATTGAGTTCACCCCTTCACTTTATTGAAGGAATTTGTACTATTATAATTTCTCAGTTTTCTTGTCTGCTTTCCCTAACACAGGATACTTCCCTAAAAGTATCTTGGTTTCAGCTGGTACAGAGACTATGTAATTATATGCTTCATTATAGAAATGTCTTCTGGGGCCAGGGATTTAGCTCAGTGGTTCCGTTGCCTGCCTTGTAAGTGCGAGGACCCGAGTTAGATCCCCGGTACCACCCCCCAATAGAGAAATGCCTTCCCGTGTTATAAGCATCATAGAACCTGTCAGGGCAGAAATCCTCATGTCTTCATTTCATCACCTCCTTGGGCCTTGAGTCACAAACACCTCACTTTGAGCCACTGGCCCACGTAAAAGAGTCCCAGTTGGCAGGCAAGGACTCCAACCTCCAACCTCCCTTGCTCTTGCTCCCATCTCAGGACTTCAGCCTCCTCTGTTTAGGCAGGGAAAAGGTTTAGACCAAAGGCCACTGAGGCCTCCTCCAGCTCCACCACAGTGCATGCATGTGGTAGACCCGATGGGTCCCAAGCTCTTGTGGATAGCAAGCAAAGAATTGCAAAGTGGACAGTTGGTGCTGAGGGAAAAGCAGCTGTGTTTATTGAAGGTCACAAACAGAAATGGACAACAGAAAAGGAACAGTGCAGGTGGTGCTGATAACTCAGGCTTTTGGGCTCAAAAAGGGGCTGCATGTGCTTTGACCTGGGTTTATATAGAATGCTCGTAGAGTGGTACCTGAACCCATGTGGGTAGATGGGAGTAATTAGGGAAGGATGGCCATAGGGTGCCGCTGGCCCTCAAGTGTGTGGAAAAGTGAATTCCAGCATCTCAGAACCTGGCTTCCTACCCACATCCCCCAGTATGTGCAATGGCATTGTGACTCATTGTGAACTGTAGACACTAAATGGTTTTGTTTTTTGTCAAAGTAAATAACATGAAGAAAAAGTAACTCACCCCACCCCAACTAAATAATGAGAATGAATACACAGGAAGACTGGAAAACCCAAAAGAGAAGCACTTGATCTCCAAGGAACGGTCCCAGTAGGAAGTCATGTAGTGGCTGTTGCACAGGCCAGTGCCATGTTAAACGAATTTCTCCGAAGGGCTGGGCTTGCCTCCAGATCTGGCTTGAGGCCTGAAAGAGAGGCAAGGTGACTGTCAGTGTAGCAAAGGCCCCTCCGAAGCAGTACCCGTGACCAGCCCCCTAACTCTCAGCCTCAGCAGTGTCTGAGAACTTGTCCCTGGAGCACCAATGTGGGATGGGGTGAATGGCCTCAGCAGCCCCCCAAGAGTGCTTCACTCCCACCGTCTTGTTTGATCCTCAAAATAGCCGTAGGAGCAACTATATGGAGATGGCACTGGGTGGGAGACATTAGAGAACTGCCCAGGGTTACTAACCAGGAGGTGGCTGAGGCAGGATCTGAGCCTGTTTAGCTTAGGTGCTTGGAGCCTTTGTTAAGGTCACCTGGGAGGTGAGAGGTTGGGGACAGCCCTAGCAGCTTGACTTAAAATTACCTTCAACGACCCAAACAAATTGGTGTTAATTCAATCTAGGGCACTCTTACGTGGGCTAATTTGTCACGAATGTTATACTCTGTTCTCTAAAACCTCTCTCCAGAACCTGAGTGGCCCTGGAGTCACTGAGTACATTCACTCAGCTGAGTGAATCCTGCAAATGAGTTTAATCTGCGTAGCTGGACCTTATTCTTGTGAAAGTTTCCAATTGCACTTAAGTAATGAAAATACTAAAAATCCTCGGATTTTAGTCTTTATCCTCTGGGATTATCACAACATATGCATTGGAAATTTGTTATATTTCCATTATTTCAAATAGTGATGTGTAAAGACGCTGAGCTTGGATTCCCGCAGAGAAACACCAAGGAGTTTACTACATTTGATCTACATTTGATTACTACATTTGATTCTCAGCCAAAAGGCTGAGAAGCGAACACCAAGGATTATAAAGTGCAAGCTCATATAAAACCTAAAATATTTTCATCTATTGGAAGGAATTGGTGCATTCAGTTGGTTATCCTGAAGTCTGTACATAATCAGTATAGACAAGTTCTTTAAAAACACATTTTTTATACAAAGTTGGTCGAGTCTGTAGAGGTAAAACACAAGGACCTGAGAAAGTGGCTATAAAGCAAGCTAGGGCTTTCAGCAGATTATGATGGAGTGTAGTCCCACCCTGCCCACTTGGGTGGGATTCCTAACCTCACAGCAGAGATCTGTGTGAGTTGGGACTGTGATGTCTACCACAGGTGGCTGATGTGAGGAGTAAGAGACATCACAGTGCCAGCCTAGAGCATTGTTTAGATGTTCCCTGGGGGCTGCCTCAGCCAGAGGCCCAGGGTGAGCACAGCAGAGGACTTTCTTACTGAAGGATTTTTGTTTTGTTTCATTTTTCTGAACATTTCAGAATCTGGGCTAAACTGAGTGGGGAAGCCGAGAGCTAATTGCTCCTTTCCTTCCCGTCCTTGGTGATAAGTCAGGCCCTGTGTTGACAAAAGGAAATTAGGACCAGAAGCCACTTAATTTTTAGTGTATGTGGAAAAGATGGGCTGTCCCATGAAAAATGAGACCATAAGTAGTAGAATCTGGATATAATTATTCCAAAAAAAAAGAGGCCACAGATAGTTGAGGACCTAGGAGGAACATGAGGAAGGCCTCTGGTAGTTTTTCTGACTCAAATTCTAAACCAATAGTCTCGCTCCACCCCACCCTACCCCCTTTTCTCAAGAACTCAGTCATATTGCCAGCCTTCGCCTCTTTTTGTTCAGGGCTTAGCTGACCCCCTGCTTCTGAGACCACAGCCATTCCCTTTCCCTGGGAAAGATTCCCTCTCCCTGTCTCTGGAAAGCCAGAAACAGGTGAGCCAGTCCAGCCAGGGATGAGACTCACCTGGGACATTTGCAAACACGATGTCTGTTCCCTGGATAAGAAGAAAAGGGGAAAGTGAGTGCTCCTGGCTCTTTCCCTATGCAGTTCCTCCTCGTTTTCAACCTTTTCCCGCTCCTCAAACATCAATTTAAAAACATTGCCAATGCAGATGTGGGTGAACTTGGCGATTCTGCAGACCTGCGCTGGCACAGTGACATGCATGGAGAGGTAGAGGATGGTAGGATAGGGGCCAAGGGAAATCTTGAACCAGTCGTTGTTTTGACCCAGGCTTCCTGGGCACAAGCCCCAGACTCACAGACACTCCCATCCTGGCCTCAACTCTGCTAGCTGAGCTTCGCTGGTGGAACACGAACACGTGCTCCTGCAGTTTAGGAATAAGACGCTGTTCTCCAAAACTTCCCGGCTTTCCTGACTTCTAGCTCCAGGAAAAATGAGCTATGCTGGTTTTGCAATGTAGCTCCGCAATCCCCAAAAAGTGAACGCTATCTCCTGTCCAGGGCTGCCTAGAGCGAGGGCCAAGGGCGGGCACGGGGGAGGGGGGCAGCCTCCTCTCCACGGTGGCTCTCCAGGACTTACTGCGGAGGCAGACGACAGCGAGGACCAGGGACAGCAGAAGGACCGCGCAAGTCCCGGCCAAGGGCGCCCAGATGTAGACGTCGCAGGTAAGATCCAGCCACCTCGTGTTCGCTGACAACACCGGAGCTTCGACATTTAGCCACTGGCCGGGATTGCCCTCCTGCCCCACCCCGCCATTCCAAGCACTGCTCACCGCCCGGGACTCGGTTTCCCCAAATTTGGACCGTCCTCCAGGATCAGGGTGGCTCCCGATGTGAGTGTCCCCAGTGGTCCGCCAGGAGCTCTGGGACCCACACCCGCCTTACCTTTGCTGCCCTTGGAGAGCACACAAGTCTCGGGGCTCACTGACCGGGACGACGCGCTGGGTGCCTGCGTGGTGGGAGGCGGAGCAGGCGTCGTGGTGGGTGCAGCTGCGGGAGCAACAGGGTGGATGGGTGGGGTTGGGCAGGGATTACAGACTGGTCGACTCCCGGGCCCTCGCCTTGCTCCCCTATGCCCTTTCACCCCTATACCCTTTTACCCCAGGGGCACCTCCCGTCGGTTCCCCCAGCAGGGAAGGAGGGACGTTGGGTAGGCTGCCCCTGTTGCGGTGGGCAGAGCACTGTCCTTCGTCCAGCCCTCCATGGGTGCCGCAGCTATCTGTGAGCCAGGGCTGCTATCTGGATTCTACTAGGGCCCAAACCGGAGTGCAAAGAATTTCAGTAACTCTCAGGACCACACAAGCACCTGAGCCTAGGGCAACCGGGACAAAAAAGCATATCCAGTTCCTATTCAGCCACACTGTAGCCAGTTTTCTGTTCTTTGAAGTGGAAATAGTATCTAAGAACCCCCCAGGAAATTAAGAAAAACCATTTCGGGCCAATTGTGGCGGCGCACGCCTGGCTTTAATCTCAGCACTCTGGAGGCTGAGGCAGGAGGAACACCCTGAGCTCTAGGCCAGCATGACCTACATAGCGAGCTCCTGTCTCAAAGAACCAAAATATAAAATAAAATGAAAAATGAGTTTGGGGGTGAGCCTCAAGCCCCACGCGAAGAGGCGCCGCGCCCTGCGCTCCAACCTGGCAGAAAGACGGGAAGGAGGGGGCTGAAGTAGAGAACCGTGTTGGCGACGACCGAGCAGAAATAGTAGCCTTCGTCCTGCTCGCGGAAGCCGTTCACAGTGAGGGTGTAGGTGTTACTGCTCTTGGCGCCCATGAATCGCTTCTCGTCCAGACCCGAGGCTAGCTTGGGCTGCGACCCCGACTGGTACATGAGAAAGGTGGGACTGCGGGTGGCGCCGCGCGGCTGGAAGAGCCAAGAGCAGCCCGGCAGCACGTTGCGTACTAGCACCTCGCAGCGCAGCGTCACCTTATCGCCCACTCCGGCGACCACCTTCTGCGGCGACATTCGGAACTGGTTGGACCCTTGGGCCTCAGCGGCGTCTGCGGGGTTGGAGGGGGCAGTGAGGCTGATCCCGGAGCCCCGACCCCCTCCTCACCTGCGCCCCCTCCCCGCTCCCCGTGCTGGGGTCGCGACTCACGGAGCAGCAGGGCCACCTGCAGCAGCAGCCAGGCGGTGAGCCGCGGGGCCATGGCGTGCGCTCCTCCACGCAAGGCGAAGCCTGAAGCTGGGCGCGAGGGGAGGCGCCCAGAAACCAGGGGCCGCGGAGGGGGGAAGTTGCACCCTTGGGCCGGCTTCGGGGCCCAACATCGAGTTTGGAGGATGTGATGTCACTTGAAGCCCCCACCGCGTACATTCGACTTCTTTACGCGGTTATCACCTTTCAGCCCAGAGTGTGTTGGGGGCCTGGGAGCTGTGAAAGGGGCCTGGCGGAGCAACTGTGGGCCCTGAGAACTGTGGGCTTGGGGATGGGGAAAAAAGCTTGGAAATGGCCATGGGCATGGCTTTTTGGTGGCAGTGACAGAGAGAGAGGATAAAGAACAATTACAGTTTTACAGAAACCAGGGCTGGAGTACAGGAAGGGAGAGAAGCTCCCATTCGTTTGTCCTCACTCTATGTGGCCTTGGGGTGTCTCTGGTCTGCACACCTGGCCACCCCTCCGGGACTGGAAAAGGGCCGCCCAGGCTTCCCTTCCAGAGGGGACTGGATAGAGCCAGCAGCAGCGCAGCTTCCGTGGCACCCGCCTCTTCTGCTAACCACACCCATCAGCGCTGTCTCCAGGGTCAGAGCTCACCACACAGCCCTATCTCTTCTTAGGGCAGGCAACAGCCAGCAAGCCAGCCTATAACTCTATAAAAGTCACTCTAGTGAGGGCGTATGACTGCGTCACCCTTGCAACTCCCCTGCACCTGGAATCTCAACACCCTGGCTCGGTTCACCAGCCTTTGCTGGGCGGGGGCTCCTCCCAGCCTCTGCCGCGCAGCAGTCTCTCCTGCCCCAGGCTCTCGGGCTTTAGGTGCCCATCCTAAGTGCTCCTCTGTGCTTTCCAGCCTGTGCCTGCCTGCTATCTGTTTACCCCACGGCCAACCCCAATATCCTCCCTATCTGACTTGCGCTCCATTTCTCTCCTTCCCCGTACTGGGTGCTAGGAGAGAGATGTTGGGGGAGGGGTGCTCGGCTTGGTGAGATTTTCCCTCTTCTGTCCCTGGCCCACTTTGTCCCTTCCTTCTTGCGTGTCGCTGTCCTGAAACCTTCCAGCCTCGGTGCTATGCTTTCCTCTCCTTTCTTCAGTGTCTCACGTCTTCCCCTTAGGACTCCATACTGGGCACACCTTCCATCACTGCCATTGATTCCCAACACAGCCACTTGGCACCCTGCTCCCTCACCTGCCTCCACCCTTGAGCCCAAGGGTGTCCCAGACTTCCTGATGTGTTCTCCACCCCTCCCCTCGTTGTCACAAAGCTGCGTGGGCTGAGCTGTGTTCACAGAACTGCCCTCCCCTGATAGGGTCTACATGGAAGTAAGCAAGTGTTGGATGGGCTTTTTATTTGCTTATTTATTGTGGTGCTAGGGATTGAACCTAGGGCCTTGTGCATGCTAGGCAAGAGTCCTACTACTGAGCTGTATCCTCAGCCCTTGGGTGGGGTTTTTTTTTTTCCACCACTACCACCACCCCCCAGCATCCAAAGTGCTTACTCTAACATGGAACATCTTATATTTAGAAAAAACAATTTTAAGTGTCTTTTAAATTATAAAAATATTCTTTTTGACATAGTGGGGTACTGGAGTACTGGGTACTGGAGATTGAACCTCTAGCCTTCATACTGAGCCACATCCCCAGACCTTTTCTTAGTTTTATTCTGAGATAGGATCTCAGTAATTGCTAAGCAGTCCAATCTGAGCTCAGATTTGTGATCCTCCTGCCTCAGCTGCCCAGAATATTGCACTACCAGACCTGGTAAGAGTAGTATATTTTTGCAAAACATCAGATAATGCAAAAAATGAGTACAAAGTCCTCTGTCTTAATGCTCTTGACTGTCATCACTCTAAAGAAAACCACCGTTATGACTGAGTGTGTTCCTCAGATATTATCTGTGCACAAGCAGATGTTTATGCACTGTTTTAGACACATTGGGATATATATTATATGTATATATTGCAGTTTACTTTTATTAGTTAGCAGAAGGAAACTTTTCACGTCAGCAGTTATAGATCCACCCCATTTATTTATTTATTATTTATCTCTTTATTGGTTTTTTGAGACAGGGTCTCCTGAGGTAGTTCAGGCTGGCCTTGAAGTGATCTTCCTGTCTCAGCCTGTCAAGTGTTGGGATCACAGACATGCATCAGCACACCTGGCCCATACCTTTTTTAAAAAAGTGTACATTTTGGGCCAGGGATTTAGCTCAGTGGTTCCAGCGCCTGCTTCACAGGCACATGAGCCCGAGTTCAATCCCAGGTACCAAAAAACAACAACAAAAAAATAAAATTGTTAAAAAGGCGTACATTTTATATGTGCATTCCATCATTTAAATCTCCTCCTATTAATGGCCATTTCATTAGTTTCTCAGTTTATTCAGCTGTATCAGCTCTGCTGTGTTATAGGTACCTGCACCACTGAGGATTGCACCAGTATGAGGAACATTTTCAAATGGAAGATGAAAAAGGTGGGGAAGGAAGAACCTTGGCAGGGAGTGGCAGGCACAGGTGAGGGCATGCGTATGAGCGTGTGTGTGTGTCCTTGACTATTTACACGCTGTGCTGCTCCTCAACTCAGATGAATGAGGGGAACAAGGAAGCAATTAAGTCCAGACAGGTAACCGCCATGGCAAGCCTTGCTCCAGATGCAGTTTCCCATTTTGCTTGGTCACTGTCGCCCCTGCAGGAGGAGTATCTGGTGACCCTGCCGGCCAAAGGATACAACTGAAGGGTGGTAAAGAGGATGGATGGATGTGAAAGTACACCTTGCCCAGTTAGGGAGGAGATTTGGGTCTAGGGAGGGAGATTCCCCAAGTATGATGATGGCTGGATTTTGGGGGTATACTACTTGAAAATACAGAGGTGTTCCATTCCATCTCAATGAAGTGAGCTATTGCTGGCTTAGGGGCTTTCTGGCCTCACAGCTAAGCCAAAGCTGGCAGTCCCTTTGCACAGAGCATCATGGGGGGCACGTCAAGGCAGCATGTCAAACTCACCAAGGAAGCTTTGTTACCCCAAAGATATTTTTTACAATTGGTGGTGGATTCTTGATGTGACCACAGCGGCATCCGCTCTGCAGCAGGCAGAGGAGCAGATGCAATTGCACAGGCTTGGAAATGCAGGCTTTCTGTAGCCCAGGTGTGCAGAGCATTGTGCTGTGCTTGCTTGTCATATGCAAGTGAGCTCACACACCCCAGCCTGTTGTGCTCACATGGGGTGAAGAAGAACTGGGAATGACTGCACTGTCACACCAATCCCTTGTTTTCAAAATACGTAGAGAAAAACAAAACAGACAGGTCTTTGCTATTCTCAGAATACCTGTTCACTTTTTTCTTTTTGGAGTCAGGGTCTCACTATGTAGTTCAGGCTGGCCTTGAACCAACTATGGAGCCCAGGCTGATCTGGAACTCGCAGTGATTCTCCTGCCTCAGCCTCCCAAGTGCTGGGATTGCAGGTATGTGCCACCATGCCGGGCAAAATGTCTGCTTTTGAGCCATGGCAATAAAAAGATTTTAATTCACACAAGTTACAAACTTTCAAAATTCATAACCAGGCAGGGTAGTAATAGGAAGTTCATCAGGGCTCTCTGCTCCAGCTCCTAAGTCATGCATTCAAGGGACCAAGTGGAATCATAGCTATGAAGTCGCCTGCTGTCTCCCCTGGCCAGTTCACTTCTACAGACACATTATGGGTCTCCCTGTTTGCAACCCTGGAATTTCCAGGGCTTTGCTCTCAGTCATAAATAACATGTCAATGCAAGCTCACTTTGGCTGTTCTTACTTTACTGTACCCTGGATCCTCAAGTTCATCTGTGCTGCTTTCACCTTCAGCCTGGATCTTTGCAATGGTCTCCTAACTTCTGCCCTCTCCTGCCCAGTGAACATCTCCTCATTCTAACCCTCTGCCCCAGCCCAAAAGGGCTTCCCAGGTCTTCAAGAAATACTTGTTCAGTCAAAGCTAAATGAAGGCCAAAGTGGAATATAGCAGAGCCAAAGAGGCCAAGAGAATTAATTTCATGGGACGGTGGTCAGGCAAGGCTTAACAAAAGGGGATGGGTTCAAAAGTGAGTTAAGAATTAGGAGAGTTGATCAGGAGGCATTTGATTGGTACAGTTAAAAATTTAAAAAGGTGGAAGGGAGAAGGCAATTCACTCAGAAGCAAGATGGGCATCTTCATGGATGGAGTGGGAACCAGAGTGGAATCAGGGCTGGCTTCCTGGGCTCTGGTCATTCTTGGGTCTGGCCCTTGAGAATCCATTCTCGGTATGGAGGCACCAAGGGTTTGACACTTATGGCTAGCAGACTCCCAAGGTGTTTAACCTGTGGAGTGAAGCTGGAGCCTGGCTTTCTCTTGAAACAGGTGCTTGGAACTAGATTTCTATTGATTTGGAAGGTTAGAGCCCACAGCCACCAGTGTAGGGCCTGGTTCCTACTGGGAGCCCTGAAAAGCAAGAGACTGCTGAAAAAATCAGGAGAATGGAATATAAAGAGAAGAGATTAAATTTTTTTCTATCCAAGAGAACCTTGCATGCAGACTCAAAATCCAAAGTATATGTAAGACTCAACAGATCCACCCCCAAATAAATGCAAATCACACACCAATGTGAAAAGGGTTTTATTCAAAGAGAACAAGAACTTGCAGAAAATAAATTAGTCAAGAACAATTCAAGATGATAAATACTGAACATACTAGAAAGGAAAACTCAAGGTGGAAAGTAGGATACACTCTAAATTGAACACAGTTGAAAGAATAACTTGTGAACTGGAAGCCAGCACTGAAGAAGTCACAGAGAATGCAATGCAGGGATGCACATACACATGCAGTTTAAAAAGCTGTTGCAAGGTAGTTTGGCACTGTGAAATGTTTCCTAGGATTTCAGAGAGAATAAAGGATGTGTGCACAAAGTATATGGGAAGAGATTGTGGCAGAAAAAGTTTCACAATTAAAAACATAAGTCCTTAAGTAAAAAAAAAACAAAAACAAAACCTTGTCACAGTGCCAAGTGGGATAAATAAAATTATATCTATTTCTGTACACAGACATCAAGAACAAAGACAAAGGCATCCCAGGAAGCTAGGCTAATGCTTGACATATGTTTGGCCAATGCATGGTTGGCAGAGAACATAAACTGAACCGTAAAGGGAAGAAACCCAGAAATTTTGGTTACATCTTGTGTTGACTCTGTCAGCCCCTCCCTCGCTGCGGGCCTATGCTTGCTATAAGCAAATTAAGTTGGATTAAGTGCTGCACATCCTGAATCTCAAGAATATTAAAACAGAAGTGTCCCAAATGCAAGCAAAGAGCAAGGATTTGTGTTCAGGAGAAGACCAAGGCCAGAGTTGAATTTGACAAGGGGGAGATAACATTGCAAAGGGAGGTCACAAGAGGATATGGAACCTCAGGAAAAACTCACCTTGAAGGAGAAGGAAGAAAGAATTGGCACAGACTCCGGGTCATGTAGGAAATTGAGGATGGGACTTGAGAAGGTAGAAAAACTTCACAGGGGAGATCTGGTTTATGATGGAGGCATGGATGGCAAGTGTGTGGCAGGAAGAGAAGAGGAGTCATGTCCTCCTCTGACCCACACAGGGCATCCGCAGATGTCACCAACAGATGATGGTGAAGAGGCTGAGGGGAAGGCTGGGGTGGATGGGGAGCTGTGAGGGTCTGCAGGGTGAAATATTAGCATCTGGACTTCACTGCCCATTCACTGAAGTGATTGCACTATTCACTTTTAAGTTTTGAAAATCTTTGAATGCAGGAAAGTACAGCAGATAATTTGAAACATCCACAAGATCTGTTTCTTGTCATTATAAATGATACTATGATGAACGTCCTAGCACATGTTATGTAGAATCCAAATACAAGATTTCCTCTGGGTATTGGCCTGGAAGAGGAAAGACTGACCTTGAGAGGAGGGATTTATCTGAAAATATGCTTCTTTTCAACTCCCATAGCTGCTGGTAAATTTCAAAGTGGTGGCACTAGTTTGTACCCACCCCATGTGGATGAGTTTCCATGGCCCACGTGCTTGGTGAGGCTTGGTTTTTGTCAGCCTTTTCAATTCTGCCAGTCTGGTAGGTCAGTTGGCATCTCGTTATTGTATAAACTTGCATCTCCTTGAGGCTTGGGGTTCATTCCCAGCACCACAAAAGCAAACAACAAACAAACCCCACCTTGCATCTCCCTTGCTAAGGCTGAGCCTGAGCCTCTTGCCACAGTTTTGTAGCTACTCAGCTTTCTTCTTCTGCAGGTCACCCATTAATGACCTTTGCCCACCGCCCTGAGGGGTGTCAAGTGTTTGGGTAATGTCCACCCCGGGGTATCATATAAGCCCTGCCTTCCGGAGCTCACATCACTCACAGTATGGATTTTGTTGGTTAGAGAACCTGATTTCTTTCCAGATAACTGTGTGTTACTACTTTCCATAATCCAAGGAGTCTTCAGTTCTTTTTATTTGAAAGCTGTCCTAAGTCCTGTCAGATTTTTCTTTCTTCTCTTCCTTTTCCCCTTCTTCCTTCCCTTGGTTTCTTCTCCCTTCCTTCTTTCCTCCTCATCCTTCTTCTCCTCTTCTTCCTCTCTTCCATCCCTTCTTCGGCTGCTTTTTCTTCTTTTCTCCTCTCCTCTCCTCCCCTCCGCTCCCCTCTTCCCTTTCATCTTTATATACAACACATAACTCGTTGTCTCAAAACAGTTTACCCAAAATAGAAACTTTAAGCAGTCAGTGGAAAGTTTTCCTTTTACAGAAGTTGGTTAATTCTGCGCCTGGGCGCTGGCAGAGATCCATGAAGTAACCTCAACTCAACCCTCAAGCGTTTCACTCCCACGGTTTCCCCGCAGTGACCTGGATCTCTGGTTACCTGCAGAAAGAGCTGCGGAGGACTCAGTGATGTCAGCATCGCGGGATGGGGACGCCAGCCAGTGTCAGCCCGAGCGGGACCCACGCGGAGGGTACAACTCCTCCAGCAGCCGGGACATGTGATCCGGGACTCCTTGAGAAGGGGAGGGCGGAGAGCGAGGTAGAAAGAAAGGGAGGAGAAGGGGCTCCCCGCCCTCCCTCCGGCTTGGTCCTCCGCGCCCAGTCTCTCTCGTGCGGTGGCGGAGGCTCTCAGTTCAGCAAGAGAACGAGTTGCTCCCTCCGCGCCGCGCGCACTAAGCCAGGGGCCTTGGGAAGGTCCCTGTACGCGCCATCCGCAGCCGGGAGGGAGGGACGAGCGCAGCCGGCTGCGGCTGGAGGAGCTGGGCGCTCTGGGCGGGGAGACTGGGGTCGCCGCGGCCCCGTTCTGCGGGGCAATCCCAGCATGGGGCACAGTCGGGGAAACACGGGAGTCCACGATGGGGTAGGGGTGCCAGGATGTGGTGGGCACAGACACACCACGGCGAAGGAGGAGCCCAGGCCTGGGGCATCGCGGGGAGCACAGCCAGCTTCTAAGGACGCAGTACATGGGGTGGGTGGAGGAGGACGGGTCAGAGGCCGGTCCAGGCCGCAGTGATCAGGAACAGCACAGTGTGTTTGGGGGACGGAGTTCTAAGGGGACAGGATGGAGAGGCGGGGAGCTGGAGCCGTATCCCTCCTGGGATGCTCGCGGGACGAATTCCTGGGCCAACCTTGCCGCTCTGAGGTTTCCACCTCTGTGGACCCATCCGGATCCCGCCCCCTTGCCTCCACTCTGTCTCTCACGAATCCATTTCTCTGCGCAAAGGAACCCTGGGAAGTGACAGACGGCCCATTTTCCACTCTGCCCGGGAGAAGTCAGGCCCCCGCCCAGGGCATAGAGCTCAGCGTGGGTGCCGAGCAGAAACGGTTCAGAGGGGGAGCAAGAGGGAGACTAGCTGAGGGCTTAGGGGGAGGAGAGAAGCAGCATCTAGGGTATAGAGTTGGTCGTGAACTTGGGAGACAGCTGGCCCAGCACATTTCCTTTTCACGGGGAGAGCAACAGGCCCGGGAAGGTGAGCGTCCTTCCCGGAACTCATGCTCCGAGGCAGGGACCAGTCTGGCTGCTTCAACCAGTTTCCTGGCGGCCCCGCAGGAGGCGATATTGCTTTAGTTTCTTTCCACCTTTGCGGGAAGGGAAGGGAAGCGGCCTCCAGCAAAACGCGGCAGGCTCAGGCAGCAAGGTGCCCAGCTCCGCCTGGATGGGGCTCTGACCCTTCCAGTTCTCAAGATTCTCCTCTCCGCAAGAGCCTATTACAGGTCCCTAAGAATCCCGCTTTGCTTTGAAGACTGAGATTACTGTTGGGGGGGGGCGTGGAATGGGGTGGGGTGGAATCATAACTGACCAGTGATGGCATCTCTGGCCCAAGACAAGGTGGGAGGTGGGGAGAGGCTGCGGGTAGGACACCCCCCCCCAGTCTGTCAATCAGTAGAGCTGGGCTGATGTAAAAGCCTTAGTGGGGGAGAGCAGTCTTCACATCTGAGACCCTCTCTTCTCCGGGTCAGTGGGGCTTCTCCAATTCTTCTTTCTTCATTTGTCAGAAAATGCAAAGAGGCTGGAGTGGAGATGTGGGGGTCATCCTGGGTGCAAGGGTCCCTGTCCAAGCAGACTTGGCCACGGTCTCATGGGACCACAGGGCAGAAGCACCAAGGAGACAGACACTGGCCCAGATCCTTGTCTCTAGCTACTTCCCTCCTGCAGTCCTGCAGGGAGCACTGGCCCAGGTTGTGCAGGAGGTGTGGGGCCAGGAAACTTGACAGGCTGGGGTGGGGTTGGGCCTGTTCTGGGGCAGGTGGTGTGTTTGGCCCTGGTGTCCCACTCAGGGGCAGAGGTTGCCCTGCAGAAAGGCCTGGGCCATGGGTCCTATCCTGTGCCCTGGGCTCAGGCAGGAATGGGACAGGGGAGGGCTGGGAGCACTGGGTTGAGAGGCTCTGGGAACCAAGGACACTCTGAGTTTTTAGGGCTTATTCATTTCATTCTACTCCTGGTTTTAGTTTACCGGGACGGTCCTCTTCCGTGCTGACTGTGGTGGTGGTTGGAACCAAAGGCTCTTGGTGAATTTGTGTCTTGGTGTTAGCCACCACCAAGTCTTTTTGGGTAGCCTGTTCCTTCTGCGATTTGAACCTTCCTCCTGGAGGTCCAAAGGAGTCCTGAGCCAGAGACAGTAATAGAAGCTAGGAGGTGGCTTGGGCCACCAATCTGTGCCTTCAGCAAATCCCTTAATCCCTCAATCCTCAGATGTATACAGTTAATATCTAGCCTAAAAAAGTCTTTGCCTTTTTGTTTAGTTTAAACTATTTTGGAAAATATAAAACAAAAAGTAAAGAAAAAAATCATTCATAGTGCCAATAGGAAACTATACCACTGTTAACTTGTTGGTACATTTTTTTTGTGCTGTTTTTCAATATCTTTTTGTTTTTATCCTACACTTTCATTTCTTCCCCTGTTATTTTCATTAGGTTTCTAGTCTACTTTTTTTTTTTTTTGAGACAGGGTTTTACTATATAACCCAGGCTTACCTTGAACTTGTGGTGATCCTCCTGCTTCAGCCTCACAAATGCTGGGATTCCAGGCAGCTATCATCACGCCTGGCTTCCAGTCTGCTATTAAAAATTCTTGTTGTATCACTTTCTCTTATAATGTGTTCCTCCTGAATCTCACCTGATAACTGCAGAATGTTCCACTCATATTTATCCAATTACTCAAACATTCATGGTTTTCATTATGATACAGTGCATACTTTCAATTTTTATTTCTGTTACCCTAAGAATTCATAAAAGTTTATAGTTCTTCAGTTGGATAGATTTCCCTTCCCTTTGTTTATACCTTTATTCTTCTATGGTCCGAGAATTAACTGTATTTATGGTTTTTTTGAATTTGAGTTTTTGCTAGATGTTGACTTTGTAACCAATTTAGGCATAGTTTTGCATGAGTGATTGGGTACAAAATTGTATATATTAGATCAAAATTTATAAAATATATTACCCACATTTCCTCTATTCTTTATATTAATCTACTTCATCTGTGAATTTCTGAGAGTTATAAATTTTCAAAATATATTTGTGGACTTATAATTTCCTCTTCATATTTTAGCAGGTTGTGCTTTACATGTTATAAAGTGATATTAAAAAGTATAAAAACCAACCACATGGCTGTTAAAATTATAAATAAACATATTGGCATGCTTCTCTTTTTATGCATTTGAACTATTTTCTTGGTCTTGATTTTCAGAAGGATGTGGCTTTTTGGGTCAAGCTGGCCTTTCACAGATTGGACAAATGTAGAGTATTGGCTCTGTGTGGAAATGTATGTTTTGTTAATTTCATTATATTTATTTATATTATATATAATCAGAATTATTTTAAGAAACAAAAATTGGGATATTTAAAATTTTTTTCTTTGATTTTTTTATTTCATCCAACTTTTTTTCCCTTTAGATCTGACAAAAGGTTGAATTTTCTTTTTTGAATATGGACTATTTGTTCTTGTCCTTTTGTACTTGTGTTTTCTCTATTTTAACTTGAGGAGGTTAAGCTCCTATAGCTCTCACACTGTAGGAATTATGTTTTTTTTCATTCTATGACAAAACACACATTGAAAAGGAAAAACTCCTACCCACCTAACCTGAACTACACCCCACCAACTGATTCCTCTGTTCTCCACGGACTGGACAGACCAGCAGCTTCAGCGTGGGCCACGCTGAAGACAGAGGCCTATGAAGCCTTGAGCTTGTGCAATTTGGGACCTACCTTTTCTTTTCTTTCCTTCTTTCTTTTTTCAAGTGGTAAGATTTTGATATTTTGACTAAACTGCAGTGGAAAGGAATGCCCAGCTAGATGACATGATTTTCCTGGGATTGACAGATTCCGATTACTAATTTGTGCCTTCGCTATTTTTTTCTTGCTTAGCCTGGGTAGAGGTTTTTCAGATCTATCTTTTCAGAGTCAGCTGTTATTTTCATTGATTTTTCTCTATTATTTCTTGTTTTCAATTTCATTGATTTCTGTTCTAACTTTAGTAGGTTTTTTCTTCTTGCTTAAGCTTAAACTCTTCTTATTTCCCAAAGTAGAACTTTAGATGATTGATTTTAGATCTTTTCCTTTTTATATACTGTATATGTATCCAGTGCTATAATTTTCTAAGCATGCTTTTGGTGCATTTCATAAATTGAGATCAATTTTCATTTTCTTTCTTTCTTTTTTTTTTTGTACTGGGGATTGAACTTGGGACCTTGCATTTGTGAGGCAGGCACTGGAACCATTGAGCTAAATCCTGTGCCCCAAATTTTCATTTTTATTTCAAAATATTTTTAAATTTTTATTTTCTTTTTCTTTTGTTTTTATTTTTGTTTTTGAGACAGGGTCTCACTACATAGTTCAGGCTTGCCTTGAACTCACTATGTAACCCTGGCAGGCCTTGAACTTGAAGTGATACTCTTGCCTCTCTCTCCCAAGTGCTGGGACTACAAGCTTTCACCATCATGCCCAGCTATATTTTTCTGGAGACTTCTTTGACCCTTATGTCATTTAGAAGTGTGCGTATCCAGATATCCTTCTGCTGCTAATTTTTAGTTAAATTCTATTGTGGTCTGAGACCATACTTTGCATGGCATCTATTAATTTAAATTGTTAAAATGTGTTTTATAGTACAGAATATAGTTTTTTGGTGACTATTCCATGTAAGCTTGGGAAGTCTATGTGTTCTGCTATTGTTGGATGGAGTATTCTGTAAGTGTCAGTTAGATCAAGTTAGTTGATAGTGCTGTTTGGGTGAAGTAAACTATTACTAATTCTCTGTTGCAGGATTTTTTAATTACTGAGAAGGGTGTTGAAATATCCACTTATAATACTGCATTTATTTCTTCTTACATTTCTACCATTTTCTATCTCACAAAATTTGATGTTCTGTTGTTAAGCGAATGCATGTTAGATTATTTTGTTTTCTTGAAGAACTGACCACTTTGACATTATGTAACTCCTGATAAATTTGCTGTTCTGGAGTCTGGCTTGTCTGAATGAGTGTAGCTGCTACCATTTTTTCCCCATGATGTATGTTTCCCCATCTATTTATAGTCCATCTAAGTCTTCATATTTAAAATGAGTTTTTTGTTTTTTAAAAGCTTATACTCTTTCTGGCTTGGTGTGGTGATCATACCTGTAATCCCAGCACTGTCTCAAAATGAAAAATAAAAAAGACTGGGGATGTAGCTCAGTGTCAGGCCCCTGTGTTCAATCCCCAGTACAGAAAAGAAAATCTGACAATCTCTGCCTAGTCCATCTAAGTCTTCATATTTAAAATGAGTTTTTTGTTTTTTAAAAGCTTATACTCTTTCTGGCTTGGTGTGGTGATCATACCTGTAATCCCAGCACTGTCTCAAAATGAAAAATAAAAAAGACTGGGGATGTAGCTCAGTGTCAGGCCCCTGTGTTCAATCCCCAGTACAGAAAAGAAAATCTGACAATCTCTGCCTGCCTTTTAGTGGCATATGTAAGCCATTTCCATTTAAAGTCATTTTAAAATCTTGTTGGGGGCAAAAGGAATCTCCATATTGTTGGTGAGAATGTAAATCAGTACAATCACTGTGGAAATAATTATGGAGATTCCTCAGAAAACTAAAAATAGAAGTTCCATTTGATCCAGCTACAGCCCTTTTGGGTATCTTTCTGAAAGAGTTAAAGATATCGTATTACAGTGATACATGCTTATTCATCTACACAGCGTCGCAGCTTGTAATTAAATCTTGTTATGGCCTATGATGAATGGATAAAGGAACTATGGCATATATACACAATGGAATAATGTTTAATCACAAAGAAGGGTAAATTTGAGTCATTTGTAGAAAAATGTATGCACCTTGAGACCATAATGCTAAGTGAAATAAATCAGGTACAGGAGGTTAAACAGTACATGGTTTTTAAAATACAGTATGAGAAACCCTAAATATAAAGAATTCATCTTTTAAAAACTTTAAAAATAATTGTTAGTACATGTTTGCTTCCATCGTGGGGAGTTGGTATATGTACATGATATTCTTTATACTTCCCCTTCCTTCTTCACCAAAATGTAAATAATTCAAAGGGCAAAGCAAAAAATGCATGATCAAAACCAGAATGGAGATATAGGCTTTGTGGAGATGGAAAGAGGATCTGGAGATGGAGGAGATGGAAGGTGGAGTAAAAAGAATGAAGATATGTATATGTACCAACTCCCCATGATGAGTATAATTATTATATATTGCAAACACATAGCAATAAAAAGAAGCTACAAAAATAAGTAAAACTATAGTTGGATTAAGATATACTATTTGTAATAATTTTCTATTTGTCATACTGCTCTTTGCTGATTTTCCCTCCTTGCCCATCCATTTAAACAATGTTTATCAATATTTTCCCAGAGATTGCTTGAGCAGACAGCCAGCACCATGCCTAGCTCTTCTGCGTGCAGCAAAATATGCTTGCTCATACCTGTGCCAAGTGAGGCACAAAGGTGTCCACACAGCACTGCCTGTGTGGTGGACATAGGGCAAAACACCCACAACTCATTAATGGGGTGGTGGGCCCTGAATCACTGCTCACTAGCCTAGGGAACACACTGAGGCAGCTAAAAGCCAGTAAATCTGCATGTACTGAAATAAAGCAAACTAACACATGTTGTTCACTGGCGGCAGTGACTTGCAGACTGTTATATACATTATGACTCTGTTATGTAAAAATTGTACGTGTGTAAGTGCATGGGAGAAACTCTGGCTTTATTCAAATTGACAAGTTGATGATGGGTTTGGGGAAACAAAAGGCTGTTGTTACAAATTTTTTTTCTAGCAAAAATGTATTCAGAAGCCTTTAAAAATGAAGGAGGCTTCAAAAGTGGTTTTCCCTCAGAAGGAGAGAACATATGCTGGACATAACCACCTCCTTAAACCTGGGCACTTGAGCAGCTCATCTGAAGCAGGAGCACCTGAGTCATGGTCACACTCAGAAATGCTAGGAGCAGAGATGCTCCCCGGTGCTGCCCTGCCCTCTTCTCTAGGACCAAGAGCAAAGTTATGCAGAGTGGACAACCTGGGTTCTATGAAGTGGACAGGGCAATGGCTGACCTGGTCAGAGCTTAACTCCCAGGACTCTAGGCAAGGAAAGTCCTGCTGGAGTGTGCCAGGAACCCCTCAGGTGGAGGGAGAGTCTGGAGAAAGGTCTGTTCATGTGGACCTGTTCTTCGTGTTCGGAATTTCTAGAGACCCAGGGGACAAACAGCTTTGTGCTTCTGCTCATAGCATCGCTAAAGTTCCCAGCAGGAGTCATTGAAAAACCTTCCCCTGAAGGCCCATCTGTGGGTGAAGAAGTCCCTGAAAAACCTTCCCCTGAAGTTGGGTGAAGAAGTCCGACACCAGTGCCCTGACTACTGGCTTCCCATGCAGGAAAAATGTAAAACTTCAGCTCTGTGTCAAACTATTCACACTCACAAAAATATATAGTCCAGACATAGTAAGACTAAATGTGGAAAGAAGTTTTAAAGACGTAACATAAAGGTAGAATTTCTTGAATCAAGACATAAAACTGCAAATTCATAGAAGTATAAAAATATGTTATCATATTTTTAAAAAAATTGTAAGTATGTAGGAGAAGAAGCCGGAGCATATAGCTCAGTGGTATAAAACTTGTGAAGCATGCATGAGTTCCCTGGGTTCAATCACCATCACTGAAAACAAAAAAAATACAGAGGACAAGAGTTAGTATGATGTTAAAAGATAAATTAGTAATAGATTTTTGCAATGCATAAAAGCAACAAAGGATGACTATCCACAATATATGACTTTAAAAAATAAGATAAAAATATCTCAGTGAAAAATGGTAAAAGCACAGTCCAAGCCAATACCCAAATAAAAAGACAGTAAACCTTAGTTCGACAAGTGAAATGCAAATTAAAATGAGTGATATTGCTTTATACACAGATTAACAAAAAAATGAACAGGCCTAATGATCAGGATATGGGCAAACAGGGCAAAGCTGATGGGAGTATAAATGGGTACAACGTTTTGGAGATAATCTGGAAATCTCTAGCAAAAATGGAAATGCTCTGGCCCTAGCATTTCTACTTCTATTTACCACTCAGAGAAACTTTGTTGTATACGAATGTCCACAAAAACACAAACAATAGAAACTGAGAATTTTTAATAACAGAAATTGGAAAAAACCTAATACTCAACAATCAGGGAATAATAAATAAATGGTAATAAATTAATGAAATATGACTCAATGAATGAACTAGAGCCACAGGCATCAAGAGAAATAATTGTCAAAAATATAAGGTTGAATGGCATAAACTTAAGAAAGGTATCACAATAGATATCATTTGTAAGATATAATCATATGCAAGCAATGCTATATATTCATCATTATATCATTATTTCTGGACGAATACTTACAGAATGAAAAGATTACAAGGATAAGCAGAAAAACCTGGGATTTAGCTCAGTGACTCAGCACCTGCCTGGCAAGTACAAGGTCCTGAGTTTGATCCCAGGTACCAAAAAACAAAACAAACATAAAAGTCTGAAGGCAGAAGCCACACCCTAAAGGACAGAGGGGCATGTGGAGGGTGGAACAGAGGCTGAGGGAGTGGGTCTCAGCTCTACTATTTTGTTTCTTGAAATAAAAGATCAAAGCAATTTAGTGAAATGTTACATTTGCTAAGTCAGATGACGGATAGCCGAGCATCTACTATATTGCTTGTAGGTCCTTTTCTTTATATTTGTCATATTACATAATTTAAAGCAACAAAACTGTTAAAATTCTGTCTTCTCTAGGTTAACTAAATAGAATAAGTAGACACAATGAGCACCTTTGATTCCACAGCTCTCCAGGTTAAACGAAACATCCTGTGTCAGATTTAGGCTACTCAGAAATGGGTAGAGTAAGTGGGGCATTGTGTGCAGACCTGTAAATCCCAGCCCTGCGGGAGGCTGAGGCAGGAGGATTGAAAGCCCAGCCTGGGCAACTTATTGAGACCCTTTCTTAAGAAAAGGCTGGGGATGTAGCTCAGAGTGAAGGCCCTGGGTTCAGTCTCTAGTACCATAACAAAAACAAAACAAAACTAGAATATAATGTAATAACAAAGATAATCAATTAATGCTCCTATGTGAGGTTGGTAGTACCATTGTTCTTGTTTTATATTCAAAGTCAGAGAGGTTAGTTCACTTGCCCAGGTCACACAGGCAGCCCAGCCTAACTACTGAGACACCTGTCTGTCCCTGCTTCCCTGATCCACCTGACCTCCAGTCTCATCTCTTCTCCCTAGCTGCTTACTGTATAGCTGGTTTTACCTGCTTTGGGTTATGGATGCTCTTGAGAAAATCAACTTTATTTTTTGCCACCCCCTCCCCCAAGAGCCCAGTAACTCCAAATTTTATCAGGCTGCACTGGCCTTCTCCCACGTTTCTTTCCACGTTCATGAGGCTTGCTGCTCCTGAAAGTCTCAAGGAACATCTGGGCTCTGACCCATGTCTGGAGTAGGTAAAGCTTTGGAGTTCGGCTGCCGGGGTTGAATCCTAGCTCTCCAGTGTATTAATGCTGTGTGGTTCCCAGCAGCCCCTCAGACTCTCTGACCCTCTCTGACCCTGCTCCTCACCAGCTAAAGAGATTACTGACACCTACTTCATCCCGTTGTTACCGAAGTAAACAAGAACAGGAGCTCACAGCCGTCAGCGCAGAGCCAGCCCCTGAGAAGTGCACAGCTGTGTTATTCTACTCACACTGCATCCAGGAAGCGAAGCAGGGTCTTGTCCTGGCAGTGCCCCCTTGATTGAAGTCCACACCGGGCTCCTTCTGCCCTGGCCCAGCCAGGACCATCACCACGGCCTCGAAAACTGAAATGAGGTACAGCACCAATTTTGGAACCAGCACTGACCCCCAGGAGGCACCACCACCCTCCTGGGGCATACGCCTTCAGAACCTTCCGAAAATCACAGTTTCATTATTAGCACCAAGTGGCGATGCTCTCTGAAGGCAGGGTCTTGAGGTCCCACCCTCCTGCTTAGAGAGCCTGACCCTGTCCCTCCCCTCCCACCTTCCTCCTTTGCAGAGGCGGGAGATATAGCTCAGTGCAAAGGCATCAAACCTCAGCACCAATCAATCCATAATAAAAGAAAATGAAAAGGTGGTGAAAATGTGGAAAAGAGGGAACTCTCAGACACCACTGGTGGCAATGCAAATTAAATTAGCACAGCTACTACGGAAAATAGAATGGAAATTACTCAAAAAAGTAGAGCCAGAATTACCACAGGAGGCTCAATCCAGTTACTGGGTACATCTTCAAAGGAAATGAAATCAGTATGTCCAAGACACATGGCACCCCATTGCAATGCTGCAACACAAAACACAGTAGCCAAAATACGAAGCCAATCTAGGAGTTCACCAGAGGACCGGATAAAGATGTCAACTCTATACATGTACACGCACACACAATGAAACATTATTCCTCCATAGAGAGGGGTGAAACGCTGTCATTTGTGTCAACACCTATGGAGATGGAGGACGTTATTAAGTGAAGTAAAGTCAGACACAGAAAGAAGTACCGTCTATTCTTACTTATTTGTGAAAGCTAAAAAAAATTAATGTCATAGAAGTAAAGTGTAAATTACCAGAGGCTGGGGAGGGCAGGGAGAGGAAAGGTGCTTGGTAAGTACAGCGTGAAGTTAGATAGAAGGATTAGTTTCTGATGTTCTACAGCACAGTAGGGTGACTCTCCTTGGCAACATATATTTATTTATTTACTTTCGGTTTTTGAGACAGGGTATGACGCTATAGCCCAAGCTGGCTTGGAGCTCAGTGATTCTCCTGCCTCAGCACCCCCAGCGCCGAGATTACAGGCCAATGCCACTACATCCTGCTAGTTGGCGAAAATTAATTGTATATTTCAGAATAGGTAGTGGAGAGGATTTATACTATTCCTGTGATAAAGCAGTGATAAATGTTTGAGATGATGGATATGCCAATTATCTATTGGATCCTCATGCACTGTATACAGGTATTAAAATATTAATAAGTATGTATAACAATATATGCCAATTGAAAATAAAGTGTATTTTTTTAAAAAAGCTAATAAAACATATATACCCATGAAGCCAGTAATTCCAATCTGGACAATTTCTCCAGGGGATATGATGTTCCGGCTCAGCACAATTGAGATGTAAAAATGTTGGAAGCATTCAGAACATTAAAAGAAGATATATTTGAGTAAATGATGATAATCCACTCAACATAGTGTTAAGCATTAACAATTTAGAGTATCAGGACTGTGAAAACTATGTAGAAAATAGGGGAAATGTTCATAGTATACTTAATAAAAACATGCACTCAGCATGATTATTGTGTTGTGAAAGGTGTTTAGAACACATGAGGTAAATACACATCAAGATGCCTTTCCCTTGCTGTTTTCTTCCCTCAGGTAACTAAATTTCAGCAATGTGTATTACTGCAACTAAGTAACTTTTACAAATAGAAAATGTGCAGACTCCTGACTTCCCTCCCTACTCTGCACTGCAGCTGGTCTTCAGAGCTGAACTTTTCTTCCTGTGCCCGGAATTGTCTATACCATTTAGACAGAGCTGTGAGTCGTTCATTGTGTTTGTTTCTTTTTCCTCAACGTTTTTTCTTGAGGAAATGGGAATAGAACCCAGAGCCCTTGCACTGAGTTATTTCCCCACTCCCAACCACTTTTTTCTTTTTTGTTGTGAGACTAGGTCTTGCTAAGTGGCTAAGTTGCCCAGGCTGGGCTTGAACTTGTGGCTCTGTTGCCTCAGCCTCCCAGAGTGCTGGAATTATAGGCCTGTGCCACAATACCTGGTGTCAACCATTTTTTTATACAGTTTTTAAAAATTGTGGTAAAATGTACACAAGGCATAAAACTTACCTTGACCAAGTGTGCAGTTCAGCAGCATTAAGTACATTCACAGCCTGCAACCATTATGCAACCTTTCATGGTTGGAACAGAAACTCCCTCCCCATTAACACCCACTTTCTGTTCCCCCTCCCACACCCCTGGTAACCGAAGTTCTATTTTCTGTTTCCATGAATTTATTTGATCGTTCCAGGTACCTGCTCTAAGTGGAATCAGGCTGCATTTGACCTTTTCGCATGACCACTTTTAAAAGCTCTCTGAGAATAAGGACCAGGGTGTCGATTAAAATTCGTGAACACAATGCTCACTGGCTCATCGACGTACTGTTTATTGTGCACCCACAACACGTGCTGGGCACTGTGCAGCAGGGGTCCCACTACTCACGCTGAACTAGTTTAAGTCTTTGAGCTGAGTGTGGTGGGGCCGAGAGATCAAGGAGAAATGGAAAGAGATAGGGAGCCGTGCTCAGAGAGTGAAGGCAGGGACTGCTATGGGCTTCTGGGCAGGGGGAGGGTTGGAGGGTGGGGGAGGGGTTTCCTGGGGGAGGTTGAGGAGAGGAGGACCCTGAAGGTCCAGGCAGGGGCTTCAGAGCCTGAGGAGGGAGGGGCTGCCACACAGCATGTACATGAGTGTGTGTGTGTTTGTACACTTGGGAAGATGCAGGTCCCAGGGACAGTGCTAGGGAGGGTGCATTCTAGGTGCAGTGGGAACCTGGTGTGGGAAGACCCTCTCTTTACTGGGCCTGAAAACGAAAGGGGAGGGCCCGGGGCTGTGACCTTGTGCACAGTGGGGACTGTGGGACAAGTGCCAGTATGTCAGGTTGGGAATGGAAATCCCAGCACTCTGGAGGCTGAGGCAGGAGGAGGTCTGAACCATGAGTTCAAGGCCAGCCTGGGCTACGTAAGTGAGACCCTGTCTCAAAACAAAGACAAAACAAAAAAACAAAAGCAACCATTTAGATTCAGTATTTCTAACGTTCATAACTACTGCTCTTAAATAATGAACAAAGCCCAGAAAAGAATATTTTTTGAGGGTATTTCTCCAGGCTCTTTCAAAGGTCAGAGCAGCTTCTCTGGGCCTATTGGTTTCCTTCATAGCTTCTGAGATGGCTCTGGGCACACGGAGGGGACTGGGACAGAATGGGGACAATGCTGCATCTGTGCTTGTAGGTGATCTTAGCAGCATGGGGGGAGGGTGTTCTACAGGAGGAGGGGGTGCCCTATATAACATCCCCACAATAAAGGTGCAGGTGCACAGGTGGGACCCAGAGGCAGCAACTCTGCCTGGGGAGTGATCAGCCTCCTCCAGGGTCTCCCGCCCTGTTCTTGGGCCATTCTTTTTCATTTCTTTGGGACAGTCTGGGGTACTCAGGGTCCTTTGATCACTTTAATCTGATCACATCTGAATGGGTAACTGTCGCAGCAAACCCAGGCATGCAAACACAGAGGCTTGTGGCGGGCTTGCGGTTGCTGTGATCGTGCCGGAGTCAGACAACTGTGGCGGGCGGCACCAGGCACGTGTCAGGTGGGACAGGTAGATGTCCTGGCCTGGAAGAGACTGAGACCAGGGAACTGGGGTGAAAGTCGGTCCAGCCTCCTATTGGCTGATGGCTGAGTGTGTATGACACTTCTTAAAAAAAAAATAGCAGAAAATGGTGAGCAAAGAAAATTGCTGCACCATTCTTTGCTGCCACATACAAGTCCGAATAAATGGTCCATAGTCCATAAGGAGGTATGAGAACCTCCTTCAAAGGAGGATGGACCGTTCCTGCCCATGCACCCCACGCTGCTTCCCTACCACTGACAGTAGCAGGCTGTGTGACATAGCACAGGTCTGTCAGCTGTCCCCAAAGACAAACCACAAGAAGCAGCAGCAGGCCGCCCTGCAGAGGGGCATGCAGGGGCAGTTGGTCACCGGCCGGAGGTCCTACCTGATGTGTGGGCACTCCCAGCCACTTCTGTACTTCTCTGAGCTCTGATAAATCTGTAGACCAAGCAGGCTGAGGCCCCTTTGTTTTCAGGTGGTTTTTAGAAAGTGTCATTTATCGTATACCCATGTACCCTTGAAAACCTGGGAGGAAGTGTGGTCTCTTGGGGAGGCCGTGTCAGCAACACCAGGGCCCGTGTTGTCTTTCTGGCTCTGCCCCTGGTCAGAGGGGTCCACAGGGCACAGGAGGGATGAGGCTGTCACACCCACACCCACTTTAGCCAGTAACACCTTCCCAGTTGTGTGGCCAGAGACAGAGCTGTGAAAGCCACAAACTCCTAACATCAAAAACAAAACAAAGAGCAACTCTAACATATTGATTCTCTTGCAAACAGTGGAATATTCTGAGAGTCTAGTGCAGTGACAGTTTTGTAAAAAGGAACTGCTAATCAATGCATAGTGATAACATTGAACTCACTGGGCCAGGGGAAAGCAGATGACCTAGCATGGGCAACAGTAAAGTTAGTTGAATCACTTGCGCACTGCTGCATGGAAAGAACCCTAACCCACAATCTTAATCCCCTCCGTGTAGACACCTTCCTGTGCCGCCACTGGGGGAAGAGGTGTGACATTCGAAGCTACCCACTTCCTTAGGAAAGAGTACAGCAGGCACAGGATTATTCCTGTAAATGACAGGGTCACTCTTGCTCCTGTGCACGGTGGGAGGTTTCTTGAGTGGGATAGAAAGTGTGGGATGAAGCTGGCACAACCAGAACTGCCATGTGTAGACATTGTTGTGGGTTTTCTTTCTTTCCTTTTTTTTTGGGGGGTGGGTTTGAGACAGGGTCTTACTATGCAGTTCAGACTGACTTGCACCATGTAGCCCAGGCTCACTATGTAGCCCAGGCTGGTCTCGAATTCACAGCGATCCTCCTGCCTCAGCCTCCCGAGTGCTGGGATTACAGGTTTGTGCTACCATGCCCAGCTTTACTGGATTTTGTGGCAGAAAAAAATGGTATCTTGGTGCATTAGTCAAAACTGCAGGCTGGGCATTGTGGTGCGTGCCTGTAATCCCAGCTCTCTGGAGACTGATTCAGGAGGATATCTGAGAGTTTGAGGTCAGCCTGGGCTACATATTGAGTTCAAGACCAGCCTAAACTACATAGTGAGACCCTGTCTCGAAACAAAAACAAGCACCTGTTGTCAAATGAAAGCCATTGGGTTAACTTTTTTTCCTTAAATTCTTTTATTGGCATATTTCCGGTATACAACACATTTACATTAATCATTAGGAACTTGTACCTTTACACAGTGTATCTTGGTTCTTATTTTTTCCCTAGTCCACTGCCCTCCCTTCAACACCCCCACCCCTCCCTATTTACAAAGACTTTGTTTCCATTTTTTCTTTTTCCTTTCCCCTACCCCTCCCACTTTCCCTACTCCTTTGGACCTTTTCTTCCTATTTCACATTATCAATTATTTATTTTAATCCTTACACTTTCAGTTTCTCACACAAGAGGGGTAGACTTGTTTTTGAGCATTTCTTGAAAGCTTGCAGGGACTTCCTTTGAGGAAAAAGCTTTCTGGCAGCATCATCGAAGCGGAAAATGAGTGGCCTGGGGAGTGAGTACTTTGTCTCAGGAGGTACTCACATGGGGGGTGAGCAAGCACTTGGGGAGGGGGGTCATCAAGGAGACTCATGTATTATTTTGGAAGCTAAGTTAGGTAGACTTCAAGTTCATTTTCCAACCTTAGAGATCTACAACTCTGCACTAATGGATCTGATCTTGCCAGCTATAAAATATTTGGCTTTTAGCTGTAGTTTGTTGTTGCTTCAGCCACAAGTAGAGAGCCCATAGGTGGCTTACATGCACCCACCGTGAGTGACAAGTCTAGTTACACTTGCAGGACCTGAGGGCAAACTGCCCTGGCTCTTGGCCCTGGGAAGACATCTCCTCCAGTTGTCACTGGTGGAGGAGGGATTTGGGTCAGGATCTGTGTTGCTTTCCAGCCTGTGACCTGACTGAGCTGAGTCTGGGGGAGGATGCTTGTGAAGTGACAGGGTGCCTGTGTGCTCAGGGGCTCACTGTGACAAACAGTACGGCACCCAGCACACAACAAGCTCACTAGATGTAGCTGGTGGCTGCAAAGGAGGGAAGTGCCCATAAACAACAGGGGGATGAGAGGGCCACCCGGTCCCTTTCAGTGATATTGCATGTGGCAACGCTTGCCTGAAAATAAGTAGAAATTTCGCATGCACAACTGTGTGTGTGTGTGTGTGTGTGTGTGTGTGTGTGTGTGCATGTGGGATCTACAGACACGTTTTTCACATAGATAAATAAAGTAGGTCATCTAACTTCAGAAATATGAATTTATTTTCCTTTTTCTTATTTGATGGGTTTTTTTTCCGTCTCAAGATTTTCCAGCACAAGAGCTTCTCTTGTCACCTCACGTCTAGAGCTGAGCCACCTTTCAGATGGCTGCAGGCACAGAGTGAGAGCCCCTCGGAGGGCTGGGGCTGCCAGCAAGGGCGCAGGAAGCTGTTCATGTGTAATAGGTTCAGCCTTACAGTGTGGTCACCTGGCATCAAAGGCACTGTCTTCATAAAGGAAGATCTGGGAAACAGAGCAGCAGAGAGAGGAGGAAAGGAGAATGTTGTTATGGCCCCAGCTGCAAAGATACAGCATGCCACCTCTGCTGTACGGGCTTCCGGGTACCCTCACTCGCTTTAAAAGGGGCCATCTGCTAACTGCTGTAGTAGTATTTCATAATTTTTTAACAGTGATCGCTCCCTCTCTCTCTCTCTCTCTCTCTCTGTTTCGAGACTGGGTCCCATGGTGTCCTTCAGGCTGGCATTGAACTCATTACTATTAGTCCATGTTGGCCTCAAACTCAGGCTGGGCTTAAACTTGCAATCTTCCTGCCTTAGCCTCTGTTGGGATTACAGACCTGTACCACCACACCTAGCTTTTCTTGTCAATATACATCACACACACACACACACACACACACACACATACACACACCTTTTATTTCAAGATAGAGCTTATTTTCTTAACTTCTTTGGCTATAAATATGATATACACATGGAAGTACTGTACATGTAGAAGAGGAAGGTAAAAATCACTTACAAAATTTCTGTCCCCTCCCTAGCTCAATCAGAGTTAAGATTTTGGCCCAATACCTTTTTTGTTTAATAGAATTTCTCATGCTCAAGATATTCCCCTCCTCCTTCTACCCCACCTGGGATTGAGCACTCACATAATATTTAATATTTTTCAATTTATTTTATGAATTTAAGAATACACTGAAGCTGGGTGTGGTGGTGCACATCTGTAATCCCAGTGCTCAGGAGGCTGAGGCAGAAGGATCCCAAGTTTGAAACCAACCTATACTACATAGCAAGTTTAAAGCCAGCCCAAAATACCTAGAGAGACCCTGTCTCAAAACAAAACAAACACATAAAAATATTGTTGATATCTTTTTATTTATTAAACTTTCTTTCATAGCACTACATTAATAGCTCTCATTATATTGTATGGATGTATTTGAGCTTATTTCACTGATGGATACTTGGGCTTTTATTTTATTTATATATTTATTTTACTTGGGCTTTTAAAAATAAGTTTTCTCTTCTCTCTGTGGGATACAGACAGTTAAACAGTTGCTACAGGGAAGCGCTTTAACATCTATCACTGAGCATAGTCACTTTTTGCAACGAGAGCTGCTAAACTGTACTCACTGAACAATAAATCCCAAATACAACACAATCACCAGAACTTTGCTCCTCTTGTGGCTTCGATCTCTAACTCATTCACCTCACACGTCGGCTGCTGCATATCTCCGACCTGCATCTCCCCATTTCCTCTCTGACCATGGTAACCACCATTTCATTTATTTTCTCTGTGTATGCGAGCTCTTTTTTGTATTTTTGGATTCCACATATAAGTGCGACGGGGGCAACAGTTTTTCTTTCTGTGCCTGGCTTATTTCACTGAGCATACTGTCCTCCACCTCTGTCCAGCGATCATTTTATAGCTGAATTTTACGGCACTGTCTGTATATATCACATTGTCTTTCTTTATTTACCCATCATCCATTGACATTTACGCTGTTTTTATAGTGTGGCTACTGTGAACATTGCTGTAAGGGGCAACTGTCTTTGTGGAGTGGTATTTCAAGTCCTTTACGTGTTTACCCAGAAGAGGGCTTTCTGGGTCAGATGGTAGCTGTGTTTTTAATTTGTTTAGGGGTCTCCTTACTGTTTTCTACAATGCCTGTCACAATCGACAATCCCACTAGTAACATCTGAGGATTCCCTTTTACTACACCTTCACCATCATTTGCTAACTCGCCTGTTTGATCATAGCCATCCTTGTGGCCGGGAGATGACACTTCATAGATGGTTTTAATTTACATTTCCCTGATGATCAGGTATGTTGAGCACCTTTTCATATAACTGTTGGCCATTTTAATGTTTTCTTTTAAGAAGTATTTGTTCATTTGGGCATGGTGACGCCTATCTGTAATCCCAGCATTTGGGAGGCTGAGGCAGGAGGATTGCTGTGAGTTCAAGACCAGCCTGGGCTACATAGTGAGTTCCAGGTCAGTTTCAACTACACGGTGAGATCATATCTCAACAAACAAACAAACAAACAAACACACAAAACAACAAAGAAAAGAAGTATTTGTTCAGCTCCGTGGCCCATTTTAAAATCAGTTTCTTTACTTTTTCACTATTGAGTTGAACTCATTGTAAATTTGGAGAATTAATCCCTTATTAGGTATGAGGTTTGCAAAGACTTTTTCAGGCCATAGTTTGCTTTTAAATTTAGTTGGTTGTTTCCTGTGCTGTGCAGAAGCTTTTTAATTTCATGTAGTCCCATTTGTTTATTTGTGCTGTGAAAGTCTGGGTTTTTGGTGTAATATCCAAAAAATCGCAACCAAGGCCAATATCAAGGAGCTTTTGCCCTGTTCTACTCTAGGGATTTTATGGCTGGAGGCTTTACATTTAGGTCTTGAACCATTTAAATTGATTTTGGGGTGTGTGGATGAATTTTATTCATTTGCATGTGTAATTTTCCCAGAAATATTTATTGAAAGGACTATCCCTCCCCCACTGAACCTTCTTGGGGTCCTTGTTGAAAATTAGTTGACTATCTATGTTTGGATTTATTCCAAGCCTGTCCATTCTTTTTTAAAATTTAAATGTCTTTTTTCTTTTTAAACATTTTACATTTTTTATTAGTATGTGTTTGTAGCACATAATGACTACATTCATTGTGGGAAGGGGTACTATACACAATGGGCTGGCCACTGTTTCCAGGGGTCTGTTTCTGCCTGGCTGCCAGTACCACATAGTTTTGGAAGGCAATTTTAAAACAGGAAGTATTATGTCTCCAAGCTTGATTTGCTTTCTCAGCATTGCTTTGGCTATTTGCTCTTGCTATTTAAGTGAAATTAATTTCCCTTCTGGGGGAAGCTGTGCTTCTCTCACTCATGCCCAGTGTTGCAGTGAGGTAGGGATCATGCCAAGCTGGCATTTGCCTGCCAGCAGTCAGAAACACAGAGAGCTACTGCCATGGATCCAGTTCTCAGGAGGCAATTATTTGATTTTAAAAGTAGGTTCTTACTTTTTTTTTTTCTCTCTTTTTTGGGTACTGGGGCTTGAACTCGGGTCCTTGCGCTTGTGAGGCAAGCGGCAGAACCACTGAGCTAAATCCCCGGCCCCACGGTTCTTACTTTAAATACTTCCCTGACTCCCACTTTTCCTCCCCAATTGTACAGATACTTCTTGACCTATGAATTATGACCTTGAATTATGTTCTAATAAACTCATCCTAATTGAAAACAACGCAAGTCAAAAAAGACACTAAACGCATCTAACCCAGAAAACACACCAGCTTAGCAACACAGCGCACTGAAGTTTGTCGGTTGTTTCCCTGTGATCGTGGGGCTGATCTGAGCTGTGGTTTGTTGCCTATCATCTGACAAGCTATCGCACTGCGAATCTCCATCCAGGCAAAAGATCAAAATTCAAACTCTGAAGTTTGGTTTCCCTTGAACGCACACTACTTCTGCACCATCTCCAAGTTGACAAGTCCTCTGCTGAACCATCGCTAAGCTGGAGACGGCACACCCTGGAAATCTTGCCAAGTCATTCTTGGGTTGGCTGCATGATGTTTTTGGGTGTGGGTAGCCCAGCATTGGTTTGGTGCATCCCTGCTGAGGAACTTGGCTTTATCTACAGCTTTTATCTCGCCCAAAAATGCTATGGAAAGAATCCTTTTTGTGTATGTACTCTTTTGTTGTTGTTGTTGTTGTTTTGTTCTATTTTTGAGACAAGGTCTCATTATGTAGTTCAGCCTGAACTTTCACTCACTATGTAGCCTAGGCTGGCCTTGAACCTGTGACAATCCTCTTGCCTTAGCCTCCTGAGTGCTGGGATCACAAGCATGTGCCACCATGCCCAACTGCTATATGCTTATATCTATGGAATGATACTTTTATTTTCTGGGTGCCCTAGTCCAGACCATGTGGAGTTAGAGTGTGGGAATCATGTCACATGTTATTGGATGTTGCTGAACTGTCCACATGGCTGTTGCACCTCACTGTGCCACCAGCTATGCCTGAGTTTCTCCAGCCTTGAGTGGCTTCATTTTTTTTTTTTTTTTTT
>NW_022900914.1:60813470-60854724 GCF_012274545.1 Fukomys damarensis
GTGGCTTCATTTTTTTTTTTTTTTTTTTGGTACTGGGGTTGGAACTTGGGTCCTTGCACTTGCGGGGCAGTCGGCAGCACCACTGAACTAAATCCCTAGCCCTTCATTTCTTTATATGAGGTGAGATAAAACAATGCACTGTAAATGTTTATATTCAATAAAGCAAAAGACATCTGGCCACGAATCCCCTCATAGTGCTCCCTGTCACTTCAAACACGCTTGTGCCATCATCCTTGCCATTTTCTGAAGCAGTTCCGGAAGTCCTTTCTCTTTAGGTGCTCTAGTTGATGCCCTGAGTCGATTCAAAACATTTACAGCAACTCGCGTCAAATTAAACGAGGATGCGACTAAAGACCCTCTTGAAAGAGGACTTCAGAATCCCTTCAGAAAGTGTCAAGAGTGATGGGAGAAGCGTATTTGAAATGAAGGGGGAGTATTGTTGGAGGGATTACTGGCAATGTGTCTTTTACTGTAGCAATTTAAAAAATTTAAACATTCATTGTATATTTTGGTCACACCTTGGATTACATGTGTATACAAATGATCAAATGATGAATATCTGTTTTTCTGGAAAAAGTATTCTTAACCTTGTCCAAGTCACAACTCACACTATGAAAATGTGACTGAATTCATGACCAAAGAAGTGGAACCTATGAGTCTTCTTTCACACACACACACACACACACACACACACACACACACACACACACACACAGTCTTAGTTGATATTAGATACTAAAAGCAGAGCAGAGGAGAGAATGTGGAGTTGTTTTGGGATTCACTTAATAGAGTCTGGCCAGGGTCAAATATGGGCCAACTGTCCAAGGGCAGGCCTGATGCTAGGTATGGCATTAATCCCTGGGATCCCTGTAAGCCTAGCATCTGGAGACTGAGGCAGGAAGACTGCTGTGAGTTTGAGACCATTCTGGGCTACACAGTGAATTCAAGGTCTGCTTGAATTACTTAGCAAGACCCCATCTCTGAAAAGAAAAAGGCCGGGTGTTCACAATAGTCAGGAACAGTTTGCAAAACAGACGCTCTCTGCACCCTCCTGTCCCCCTGCCACATGTATGAAGACACACAGACCAGATGTGAACTTATTTAGCCAAAGACCGACAGGACAACACGCTCTCCCATTGGTAGCTCCTGTGCATGTGGACGCCGGTAACTTCCTGGCCAGGGAGAATGACCTCTGAGTGTGACTGGGAGAGAGGAGAACCTGCAGCAGCCAGGTTGCTCCCATCTGAGCCCAGCCAGCCTTCTTTCTAGTCTCCTTCAGCTCTTACCCAAGACTGGCCACTGACCTGGGATTCTGAATTTCTAGGGAGCTGGGCTTGGAGAAGGTGCATGTGGAGGATCCCATTCATCTGCAGAAGTCATCCTACCTCCCTCTGCCCGAATCTGGAGCCTCTGTGTGACAGCAAGGTTGGTGCTGATGGAAGGGAAGGACAGCTCAGAGCCTGCTCTCCCCCGCCTGGCTCTGCCACAGACTTTGAGATTGTGTTCGCGAGGCAGGCAGAGCTTCTGTCCTGCTCCAATTGCAGATGGCTCTCCTCTCCCCACATCCCCTGAGCTTGGCCGAGGCCTGTGACAGGCTGAGAGTAGAGAGTAGGGGTCATGGCCTCCCTTTGGCCTGGCACGGTCTTGCCCAGCCAAGAGTCAACCCCTGAAGCTTGCGTCGGACCCACAGGATGCTGAAGGGCCCCACAGGAGCGTGCTGGGGAAGGGGGGCTCCACACCCCCCACAACACTACCACAGATCTTCCTCTTGCAATTTCGCCCCCACCCAGCCGCAGAGCCCTCCTCAGAATCTTGAGAAGTAGCTGAGACTTCCCTCGACCAGTGCAGCCATTGTGAGGAGGAGTTGACGCCTTGTACCTAGGTCGGTGACGGCCAGGTCACTCACTCTCCAAATCCTCCAGACAGTGCCAGCAGTGGGTCTGTGTTCCCCATGATAATGCCCTCCCTGGGGTAGGGACAGTCTCCGTGCTCAGGACACATCTGAGGGCTGAGCTGATGTTCGCCAAAGGGCCTGTTGCCTGGGCTTGGCAGAGGGAACATTCCCAGGGCCCTTGTGGCTTTGAGGAGCACAGAGCCCCAGTGGGAGCAAGGTGGAGATTGGGGGCTGCTTGTGGGAGCCCGAAGCCCTCGAAGCTGAGCTTTCTTCTTTGCACATTTCTTCATTTTGTTTCTGGTCTCCAGGCTTAGCAATAGTGGCCATGTATACAGGTGGCAGAAAGGAGCCCATCTACTCCTCTAGGCCTTGGTCCACGGCTGGTAAGGCAGGTAATGAGGCTGGAACTGAAAAATCTCTTTGGCAGGTGCTGTAAGAAAGACCTCAGGCCCCGGAGCCCTGCTGGGTCTGTTCTGGACATGTACACTCATTGTCCCAGCCCAGGGCTAATGTGGCACACAGATGGTGCTGCAAGTAAGTATATTTGAACCGATTTCAAGATGCCTAAGGAGCCTAAGGAGCTCAGCAAAGTGATGCACAACTGTGATTCCAGTACTCGGGAGGCTGAGACAGGAGGATCACAAACTTGAGGGTAGTCTGGGTAGCAAGACCCTGTGTCAAAATTAAAACAAAGGTGAAAAGGGCTGAGAATGCAGCTCAGCACTTCTTGGGTTCAATCCTTAGGTACTTATAAATAAAAACCAAACAAACATGAATAAATGGGCTGGAGGTGTAGAGAGTAGTAGACTGCTTGCATAGCATTGGGTTTGATCCCTAGCCTGCAAAAAAAAAAAAAGCAAGCTTCATTTGGTAGTGTATGCCTGTAAGCTCAGTCAGTGTTCAGGTGGCTGAGGCAGGAGGATCCCTCAAATTCAAGGCCAATCTAGGGTACATAGTGAGTTCAGTCTCTAAGATGAGTAATCACACATTGAAAGGCTGTGGATTAGTGGACAAATCATGATCTTGGAGAGCCAACAACACAGCACAGGAGGGCAAGTGCCCCCTTGCCATGGTGGCTTGCAGCTTGTTAAGAATCAGGTGCTGGGCATGGTAGCACACACCTGTGATCCCAGCACTCTGGATGGCTGAAGCATGAGGATGGCAATCAGCCCAGTCTGGGTAATTTGGCAACTTAGTGAGACCCTGTCTCAAAATATAAAATAAAAGGGATTGGGGACCTTGCTCAGAGTTTCACTGAGCTATGCAGCTGGGAGGACTCCAGGCACAGAGACTTGCAGTGACGCAAGGAGGAGGTTTCCAGAGAAGACAGAGGGAATCTCTTTGTCCCCTGCCACCTGCAGAGGCTGTGAACACAGGGCTGTTTCTCTCTTTCCCTTTGACTAGGTGGTAGATTCAGATCAGCTCTGCAGCCCACGTGAGCCGGGGATCTCTTTCTGAAAACAAGTTGCCCACTTCCTACAGGCACAGACCACGCTGCCGGCATGGGTGGGGTTGAGTAAGGATGAAAGGAAGAGGTGGCGTCCTCAGAGCCCCCTCCCTGGGTGAACACCTGGTGGGCACCACACCTGCAGTCTGCTCCCCACTGCAGTGGTGGTGGGGGGCAGTGCATCTTCCAGAGTCCCCTACTACACGTGCTCGAGGAAGGCCCCAGCAGGACAGCCAGGGGACACCAGTGATGTTCCTGTAAGAGGGGAGGACGCAGGCACCCAGAGGTCACTCAGCTAGTAAAGTGATGGGCCTGCTGTCTGGTGGCCTCAGACATACGTCACAGTGATTTCCATGGTACAGAGTTTTTAAGTTATACTTCATGAACAAATCTCTCATATTTGGATATTTAAGTAGATTCTATTTGTTTTAAATATCAATGAGCAGAGAGCCCCCTTTAAAATAAGTTGTTCTTTTTTCCAAACTTTTGTTGCCCCCTTGATTACAACAGTGTAATACTCAGCTGTGCACACCACTGTGCTAACAGAAATGGAAATTCTCCAAGGACACTGCCCTTGGCAGCTTGGAGTCAATCCTTACAGACCTTTTTCTACATACACACAAACACAGGAACTGGAGGCCTTGATAGATTATAGAGAAATCAAGTAAAATTTTCAGAACAATGAAATTTCTATATCCTACATCTTATGTGTTTTTATGAATTATATTCCATATTTTAATATTTCAGTTTTCTTTTTAAAAAAATCATGAATAGAATAAACTGTAAAAATTAGAAAGTATTAAATACTGATTTTTCAGAGTTCTGCGATATTTGGTACTTGGGTTTTTTTTTCTTTTTCTTTTTTGAGACAGTGTCTTGGTTTGTAGCTCAGGCTGGCCTCCAACTTGCTATGTTGCCCAGGCTGGCCTCATATGACAGGTATGTGCTGTCACAACTGACTGTACTTGGATTTTTAAAACTATCTCTTTATAACCCATATGTATATCCATATCTCTATATAAAAGTCAACACTCAGGTTGACAACTTTTTTACAAACTGAGCACATACATATGACTAACTCCTGGATGCAAAAATAGAGCACACTGTCCCCCAAACTCACCAGTGATCGCACTGCACCAAGGGTACCAGCATACTGACTTCTAGTCATATCTATTTGTGTCTCAACAGTGACCAGGTATGGCACCACGCAGTGTATTAAAATAATTAATACAGATGTTGTTAAAATATATACACTTGCTGTATGTTGCTGGTGTCAACATACATGGATCTAGTGAATCCCTTTGCAGCTGCATACACTCTCTTTTAAGGCTGTATCATAATTTTCCTAACTGGCCCCTTTTGCTAGGCATTTGGATTGTTTGCAAGTTTTGATTAATAAGCAGAACCACGTGGAACAATTTGATGCATATTTCTGTATGCAGCCACTTTGGCACGTTTAAGACAAATGTCTGCAGGTGGAAACTGCTAGTCAGAAGAGAGCTAGATTTTTTTTTTTTTTTGAGACAGGGTCCTGCTTATGTAGTTCAGCCTGGCCTTGAACTTATTATGCAGCCTAAATTAGCCCCAAACTTAGGTGATCCTCTTGCTGTGGCCTCCAGAGTGCTGGGATTATAGGCCACGCCTGACTTCTCTTGCCACAGTGGCCTTCCAGACAGTAGTAACTGTTCAGTTCCTTGTTCCAAACAAACATAGTTGCTGGGTGCAGACCTCTCTGCAGCCTCCACTGCTGGCACTGAGGCTGCTCTGGCTCCCTGGACAGCTGCCTCCTGCACAGAACAGACTGGGGAGCCTGAGCAAGCTCTGCCCTCCAACCCGGCCCCACTTGAGCGTGTGTAAACGAGTGAATGAGTTTACAGAGACAGCAGCAGGGAGATGCCTGGCGCCTGCCCTGCCGGGGCCCTGAGGCCTGCTCTTCCTTCCGCCGTGGACTGGGTGTGAGCAGTCCGGCCTTGATCTATCATTTCTCCAGCACGGCCCGTGCCGTGGATGAGTCTGGTCCACCTGCCCCAACCCGTTCTCCCTCTCCCCTCAGCAGAGGTGGTGGTATCACTTGTCCTTGGAGCTGAGCTGATGGACAGAAAAAAAAAAAGCACTTGCTTTTTGACCACCTCCTGCTTCGGCTCCCTCCTTAACCCTCACCGTCACAGGTGGTCTGTTGGTGCTGCTGCATCTCGGCTACTGGAGGTGGCCATGCTGCCTCTGCCCTGGAGTCTTCTTGCCTCCTCTGCTTTCTAGAACACTGTTACATTCTACGGCTGCTAGAGGCCTCTGAACACACCTAGTTTGCCAGTGTTCTCCTCCGGGCTGTCAGGAAAAGCAGGGCAGACTCAGTTCTCTCAGACTCCTCGGGGCTGGTGCTTCTCTGTGAATGCGGCTCAGGCTGCACTGATTTGCGGCTCAGTAGCTCCTTGGCTGCTGGTGCCAGGGCAGGGGCTGAGACCCCGGGCTTTTTCAGAAGGCAGGGTTCTCCTCCACTCCCCACTCCAGCTCAGCATTTTCTCCTTGCCTGTTTCTTTTTTGACCACCAAGGCTGAGAGTTGGTAAACAAGTGAATGGACAGTGGCCCTGAAGTCTTTCCCCTCTCTCTGGTTCAAGGCTGCTGTGAGGCCAGGAGTCCTTGAACCCAGCCCCAGGAGCAGTCTAGTGAAGGAGAGATGGCCCGAGGCCTCAGTGGCCTGGCTGTGAGGGCCCCAAGTGCTATCTAAGTCCTACAGCCTCTCTATACCCACAGTGTGATCTGTAGCACTTTGTGGGGTGAACAAGGACCTCAGATGCAAAAGGGGGACCTATAAATTTTGTCCGTGTGTCTTTTTCCATTGAGCATCAATATCTTTGCTGTGGGTGAGCTTCTGTCCCTTTATATCACAGAAGTCACTTTCATCTTTAAAACGACTTTATTTTTACAACTGAGATATTTTCATAAAAGGACAGAGAGTGACAGAAATACACAAGCCATGGAATGAAATTCCTTCCCCAACCCACCAGCTTTCGAGCCAGGAGACTCCCATGGCTGCTGGGAATTCCTTCTCTGGAAGCCGTTTTCACAAGCAGCCTCTTGGGGAGGTTGTCATCCCAGCTCCACCCCGTAACAGACCCAGGAACCAATGTCGCTGCCATACTAGGGCAAAGCAGCTTGCAGAGATGATGACTTGTGGTCACCCCAAGGTCCCAGCCGAGCCTGGGGAGAGCACAGGAGCCAAAGGTGGCATCTTCAGAGTTGATTCTAGGTCTTTGGTGGTGTTTTCAGTTCTCCAGTGCACTTTTCGAAGTGCCCAAGGGCTCCAGAGCCTTCTCTCTAAAACTCTTAGTGGCAAACCCCCAAGGGTTCTGTGGGAGGCCCCCAGAAAGAACTTGCAGCAGTTAAAAGCAGGCAGCTAGAGCAAGGCAGTAAAATGTCCACCATTGAGTGTGTCCCCTTCTCTCTCTTTTGTCCAGATCTTGCTCATTTCCGACCAATGGCTTTTTGTAGCAGGACACTGAGAGCAAAACCTCTGCTCATTTGTAGATCCTGAAAGCAACAGCAAGTTGTAAGACCACTTATTTTCAAGTAAATGATATTGCATTTCCAGTAACAGAGACAAATGGCAGAGGAAGATGCAGGGCTTTCTTCTAAGTAGCCTTGGGCTAAGACTTTTGTGTTAGCCTGTTTAGGGCCCATCTTAGATTTTTTTTTTTAAACTAAAGAGAAAAGAATAAAGAAAAAAGAAAAAAAATTGCCCCCTCCAAAAAAAAAAAAAAAAAAAAAAAAAAAAAATCCCCCCTCCAAAAAAAAAAAAAGAAAAAAAAGAAAAAAGAAAAAAAGAAAGTCCAAGGAGATGTAGCTTTGAGCAGTGCTGCTCTGACAAGACCAAGACAAGCTATCCACAGACACATAGTACTGGAGCAGGGAGGACTGGCATGCTCATGGGAAGATGTGTGCACAGCTTAAGGTTACCTCGAATTGGAACCTGCGATCAGAGCACTGACCTGTAAGGCCCAGAGACTGTTTCATCCATACCTGGATCATGAGAGCAAGCCAGAGGTGGTTTCCAAGCTTGACTTTAGCCATACGCTCTTTTGTTCAAAAGTCATCTCACAGGTAAGGTAAACTCAGACAAACAGTTGAAAGCAAAGCCTGAGTGAAGGGTTGAGGGGGGCTCAGGGCCCCACGTGACCACCCTGCCTGCCTCAGCTGAGCAGATTGTCCAGGCAAGAGCGAGATTTCCCACTGGGATGTGGGAAGGACACAGCAGCAGGTCTCCTTAATGTTTCATTCATTTGCAGTGTTGGGGATTGAACCCAAGGCCTTTGCACTGAGCTACATCTCAAGCCCTTTTTCACTCTTTATTTTGAGTCAGGTTCTGGCTAAGATGCTAAATTGCCCAGGCTGCCTCAGCCTCCCAGCATACTGGGATTACAGACATCATATCAGCTCTGCTTACATTTTTATTTTATCTTTTACCTTTTATCTTTAAAACATAACCAATAACATCCACAATATACTAAATAAATAAGCATGGTTACTCGCAGTTAGTGATAACAATTTTTAGTTCTTTCACCAACGGGGTCCTTACTCAGAAAAAATTAAACTCTTGAATCTTAATGGTGTCCTTAGGGTTGGGGGGGCCTTGGAGGCAAAACTTTGTGCACATGAACACAGGTTCATTTCTCTGAAGAGAGGGTCCCCAAACTGGGAGCGAGTTAAGATGAAAGAGCGTGTGGCACAGACCTCAGTCGGCCCAGAGCAGGGCTCATTCTCCAGAAAAAGTCAACTGGGGAAGATTTTGAATGAAAGTTCCTGCAGGTATAGCCTTAGATACACTTTCCTCATTATCTGTGAGGTAGCGAGCAGTTTCTAAGTCAATCCCCGAGGTCACAATATTACATCAGCGATCCATCATTGCAAGTTGCCTGTGACGTACGCGGGTGCGTCCAAAAGCCCTCCCTCTGCAGAGACACAGTGTGTGAAATCCAGCACTCGGGAGTGAGAGCTCACACGGAAACTATAACCTCAGAGGACTGGAAAGTGCATGGGGTTGCAACTCCCACTTTGCAGAGCAGCAGAGAGACACGTCGGTTCTCAGAGACCAGCTCTGTCCTTTTCCCTCTGCTGCCTAGGGTTGCATATGCTTAACTCTGTGCAAACTTGTGCTTTGGCTCCTGGGGATGGGGACTTCGAGCTCCACAGCCTCCCCAGTGTGTCTTTGCAAAAGCCAGGAGGTGGGTACTGTCACCCCATTCAAAGATGTGGAATTGGAGGCTCAGAGAGGTGGGAGGCTCATGGTCAGTCAGTAAGGAGTGGTCAGAATTCAAACACAGCCCTTCTTCTTCCTGGAGTCAGAACTCTTGACACCAGGCCCTCTGTTGCCCTCTTTTATTAAGAGGCTATTCCTTTATCTCTGCAAACACTTTCACATTTTGGGGTGTTTTTGTTTTTTGAGACAGTCTCAGGTTGGCCTTGAACTCACTATGTACCTCAGGCTGGTCTCAAACTCTCAGCAGTCCTCCTGACTCAGCCTCCTCATTGCTGGGATTATAGGCACGTGTCATCACATGCGGCTGGATGGGGGTGTGTTTTGAGGAGCATGTGAGTTAGTGAGGGAGGCAGAGAAACAGATTCCTCCACTGAGGAAGAAAAGCAAATGCAGTGAGGCCAAGGCTGGGGTTCTAACCCTGAGGCAGGAGCAGCACAGCCTCTGGCCTCTGCTTCAGCTGGGGCCTACAAGGCACAGGGCCTTGGGGGTGCTTTTCAGCACCTGGGATTTGGGGTTCAGTCTCAGCCTTTGTCAACCCCTGGGACCCAGGTGGTATGGAGGGCAGCAGAGGGGAAAGGACAGGCCTGGTCTCTGAGAACCGACGCATCTCTCCGCTGCTCTGTAAAGTGGAGGTGATGACCTCCATTCAGGGACCCAGTGAATGAAGCCCTGGCAGGCAGAGAACCTGGGTTCCCTCTGGTACTTGGCATGCACAAGGTTGACAGCTGTCGGCAGCAGAGCTGAGAACTGAATCTCACTGTACACAAAATATGTTTACTAGGTGATTAGGCAGCATTTTGTTTAAATCAGCTCTTTTCCTGAACTCTGTCACCTCCTCTGCTGATGATTTTCCTGAAGGTGACATCTGAGGCTGCACACGGCAGCAACAGGGGCCTTGGAACCGGGTCACGGGGGAACGATACTCACTGCTTGATGAAGCGAAGCTGTGCTCTCCTCCGAAGGCCTGAAGAGCAGAACAAGGGCACCGTCAGCAGTGGGGACCCCGGCACTGAGCAGGACAGTGAGCAGCAGGGCTGGGGTTGGGGTGGGTTAGCTGACACCTCATTCCTCTTCCCAGGCCAGGCTCTGCCCCAAGCACTTCCCACATTTGTCCCCTTCACATTCTCTGTAAACCTGTAATGTGGGTACCGCTATTATGTCCACTCTACATCTGGGGAAACTGAGGCACAGAGTGAGTTTCTGAGTCACTTGCCCAAAGCCGTGCTGCTAAGGAGTGGTGACGCCAGAACCCACGCTTACCAGAGTCTGTCCTTAAGCACATTCTCCCACCCTTCACAGCAGGTCAGATGAGAGCAATCACACAGGTGGGAGGCTCAAACCAGAATGCGTGTGTCCAGGTGAGAGCGAGATTTCCCACTGGGACATGGGAAGGACACAGCAGCAGGGCTGCTTACTTTTTTGCTCGTATGCAGTGCTGGGGATTGAACTCAAGGTCTTCGCACTGAGCTACATCTAGAGCCCTTTTTCATTTCTTATTTTGAGACAGGATCTGGCTAAGTTAATAAGTTGCCCAGGCTGAGCCTGATCAGACTTGTGATCTTCCTGCCTCAGCCTCCCAGGGTGCTGAGGTCACACACCTGCCCCATCACGTCAGCCCTGTTTACATTTTTATCTCATCCTTTATTATTTTACCCTCAAAATACAACCAGTAACACCCACAATATACTAAATAAAGAAGCATAGCTAAACGCAGTTAATGCTAATAATTTTTAGTTCTTTCACAGCCAAGGTCCTTAGAAAAGTTTGGATTCTTAGAACTTGGGGCACAGACCCCCTTAGGGGCCCTTGGATGCAAAACAGCGCATGCGTACAGGTTCATTTCTCTGAGGAGAGGGTCCTCAATGGTCACTGTATATTCAAAGGTATCCAAGACCCCTAAAAAGTAAGAGCCGCTGATCAGCCTATGCCTCTCAGCACCCCCACCCCATTGTATAGGTGCCCAGAGATAGGGTGGCTCAAGGTGGCACAGCTGAGCAGAGCTGGGGCGAACTGGGCTCCCCTCTGCCTGTGTTAGAAGGCATGCAGTGTTTGGGAGTGCATGGGAGGAGGTGTCTACCTACACTGTTTCAAGGGCAGTAGCCAGTCTGGGTTCCCTGCGCCCTTAGCAAGGGGAGGACTTCTGGGACCATCCAACCCCTGACAACCTCTCCTGGGCACCGGGCCTGAGTCTGCAGCACTTAACCAGCACATGCCCTATGCTGGTGCTCAGGGAGGGACTTGCCTGCCAGACCAGGCCGGGTGAGTTTACTGGGCGTGAGGTCAAGGCCAAGGTCACTAAAGAGGGAGCAGCAGCACTGGACTCAAACCCAAGTTTGTCCAACTGCAGAGACCCAGGAATCATGTCTCTCAGCGGTATAGTATGTTATTAGCATGCACGAGACCCTGGGTTTAATCCCCAAGCACAAATATAATCACTTCCAGAACTGTCATGAGTTTTCTGGGGCAGGTTTCCAACAGGCTGTCATCTGCTGCACCCTCCTAGAGAAGAAAGTAAACCCAGGGACACCTCAGACAGCAGATGGGGCCACCACGGTAGTCAGGGAGGGACAACTCACAGTACAGGTGGACGGCCACAGCCAGAGATAGCAGGAGGAGCAGGACACTGGCCACCAGCAGGCTGAGAGTGATGAGGCCACAGCGCAGGCCTGGAAGAGACACCACGACACGTGAGTGACACTGAACACAGACAGACACGGGGGAAGTCACCACGGGAAGGCCCCTCCAGGAACCCACCAGGGACTTCTGGTGTATTTCCTCCTCCTCCTCTTTTTTCCCGTTCCCTGTGGCATTTCTTTTTGTTTGCTTTTTTATTTTATTATATTGAGACAGGGTCTCACTATGTAGTTTAGCCTGGCCTTGAACTCACTATGTATACCACAGATTTGCAATGATCCTACTGCCTCAGGCTTCCAAGTGCTCGGGCTACAGGAAAGTGACACCACGCCTGGCAGGACAGCAACTTTGATTACGCAGACAGCCAAGTGTGTAGCCATGCCCAGCTACCCTCCCCCAGGGAGCTGAAACGTCTGCCATCTGCATGTCTCCCAGGCCACCCCACACTATGACAGCTCTCCTCCAGGGGAGGTCTTGACTCCTCGCTTAGGGTGCAGGCTGCTGAAAAACCCACTCACACACATGTCCTGTTAACTCACGGCCCTCTGTGCTATAGTGAATTTCCTTCTCAGTCAGTGTTGTAGGCTCTTTAGACACCAGTGAGATAGTTCTATGGAAAAAACAATTTCATGCCTCACATCCAAATTTTTAAAAAAATAATTAAACTCGGGAGCTGTTTATGTTCAGAAGAGGTGGACAATTCTCCTGCATAGTAGTGAGATTTTCTTTTAACTATTTTAAAAACACATTTAACAAAAACTGAAAATAAGAACGGGAAAGAGATGGAGGGGATGGAAGGGAGGGGAAGGAGATGTCAAAAGGACTAAGATTAGTTATTTACGTGTACCAACTCCCCATAATGAATATAAAAATGATGTACTGAGAACACATACTAAAGGCAGGGACAAGGGGAAAAAATGAGAACCAAGACCTGTCATGCAGAGGTACAAGATCCCAACAATGAATGTAACTGTACTGCATCCCTAAAATGTACCAATAAACTCAATGAAAGCTGAAAAAAAAAAAGAATTGAAAAATAATTGGGCATGGCGGTGCACACCTGTAATCTCAGCACTTGAGAAGCTGAAGCACGAAGATTGCCGTGAGTTTGAGACCAGCCTCAGCTACACAGTGAGTTTGAGGCCAGCCTCAAGTACATAGTGAGACCCTGTCTCACAAAAATAAAAACAAAACTAAATGCCAAACAACCCTTTAGAGGTCAGAGAACACCACACTCTCTTCCTGGATGCAAGTGCCTTCCGGAGGCAGACCCCGGAATTAGGGACTGTGATGCCACAGTTCTGTCCACTTCAAATCGTAAGAGATCTGGTCAGGTGCCTTTGGAGAAGACGGCACTGATTTCCATTCCCGCCTGCTGCACAGCACCCTTTAACACAGACAGGCCTTTAGTATCATCTGCTTTTCAGTTTTCCCAGGAGAGGGAAAGAGTGGGGGGCACATTTTTTTTCCATTCCCCGATTGTGTGTGAGCTTCAGCCTACTGCATGTACTGGCTCCTGTGTGCTTTTTTCTCCTGTGGGTTGGCCTTCTTCTCCTTTGCCCGATGTGCATGCTACCTAAGCAGCAAGGTTTAGATTCTCGGTGCCCCAGTCCTTGTCCGGTGGCCTGTGGGCTCCTATGGGTGTCCTGCTGAGCAGCTGAGGCCCACAACCAGGGACAAGGTAGCAGATTGGAAACAGCACTCTGGATGTTGGGGAGGGTGAGGATTTCACTGAATCCTCATGATCTGCCAAGGGTCAGGCCAATGGCAGACTTTCATCTTGTGAGGGTGGAAGGCGTCACCATCATTTTTCTCTCTCACTTTGCAGTTCCTAAACATTAAGACTCAAAGGTTCTCTGCCTGGCTTCCTCTCGCCGTATTTGCACTACCCCAACTTGAAGGGCCCACAAATCACGGCACCAAGCAAAAGAGGCCACGCTAAAAGACCAAAGCAGGAGCCCTGCTCATTTCCTTCGCTGGCGATGACCGGGAGGAGGAACGTGGGTTGGCGGTGGCTGAGGCCAAGGTGGGGATGGAGACCATCTGCAGACACACAAGTGACGAGGTGTCTTACACCTACATTGTGGTGCTGGCTATGTGACCTGTGCATTCACTAAAACTCACTGAGAGTGTATACTTAGAAAATGCTCTGCAAATTATATCTCCACAAAGTTAGAAAAAACGATAGGGATGGCCACAGGGCAGCAGGGTCCCCTCCTTCTGAGGATCGAGCTGGAGGCCAGTGAGGCTGCTGCAGGTCCCTGAGGGAGCAGGTCTTTATTTCATGACTTCACTGGCTTCTCCCACAGCCTCACCTTAATGACCCGACAGTATTTGCGTTTTGTGTCTTTTTTTTTTTGGTACCGGGGATTGAACTCAGGACCTTTCACTTGCAAGGCAGGTGGCAGTACCACTGAGCTAAATCCCCTGGCCCTGTATTTTTTTTTATTAGTAGCCTGCCTGAAATCCTTTAGGTGAAGTTGTTGGGGGAACAGCACGTTATAAACAAGGCCACTTTGCTTTTCTGTTCGTGGGCTCTAGTTTTTTCCCACTATGTCTCTGTCTCTCTCTGTGTCCGTCTCTGTCTTTCCCCATACTGAGGCTTGAACCTCTGGCCTTTGCATTAAGCTATATTCCCTGCCCTTTTTATGTTTTATATTGAGACAGGGTCTCACTAAGTTGCCCAGGCTGGGCTCAAATGTTCAATCCTCTTGCCTCAGCTTCCCAGAGTGCTGGGATATGATTTTTCTTTTTCACTTTGACATCCTGTGGCAGTTTCTCATCCCATTGCCCAGGTCCTATGCGGCACCCTTCCTTGCTTGTTTTCTGGTCTTTTATATATGAAGACAAAGCCACCTGAGCAGAACAAGGCCGTCCTGGGGCCGCTGCTTGTGGTTTCTTCTCTGGGGAGCAGTAGATGGTACTTTCTGTTTGTTACCAGTAACCTTGGAGGCTTGAAGCTAGTATTTTCCAGAAATGCATCAGAGCTGAGGGGTTCAAGGGACATATGCGTTGTGTACACACACACACACACACACTATATGAGCGCTGAGGGGTTCATGGGACATATGCGTTGTGTACACACACACACACACACACACACACACATGTGTCTGATGACCAGTCGAGTGGTCTGATGCTTACAGTGAAGGGGCAGGTCTTTGCGCTCACTGACAAACGTCTTATGAACCCCATCTCATGTGCTACATGTTCTTTGAGGCAGCAAAACTGGAAAAATTTAAAGTGCTGATCCTTTGGCTTAGATTTTTGGTCTGTTAGTGGCTTTACTGAGACAGAACTTGCATATCACAAAGCCTATCTATTTAGAATGTACACATTAATGGTTTTTACTATCTTCATAGCATTGTGTCACAATCAGCACAACCTAACTTTAGAACATTTCTGTCACCCTGGAAAGACACCTGGAACAGTTAACGTCACTTCGAATTCCCTACTGGTCAAGCAGCCACTTCTGTTTTCTGTCTCTATGGAAGGTCCTATTCCGGATATTTTATATCCATGGAATCATACAGTATTATTATTATTATTATTATTATTATTATTATTATTATTCTGCAATACTAGGGAGTCAGCCCAGAGCTTTCTTACTGAGCTATATCCTACTTTCTTATTTAAAAAATTATATTGAGACAAGATCTCATTAAGTTGCTAAGTTACCCAGGCAGGGCTTGATCTTGCAGTCCTCTGGCCTGAGCCTCCCAGAGTGTTGGGGTTATAGGCGTGCACCCCCATGCTTAGCTTCATATGGTATTGTCAGCGAATGGCCTCTTTCATTGCATAACAGCCCACAGGTTTGTGTGAGCTGTATCATTTATCATTTTTCTCTGTTATGGCCAAATATTACTGCTCCGTTCTAACGGATCCCACGTTTCGTGGATCCAGTCCCTAGTCAGTGGACCCTCTGGTTGTTTGTACTCATTGGCTGTGATGAACAATAGTGTTGTGCGCTGTCGTGTGCAGGTGTTTTGGTGGACAGATTCTCCTCTAAGTTTTGTTCTGCGATGACTTACGAGTCTGACCCTAGTGGACTGCACGCTGCTGTCACACTGTGTCCCTTCTGACCCCAGTCTGGTGTTGGAGGAACAGGCTACAGAGTCAAAACTGGACCAACACATTCGGAAGGAGGGAAGGAGGTGGGGAGAGAGGGCCAGAGGACTCACCTTGCCGGGTCACTGGGCTGGAGGACAGGCACCCTCTCTTCTTGGGGGTCGTCTTCTTGGTGGGCTGCGCAGTGGTGGGCAGAACATCAACTGCAGAAAGAGCAGACAGATGTCTCATCCAGGGCCTTAGTGACACCATGTGCCTTCCACCCTGGTACTGTGACCCATTGTTCCTGTAGCTATAGGGCTTCAGGTCTCAGAGCAGGGGACTTCTGGGTCCACTTCCCCAGCCCCCAGATGTATCTAGGGTCTAGGGTGAGGTTGTTTGGTGTCCTGGAGAGGGAAGAGCCCTGGAGCCATGAGCAGAGCCCAGTGCTCCTGATTAGGGAACACAGTGGTGTGACTTGGGACAAGTTGTGCTTTTCTGTGCTTCAGTTTCCCCGTCTGCTCTAACAAAGATGATTCCCACTTCCTTCTTGGGGTTGCTGTGAGAATTAAAAGGGATGAGGCACCCTGTAAAGTGTATAGTGGCCCTGTGTCCTTGTGCAGAAGACCTTGAGCTGAAGCTGGGATCCCCAGGCCCTCAGCACAACCAGGCTCCCAGCCCTCTTGCCAACCCCTATGCCAGAGGAGGATCCATAACAAAGGAAGAGGGAGCTCTTTCCTGCCTTGCAATATCATGCAGGATCCCAGTTGGGGCTGTTTACCTTTTCAGGTGTCCTTAAAAATTTTACAATCTAGATCTTGCCAGGTGTGACAACACCTGTAATCCCACAAGTCAAGGAGGCTGAGGCAGGAGGATCACAGGTTTGATCCTAGCCTGGGCAATTTACTGATTTAGTGAGACCCTGTCTCAAAGTTTAAAGGTGGGGGGCAGGTAAGGAGGATTGTATGTAGTTCAGTGAAAAGGCACTGGGTTTAATCCCAGTTCTGAAAATAAAAGATCATATAATATAGAGCTAGAGGGGCTTCTAGTTTCAGACTTTAATTTCAAAAGTGCAGAGCAGAGATGAGAGGGCTGGGCCTGAGGCCTTGCTGTATCAGGAGCCAGGCTGGGCCCAGGGTCTCTCCTTACCTCTGGTTCATCCTGAGCCAGTGTCCCATGCTGAGGGCTGGGTGAGGGAGGGGAATAGCGTGCAGCCGTTCTTGGAGCTCCCAGCACTTGGGAGGCTAAAGCAGAAGGATCGCCACTAGTTGGAGGCCAGCCTGAGCTACATAGTGAGTTCAAGATCAGCCTGAACTACCTAGTGATACCCTGTCTCAGAAGAAAGAAAGAAAGAAAGGAAAGAAAGAATAAAGAAAAACCTAAAATAAATAGATAAAATGAAAGGCATAACATACTTCATGCTAGGGAAAGTGGGAGCATTGAGACAGCCATGAAAAGCATTTGCAGGTGCTTGGCTGGGGGATTCCCAGCATGTACTTCCTGTTACTCCCAGCTGACAGTAGAGAAGCCCCAGTGCCTGGGATGCACCTGGCACCTAGTAGATGCTCAACACTAATTTTTTTCTTTAAGAAAAAAAAAATTTTTTTGAGACAGGGTCTCGCTGTCCTTCTATTGGAGACTGGCCTTGAACTTACTATGTAGTCCAGGTTGGCCTGGAACTCACAGCAATCTTTCTGCCTCAGCCTCCCAAGTGCTGGGATTATAGGCATGCAGCACCACGGCCAGCTTTCCATCCCCATTTCTAGCACAGAGCCCCACTCTTACCTACACTCAGGTTGGTTCCTGTCCCAAAGGTCAGCTCGGGGGCCCCCATGGTCATGCAGAAGTAGACACTGCTGTCCTCAGGCTTCACATGCATGAGCCTGAGAGTGAAGCGGGTGGAGCTCCGAGACAGAGCGAGCATCTCCTGTGTCCAACCGCTGCCATAGGTGATGTTTTTGGAGAAATCCTCAGAGACCAGGAACTCATAGTGACTGTCCTTGCTGGGGTCCTGGTGCTGTCTCAGCCAGTAGATGCGGCTGTTGCTCAGGGAGATTTTAATATTGCAGGTCATCGTCACCTCTTGGTTGGTCTGGACCATCACAGACTCGGGGGTCTGCTGATGGGCACAGCTGCTGTGCAGAGCTGCAAGGCACCAAGGGGGGCAGGGAGCATCAGTGAGAGGTCATGGAAGAGCTGCCAGCAACAGGGCCTTGGGGTTATAGGGATGAAGAGCTCGCACGTCATGCCTCCTAGGAGACCCGTGGCAAGGCCAGGACTTGCTATGTCCAGCCTGGCAGCCGGCACAGGGGCGATTGCTGGCATTTGTGCACTGCATCCTAGGACTCCTGCCCTTTGCTTAAATGACCTCAGCCATGCCTCAAGCTGGCTTTGGGATTTTTCCCCCCATTTTCTTTTCGTGATACTGTACGTATGGTGATATTGAACTCAGTATCCTCATACTGAGCTCCATCTACAGCCACATTTTTATTTTGAGGCGTGTTCTCACTAAGTTGTTAAATTGCCCAGTCTGTGCTTGAACGCAAAATCCTTCTGCCTCAGCCTCCCAAAGTGCTGGGCTTATGGGTGTGCCTTGCCATGTCCCCTGGCTTTGGGCTTCTTACCCCATTACAGGTGAGAAAACTCAGGCAGGAAATTACTTGCTCAAAATCCCATTTGCCTGAGATTCAAACTCTGGGATCCAAAATCTGAGGCCCTTCATGTCACTGGGCTGCAACTCGATGTGGGCCTTTGCTGGGCTCTGAGTAGCTAATGAGACCCAGGCCCATTTGGGAGAGGGCTCAGAGTCCCAGGCAGAACACGTGGCTGGACTAGACAGCCTCAGAGAGGACAGCTGCCAATGAACGGCCAATGGAGCTCACTGCCCCCGGCAGGCATGACTGAAGCCAGCAGTGGACTGATCACTGGGTCCCCATTCCCCAGCGGAAGGACAGACCACTGGAAGCAGGGCTGGGAATTCATGGCAGCCTCAGGCGGAAGCTCCCAGTAGCTTTTTCATGAAGAACTAGAGCAGACTCACAGGCCCAGCTGTGAACTCAGCCTCTGTCCTGTACCAGTTGTGACTCCGTCCAAGCACAGAGGCTCAGTCTCCCCTTGGGAAAGGTGGGCAGCTCTGTGATGTCCTTCTCTCCTTGGAGGGTTTGAAAGAAATGAAAGGAAGCTGGGTAATCCTAGCACTCTGGGAGGCTGAGCTAACTTTGAGCTCAGGCTGGGGCTTGCTCTAGTACTAAATGAAACCTCCAGGAGAAGCATCAGAAAGGGCCCCTGCATTGCCCTGATCTGACCCTGTGAGCCTTTCCTTTTGGCTTGGAGCAGAGGGAGGCACAGACAGGACAAGAGCTGTGTGACCAGAGGGCCATGCCCCGCGCTGGTGGCTTGCGTCCTGCCCATACTAGGGGCGATGGAGGAGCTCAGAGCTTTTGACTCCGTGGCCGCAGCACCCTGAGCTCTCCTCGCTTTGAGAAGGGATCCACATATTTGGCCCCCGCTCCTGGGCCTCCTCCTTCCTCCCCAAACACCGCGGGCCTTCTCAGGGGGGTGGGGCTCTGACCTCCTGGGAAGTCTGTAGGACAAATAGTGTGGATCATGAGGGGTGTGGTACACTCTGCCTCATTTAATCCTCACCACACCCGGTGGAGGACAGTGTGACACTATCCTACACATGTGGAAACAGCTTGGGAAGGGCAAGGATGTGCCCAAGGTCACACAGCCCAGATGTAGCGGATCCGGGTTCTGGGACCCGGGTACCTGACTCAGAGCCACTGAACCAGGGATAGCTGTGATCTTTCCTGGATCTGGCTTGCTGCCCCCACACAGAGCAGCAGCAGACACCCAGATGCGGGAAGGCCTTCCATGGAGGCCCATAGGCAGCCTCCAAAGGCCAGCAGGGTGGTGAGTGTCCGTTCCCCTCTCAGCCCACCTCCTTCTCTGTGAGGGTCCATGCTACATAGGACCTCAGATGGGGCAGAGCACCAGGGCGGCGCCTGCACCACAGCTGACCGACCACACCTGGCCAGAGCCAGGTCCGAGTGTACTACAAACACTTCCAGGAAGTGATAAGAAAGGCCCACAGGCCTCTCCGCTGGGCCCAGTGTGGGGTATGAAGGCCGCATGCATCCACCCGAAATCCAGAAATCCAGCACCTTCCTGCGGCACGTGAATCCCTGCCGGGACGATTAAAGCACTTTTCCTTCTTCTTTAAATCTTTCCCACCAGGCTTCTGGGTACAGGTGGCCTAAGCAATGACAATGACCCCTGCAGGAGTCTCTCTCTCTCTCTCTCTCATCTCAATAAGTAGTTCAGGCTGGCCTCAAACTCGCGGCGATCCTCCTTCCTCAGCCTACCTACTGAGGTCTGGGATTACAGGCGTGCTCCAGATACCGTTTCTAAAGTCCTGGCTCTCTCTGTCCCTCACTACCACCACCCATTCTCACCTGTGAGCTGCGCGGCCAGAAGCCAGAGCCGCAGCTGCATCTCCGCTGGCGCCCGAGTCCCCTGCTGTGCGAGCTGTGCTTGGCCAAAGGGGCTCGGGGTGGGCGGAGCGGCCGGGACGGGCGGCTGGGGCAGGGTGGGGCGGAGTCGCGGTGGGGATCGCAGGTCTCTTCTTCCCCGCGCTTCAAAGGTCTGGGAGTGCGTCCGCACTTTCGATAAAGGGTGCGACAGCGCCGACCTGCTTCCAGAAATCCCACGTGTGAGGGCGCCTTTTACCCCCCGGGGGTGCCCAGCCTGGGTCCTGCTCCACTGTGACAGCTGGGGACACTGAGGCCCAGAGGTCAAAGCCCTCCAGGTCCCCAGGATCCCTGGTGGAGTTGGACTACAGCTCCAGGCACTTCGCCCCTTCCTGTCTTTTTGAGCAGTGACTGCTTGTTGGAAAAGCGGGAAAGTTGACTGTGTGACGGGGACGACGAGGGCGATGGTGGGGTTCTGGGAGCTGGGGCGCTGGACAGTCCCTCCTGTCCCGAGCGTGGGGCCAAAGCCAAACCCAGACCCTCTGAGTCCCCAGGGACTTAAAGTTGACTGTGTGACGGGGACGACGAGGGCGATGGTGGGGTTCTGGGAGCTGGGGCGCTGGAGAGTCCCTCCTGTCCCGAGCGTGGGGCCAAAGCCAAGCCCAGACCCTCTGAGTCCCCAGGGACTGAGTGATGGCCGGTAAGAGTGTGTGTGTGTGTGTGTGTGTGTGTGTGTGTGTGTGTGTGTGTGTGCTGCGTCCCCCTGAGCCAGCCCTTCCTGCTCTCGAGTGAGGAGTGCTCTGAGGAGAAATCCAGGCGCGGTCAGCACCTGGCGAGGCCTGGGCCCCTGTGGTGAGCAGAAGAGAGGTGCAGAGTTGGGGTGAGCTGTCCAGGATGGCGGGGTGGCTGAGGGTCTGCCGGCCGGGGGCGGGGGTCGTCCCCGCGGAGTTCGCCTAAGGGAACAAAGACGCAGCAGGCCACCCTGAGCTCGGCGCTTATGAAGAGGGGATGAGTATCGCCGCCGAGGCTTCATGCCGGCAAGAGGGTGGGACACTGTCACCTTCAGTATCCAGGTCCATCCAACTCCTACTCATGACTGGCGACAGGCGACACGGAGCTGGATAGGAGTGCAGAGGGTACTGCGGAGCGGAAGGAAGGAGGCGCCTGTCCTGAGCTCCTTTCTGCCTTGTGAGTCTCAGAAGTTCCAGGGCACACAGCCCCCAGAGGCCAAACAATAGCGATTTTAAAATTTTGAGTTGCAGTTTATTTCACACAAAATAAACATTTAAAAATTTTGAAGCATAAGTATTTACTGAAAAATAATGAGCACTAAACAGATCGTGTACACATTGTTCTATGCAAAGCTATTACAATTAAGGCATCAAAATAGTGGTCATAATGATATAAGAATGACACATGTGCAAACACTCATTTGTATTTTTTGCTTTGTTCTTTTATTACTCTGATATATTTCTCCACAAAATAAATCTTTTCATAGTGCACAGTTCCGCTGGGTGTGGCGGCGCACACCTGTAGTCTCAGCACTGAGGAGGCTGAGGCAGGAGGATTGTTGCAGTTTTGAAGCCAGTCTGGGCTCCATAGTGAGTTCAAGGCCAGTTTGAGCTATGTAGTGGGATTCTGTCTCAAAAAGCCAAAATAAATAAATTATGCAGTGCACTGGTAAATAATAAATTCACAATGTTGGGCAACTGTTGCATCTATCTACTTTTCAAACGTTTTCATTTCCCCCAAAGAACTTTTGTACCCATTAGCAGTCACTACCTATTATGCCTACACCCATCCTGCAGATCCTGGTAACCATCTTCATTTTGTCTCTTTAGAGTATCCCGCATAGGTATGTTCTGGATGTCTCTTTTCTTTCTCCCTCCTCCCATTCTTTCCTTCCTCATTCTTTGCCAGTACTGGGGATTGAACACAGAACTACAATCCTACCCTTTTATATTTATTATTTTATTTTGAGAAAGGAGCTCACTAAATTGCTCAGTTGCCCAGGCTGGGCTTAAACACACGATCCTCCTGACTCAGCCTCCCAAGAGTGGTGGGATTACAGGTATGTGTTACACGCCTAGCTTGGGTATTCCTGGATAGATGGAACCATAAATATGTGGCCTTTAGTAAATGCCCTCTTTCGTTTAGCATGTTTATGAAGTTCACCTGTGTTGTAGTGCACAAACCAGTTCTTCATTCCTCTTTACTGCGGAGTAGCATTCTTCGGTGAGGAGCATTTTGTGGTGTAAGTCCATTCACCTACTGAGGGACCTTTGGGCCAGCAACTGTGGCTACCTTATGGCTATCGTGTGGAGTACTGCTATAAGCAGCCGTGTCCAAGTGTGTGCCTCAGTCTCTTTGGAGACACACACTTTGGAGTGGAATTGCTGGGTCACATAGTAACTGGGTGTAATGCTTGGAGGAACTGCCACCAAGCACCTAGTAGAGTTCCAGCTTCTCCACATTTGAAATCCAAATCCGCTGTTGTCCTCACCAGCACTTGTTGCTTTTGCTTTTGTATTCATGCTAGTGGGTGAGAAGGGCCACCTCATTGTGGTTTGCACAGAGTTCCCCTAATGACTATGACGTGAAGCATCTTTTCCTGGATTTTTCCGTATTCTTTGTTTACCTAAGGTATTTAGATTCTGTCCCTTTCTATGAACTCATGGGTACCTGAGCACAGCTTTCTCACTGAATAATTAAACGGTTACTTGCTACATTGTCAGGGTGTTGCTTAAAATCACAGATAGGGGGCTCCTGGATGCCTTAGTTAGGAAATGCTTGCTCTTGTGACAAATTACCTTCCAGACCTTAGGGACTTGACTCACTACAGATCCACAGGGTTGTTCTGTGCCATTCAGAAGTAGTGAATGGGCCAGAGCTAGGGGGCTCCTGCTTCACTCTGCAGGGGTTAAGCCTCCTTCTTTCTGTGGTTCCCTATCTTTAACTCATGGCTCTGGGGGTCCCAGTGCATAAGGAAGAGACAGAGAGAGAATAGGTGGCTTTGTGGGAGTGGTCACTGGGCTTGCAGGGATGAGGACCAGGCTTGCAAGTGTCATTGTCCCTCTGTCCAGTATCCACTGACCAGAGCTTGGTCCCATGGACTGAAACAAACAGCCTGGTGTTGGAAATGAAGTTTAGTTGGATCCTCAAGAGGAAAGGGACATGGAATGAAAGAATACACAGCCAGCATCCCCCACATGGATGAGGAGGGAAGGATGACTGCCTGTCTCCCTTCTGTGCTCCTGAACAGCCCTTGGCCTAGGCCCTACATGATAGACAAAGGTAGTAACAGAGCCATGAACCCTCACTGGCTCATCTTCAGGCCCTGGTGAAAACCTGGATCTGTTTTATAATCTTCTCTTGCCTAGACTTTAAGGAGCTAATAAGCAGGCCTCAAAAATAGGCATTGTCTTCTCTTATTGTGATGGTCTCATTATGTTGTTCAAGATGGTCTTGAGCTCCTGGGCTGAAGCCATCTTCCTTAGCTTCTTGAGTAACTGAAACTACAGGCGAGCATCCACACAGACAGCAGTATCATCTTTTTCTTTTTTGTGGTACTGAGGATTGAACCCACAGCTTTTGCACTGAGCTACATCCCTCACCCTTTTAAATTTTTTTACAATTTTGAGGCTAAAGTTACTAAATTGCCCAGGCTAGGCTTGAACTTGGGATCTTCCTGCCTCATCCTCCTAGATGCCTGGGATTACAGATACATGCCAACATGTTCAGTAGTATCACCTTCCTCTGGGAGCAGTTTGGAAAAACTTCAAAGACGTTTTATGAGTCACTTTGACGGAGGTGGGTTACGAGCATTTAGTGAGCGGGGTCAGGCATGCTTTGACACTTGTCACTTCTCAGTATAAATGGGTGATCATCTCTGGAAAACCCATCAGTTTATTATAAAGCATACCTCTGACATCAGAAGCCCAAATACTATGACCCTTTTGCTCAAAGAAAGAAAGAAAGAAAGAAAGACAACTGCCTGCTCTTTTATATTATGCTTTAGGGTGTTTGCTAATTTATTTTGAAATAACATGTGTGGATGAGACAATCTTACTTGTGAATTTCATTTTAGGGCAGTAAAAGTGTCATTATAAAGAGCTGCTTTGGTGAAAGGTGCTGGTCTGATGGGTAGAGCAGGCAGATCCCACCAGGATTGTGATCTGCTGAACTTATGGTCTTCGGTTCGCTCTTGAGACCGCCGTCGAAGAAAGGAGCATGTGAGAAAAGTAGAGTGTAATTCTGTGGGTAGAGTGCACGCATATGAGAGGCCGTGGGTTCAATGCCCAGCACCAAGTAAATAAATAAATATAAAAATAGATGTTCAATTAGCACACAGAAAATATCTAAAACATAAATTGAATTTTGATTGGATGCTCAGAAAATATTTTGGACAATGTGAAATAAAAGCTTCTATTTTGAGTTGGTGTTCATTTTCCACTTGGAAATCTCACTCAGTTCTAAACCAAATCAAAGAGAAGCAGTGTAGATTGTTTTTTTTTTTCTAGCTTTCTTAGGAAAAAGCTGCAAATACCAAAGTGACCCATCAAAGGGAGCTCAAGCAGATACAAAAATAGATTGACTAAAGCTCCTGGACTAAAGGATTAGTGGTTCCACTATTACCAATCAGAGAAATGAAAGCAGACTCCCTCCCACTCAGAGAAATCGTATCAGGTGCAGCGGAAGTGAACAAAGGCTTTGGAAAATTCGTTTCCGAGTTGGAGAGCATGCAAGGGGACCATTTGGCCTCTCATCTCCTGTTAGAGGTCAAAGTGCAGCCACACATGGCCCCCTTGTCTTCATCCTGAGGCCTGGTGTCTAATAGATGCACCTCTGGCCACGGCTGTGATGTGTTTCACCTTTGTCCTGACTCTGTGGAGGGCCTACCCATCTCACTGCCTACAGAATTCTACCTAAGTTGGCTGTCTGTGATAGCTGGGCTTGGGCCCCAATTAGCCACTTGCTGGCGGACAGTTAGGGGGTACAAGGGAACTTCCTCCGAATGGCAGAGAGCATCTACCTAGACTCAGCCCCCCCCCATTCTGGCTGTCATTTGTGCTGCCACCTCTCACCTGAGACTACTCATTTCTGCCCAGAGGACACTCCCAAACAGAGGCATCCCACCTTCCAGCCGCTGCCATTGTGAGGTCGCCTTCCACCCAATCTACAGACACTGGGGTATCCCTATGAGTCTGGGGACCCAGAGAGTGGGGCCTGCTCCACCTGAACCAGGTGTAGACACCCACCTGGGAGGAAGACAATTTTGCCAGCGTGTCTTACAGCCTGAGACACTGTGGGGCAGGGACCCAGGATTGAGACCAGACAGAAGTCTGCCCACTGCAGGCAGGCAGGGCCAGTGTGGTAGGGCTGTCCTTCCTTCTCCCTCCTTCCTCTTGACCTCCTCCCTCTCTGCTCTCCCTTTCCTCCCTTCCTCCTTCCCGGCCAACTTCTGGGAAGGGGTAGAAGCTCAGTCCTGGGCTTACTGGACCCCTGGGAGGACAGTGCATACCCAAAAGTTTCTTTTCCAGCTGCCTGAGGCCCCAGCAGCCCTGGCTAATGGGAACACAGTGAGTCATGCGCGTGCGCACGCACACACACACACACACACACACACACCCTTCAGAAAAGAGCATTCATGTAAGTTGGGAGCCCAGACGATGAGAGGCTCTACTGAAACAGGCACACATTCACCAAGTGGCTGTTGTTGCTGATCAAACTGGACCAGACCACAGCCTCTGAGGAATCTCTGAGAACACACACGCTTCCAATGCTGTGTGTTTCTGTAGACTCCACTATTCATCAATTCTCCCCAGACTTCCCCTGAATTACTCTTTATTCTAATCTTTATCACAAGGCCTAACATATTCTCAGTGTTTGAGTCAGGAAGGCCTGATTTAGGCTCTTCTTTTTACCCTTATTCATTCTTTGCTGTAACCTCTCCACAACCGCATTCCCAGAGGGTATTTGCTTTATTTAAAAATTTTTACAATTTGATTTTTTGAGACAGAATCTCATTATGCAGCTCAGGCTGGCCTAGAACTCATGGCGGTCCTTCTGCTTCAGCCTAACAAATGCTGGGATTACAGGGGTGTGATACCACATCTATTGAGGGGATTCTCTTTAGACTCTTAAAAAAACCTGAAATAATAAGTTTATTTTAGAGAGAAGTGTAATCGTTTTTACAAGTAGAAAGTAAGTTAATTTGTACATAAGGCAAACAAAACTCCAAGTCAGAGGGAGATTAACTGGAGAGGGATTCATAGGTGCTTTAGCATGGAATGGCAGCTCTCTTTCAGAGCACATGGAGGGAGGAGCTGGACAGTGAGTGTGTCCTTCGATGTGCTTTGACCAAGCATAGCCCAAAGGATATTTGGAAAGAGGTGAGTGGGCTGAATGGTGGGCTGGACCTCAGAGGACCTTGGGTACAGCCATCCCTGGCTCTCCCAGACCCCAGATGTGATGTCCGCATTTGACAAATGGGGGTGGGACAGTAGTCTTGCCTGTCTTGTGGGTTGTCTTCAGGGACATGGCTCGAATGTTAGTTCATATGAACTCTAGAGGGTGAAGTGAGGTGTTCATGGTGGGAGCTGGAGCCCTAGAGCAAAAGTCTTTCATAGATTTGTCCTGGCCTGTGATGACTGTCTTGACTGGAATCTAGTAGATGGGAACAAGGGGTGCCAGATGTCCTGCAAATGCAGGATGACACCAAATGGCAAACAACAGCTCCTCCTGAATCCTGGAGGACTCAGTGAATCCAGAATCAGGTTCTGGTAAGTTTTCTATTCCTCCCAACACAAGCCCTGAAGGGAGCTCCACTTACAGATCAATGTCTTCCTTTTTCCTCCCTCTCTTTCTTCCTTCTTTCCTCCTTTCTTTCTGTCCTTCTTTCCATTGTCCCTCTCCCTCTCCTCACCTCCTTTCCTTTTTTGCATTGATTTCATTCTCCACTCTCTCTTAGCACCTAAAACCATTACTGAATTCAATACGTGTTTATTGACTAAATGAATTGGCAAATACCTATCTTACCAGTAGGCTTCTATTATCTTAGCTTGATAGTGAAGCACTTGCCTAAGATACATAAAACCCTGGATTCAATCCCCAGGATCACAAAAATGTCTATATTTTCTTATTCATTGCCCAAAGCTACTTGTTTAGTAGGATTCAATCAGTCAGGGCCAAATCAAGAGACTACAACCGCACCAATAATTCAAGCTGAGAAAATTAAATATAAGAACTGTTAGGTAATAAAAGATGGTCTACCACCATACAAGAAAGATCTAAGAGAGGGGTTGACAACTTTCTTTGTAGTGAGGATTGAGCCCAGGGACTAAAAGCATGTGGCTAGCTGGATATGACCTGTGGGTGGTAGTCCACCTGCTTTTTTCCTTCCTGTGCTGAGGGTAAACAAGAAACAGAAACTTGGAGAGGTCTCTTCCCATGACTGAGAGTGAGATTCACACTCTGAAGAGAGAACTTGGTCACACAGCCCACTAGTGACCAAGAGTTTTACTGAGGGACACAGATTTCAGGTAGGAGACGCGCGCGTGTGCACGCGCACACACACACACGCATGGACTTGCTGCCTCCAAAAAAGACAAGCCTGATAAAAAGTAAAGTCCCTCCTTACTACTTCCACCTTGCAGTGATACTCCCTTTCCCACTACTGGCAGAGAATAACATCAAACCAACTGGCCAACCAGACCAATCTATGAAGTCATTTCCCACAGTGAATAAGCAGGAGTAGAGTGCTTGCCTGGTGTGCCTGAGGCCCTAGGTTCAATCCCTAGCACTGCAAGAAAGAAAAAGTGGTATGTCCATATAAGTCCCATTGTTATACATAAAAGTGAGTGCAATTCTAATACATAATACATGGTGAACCTTGAAAACATCGTACCAAATGAAAGAAGTCATCACAGATTATATACACTTACAGGCATCTTCCAGGATAAGAAAATACATACAAACAAAAATCATGTTGGTGGTGGCCTAAGGCTGGGTGCATTGGGAAAGATTAGAGGTGATAACTAAAGAGCAGAGTGTTTCTTTTTGGGGTTTTATTTAGTGAAAATGTTCTACAATCATTTTTGGTGTTGTGATGTTGCTGTAAATGTGAATTATGTATTACATGAATTATATAAAAATAAAGCCTCAGCAAAAAACTGAAAATACTCCATAAGGCTATTATGAGAAAGGAATGAGTAGCTATGCATGGATCATAGAATAATGTTTGATAAAGTGCTCAAAACATTTATATTATTATTAATTAAAAAACACATTTCTGTTTTAGCCAGGTGATCCCAGCAGGTAATCCCAGCAGTTCGGAGGCTGAGGCAGAAGGACCACCATGAGTATGAACACAAAGCGATCCTGTCTCAAGAAAACAATTTTTTTTGGTACATGTTTTTTTTTTCACCAAAATTTGCCTTACCGAAATTCTAAATATTTTGACAACTAAATGAAATATTTGTCATTTAATATTCCATGACTAAATGTGCCTTACTTATCAGAAATGTCTTCTATACGCCAAGATTCAAAACAAGTTTTTGTATATTTTCTTCTAGGACTTCTGTGTTTTAGTTTTTCACCTTTCTATAACTATCTGGGTTTTCTATTTGAACAGCATGTGAATTTTATAGTTGAAGAGTGTGTAAGTGTGGACAAGATTTTTTCTTCCAAAGGAAAGACTGCAGTTCAAGGTCAGCATGAACTACATAGTAAGACTGTCTCAAATTAAAAGTGGTCAGAGATTAATTGTTTCAAGGTTTGTTGCATGGAACAGCCTTCAGGGGGCCCAGACTGGGAGGGCAAGGCGCAGAATCACCACAGACTCCAGGGAGGTTTCTGGAACACTTCCACTTTATTCAGGAAATGCACAGGCTTATATAGGGTAAGGTGGGGGTGGAGCCAGGGTGGCGCTATTGGATCACTATTGGATAGGGTAAGGCAGGGGTGGAACCAGGGTGGAGTCGGGATATTTGGCGCATCGTTATGGGCCACATATTTGCTTTTGGATTGTATGCTTTAGGGGCTGAGGCGAATGGAGTCAGGACTTTAGAGGTTTTTGAGAGAAACAGTTTATCTGTCTAGGTCAGATCTCTACACACCTGAGGGGTGGATTATTCCAGCCCTAATAGGCCTAGGAGTTTTCTCACGAGATGGGTGCAGCGCTCCTGACTCAGCCAGACGTTAATCTGATGCTCAAAAGTTCTTTATCCCATCCTTTCCAACAACTTCAAATGCCTACTTTATTTCAAATGCTGGGACCCCATATGCCCAAGTGTCAGTAATAGCCACCCAGGACTGCCTCATTCCACAGGTCCATCTCTGGAATGCAGCCCTGAAACCCCTCTACCCTGAGGGACCATCTTCTGGCTTTGGTGGTGTCCTGTCCATCTCGGTCATTCTGCTTCCTGTGCTTGGGCTTTTGTGCATCCACGGGCTCCCCATTGGCCTTTCTCACGCCAAGGCTCCTGTTCTCTTCACCAGCCCCTCCCTCTCCATGCTGCTCTGCATGCTGGGGCTCCAAGGTGGTGGCTCCTTCTCCTGGCTCTTCCCCATGCCTCCTCTTCTGGCCTCTGTCCTGATGCCGTGACCAGTGGAACCTGCTGGGATCCTCCCAGAAGTAGACAGGGCATGGGAGCCTCTGGCCTTTGAAGAAATGGGCCTGATTTTTCTGATAGCGATGTAGAGAGCCTGGCCTCGGTCCTGAGTGATGGCTTTTAGGCCAAGGAGGCACCTGTCTTTTCACTGTCTTTGGCCCTCTGTAGGAAGTAGGGAACCCGGGGGTTCTCTGGTAGTAGGGTTGCTGGTCCTGCACTGGAGGTCTGGGCCAAATGGGACCCCTTGCTTTATGGGCAGAATCTGCTGTCACCTGTCTAAAGGTAACATTTGGTTGTAATCCTCTGGCTTTCTGTCTTCTAATATAATCTTGAAGCTCATGTTGGAAAGATTCATCTCTCTTAGAAGCCTCCATTGTATCAAACATGGATTTCTGCTAGGGAAAATGGGAGAAAATCTTCTGTTAAATGTATTCTTTTGCTATGAAGGAAAAAAGTAGACCACTGAACATATACCCAAGTCACTCATACTGCAGTCACATTATCTTAAATCTAATAGCTGGGGTGGGTCCAGTAAAATTTATAAAAGGCCACTGGTTTGGCCTTAGGGCTCCCATTAGGCACAGTGGGCCAAACCCAAATGGAGTTACTCATGCTGAAATTCGCTATCACCCAATGGAAACTAAGTTTTCTCTAACTTTCCAAGAAATCAGGAGAGTGAGGTAAGAACCTAATACTCAAATAGGTCAATTTTAGCTGGTCTTAGGAGGGAGCCCCTCTGCTTTGACCCTAACTAGGAAGACGACTGTGAAGGTATAAATCCACCTCCCTTCTGTTTGTGTCTCTAAAGCTAAACTCTTCTGCTTAGCTCACCCGAACAATCTGACCATTTCACAGAATAAGGTGTTGTGTAATTTAGAATAACAAATAAAAGTCAAGTAATAGCTGCCAGCCAAATTTGTTCTAATTCTGTCTTCTGACAGGTGAAAGAACAGGGGAAGGTGAAATTTACTGTGTTAAAAATGTGAAAGTTATTATTCCTGTGTTGCACATGAAGAACCCGAGTTGAGTCACAGAACATAATTTAGGTAAAGTCACAGGCCCAACGTGCTGTGCCACTGTCCGGAGGTCCCTGGTTTCTCTGAGCATGGTCTCCTCACTCCCTCCTTCTGGCTCCACTGCTCTCAGGCAGGGCATTTATACTCCAAGTCCCCGGGCTTGCAGATCTCCTGACCTCTCCACACACCAGGCAGTCCCTGGCCAGCCTGGGCTTTGTTGAAAGGCCACCTCCTCAGAGGTCCCGCCCCACCCTCACCCAACAAGGGGTGCCCTTTGCCTTTCCAACTTTGTGCTGCTCCATGGCGCCCTGGTCCTCTACCACCAAGCTCCCAGATACCGTTTAAATGCTGACTGAAAAACTATAACAGTACATAAGATCCTAATGAGATAATTGACCATGTGAAATAGGAAGAAAAGGGCTAAAGGTGTAGGGAAAGTGGGAAGGATACGGGAAAGGTAATAAGGGGAAAGAAAAAAATGAGAAAATGGAAAAATGGAAATAAAGTGTTTGTAAATCGGGAGGGGAGGAGGGGGTGAAGAGAGGGCAGGGACATGGGGAAAAAATGAGAACCAAGGCCTGTCATGTAAAGGTACAAGATCCCAATGATGAATGTAACTGCACTGTACACCTAAAATGTACCAATAAACTCAATTTTAAAAAAGTAAAATCCTGACCGAGACCCTGCCTTTCCACCCAGGCCCTGGTGCTGCTCCTAAGCGGATCACACGGTGAGGGCAAGCAGCTAACAGACGACTTGTTCAGGTCTGCTCTGCTTCTGTGGGGCCGCACTTGACTGTTCCTTATTCACTGCTGTCTCCTCATCCTACCCAATGGTGCCTGACAGATGAATAGTGGATGAATAGACCAGTGAAGGAAGGCCCTGGCCTCGCCCTGCTGCTCAGGTCCGCTAGGAACCTGGGCTCTGAGCCTCCTCAAGCTTCTGGCCCAGTCTCTGCACCTCAGCTCTGTCCTTGAGCACTAGCGCTCCAGATGCCGTGGGACAAGACAGCAGGTTGGAAACTCGCGGGGCTTGCCGCTTACCTGCGGTCACCATGGGTAGTGTACCGAGAAAAATGACCACAAGTGCACGGAACCCTCACCTCCTCGAGACTACAACTCACCTCCTCGAGACTACAAGTCCGGGGTCGTGGACGGGCAAGTTCTGCGCACTCTAAGAGCACAGAGGCCTCCTGGCTTGGAGGTCCGTGTGAGCGGCTCCAGGGCAGGGTGGAAGTGTCCTGTGTCCTGGAGAACAGTCCTGAGTCTTAGCTGCTCAGCTGTGCACCTCGGGGCCTATCTCTCTCTAGGTTTGTGGCTACCTCCTGTGTTTCAGGCCTTTTTATCGCCAGCCCTAGGCTTTCAGATCACCCACCCTAAGGTGTCTCTCATCCACCCTAAGGCGTGTCAGACACACCCAAGCTCACCGCCTTGTAAGGCAAATAGCCTCAAACCCTATCAACCTGATTTAATCCTATCTCAAGAGTTTTTTCTAAAAAAATTAAGTGAGAGTGGTGGCCTGTAATCCCAGCACTGAGGATGCTGAGATAGGAGGGTCACCTGAGTTCAAGAACAGGCTGAATGAAGCATAGATGATCCTGCGACAGAAAATTTTTAATAAAACACCCAATTCTTGGTTCATATACTATTGGGTACAAGCAGAACATGCACAAAACAAAGACTTGTTTTGTGGTGCACACCCCTAATCTTAGCATTTGGGAGGCTAAACTGAAGGATTGCTGGGAGCTTTAGGCCATCTTGGGCTACAGAGTTAGAGGTCAGCCTAAAATCCGGAGCACAGCTATGTCTCAAAAGAAAAAAAAAGCTGGGTGTGGTGGCCCATGCCTGTAATCCAAGCAGTCTCCAGACAGGAGGGATGCAGCAAGTTCAAGGCCAGAGTGGAGTACATGGGGAGACCAGGTCCAAAAAAGAAAAAAGAAAACAAAAGAAAAAAAAACAAGAAAGAAAAATCATCAAAATGGTTTTATGATGTAGTCTAGACTGGCCTTTGCCATGTGGAAGTCCTGAGGGTACACAGGAGCACAAGAGGGCCATTTGGGTAGGACTTCAGTGTGAGGTACCCTAGCATAGGGAGGAGGTGTCCTTCTTCGCCCCTGGAGAAGTCCTAGGCTGGCTTCAAACTCATAATCCTCTTGCCTCAGCCTCCCAAGTACTGGGATTATGGGCATATGCCACCGTGCCCTGTGTCAGATAATATATATATATTTAAACTGGGGAGCGAACCCATAGCTTTCACACTGAGTACATTCTGCCCCCCCATTCTATCTTTCTCTCTCTCTTCTTCTGCCTTTCTTTTCTTTCTTCCTTTCTCCTCCTCCTGCTCCTCCTCCTACATCTTCCTTCTTCTTTTTAGACAGATTCTTTCTGAATTTCCCAGGTTGGACTCAAACTTGCAGTCCTCCTAGCTCAGCCTCAGGAGTAGATGAGATTAGAGATGTGCCCCACTGTTGTCTAGCTTCAGATATTCTTACTTTTAATACTGTCAAGATTAGCAGTCAGACTTATAGGAATAGAATTTTTTTTAGCATCTTTTTTTTTTTTTTTTTTTTTTTTTTTTTTGGTTTTTTGAGACCTTTCTATGTAGTTGAGACTGACCTGAAGCTCACTATGTAGCCTAGGCTGGTCTTGAACTCTCAGTGGTCCTCCTGCCTCAGCCTCCCGAGTGCTGGATATTAGCAACATTTCTAAGACATTTCCCTAACCTTAGACCTTTTCCTAACCTTAGACCTCTACCTCTGCACTGCGCATCGTGACCAGTTAACTCCTTGTCACCAAGGGGTCCTGTGCACTGGAGGGTGTTCTGTAGCATCCCTGGCTTCCACCCATTAGATGACAGGAAAGACCCTCTTCTGTCAGGTGTGATCATCAACAGTGTCTCCAGATATTGCTAACTGTTCCCTGGGAAGCAATGTTGTCTCCATTTAAGAAACACTGCTACAGGGGCCAGGGTGTACCTTGGTGATAGAATTCACACATATAACATGCAAGGCCCTGGGTTCAATCCCTGGCACCAAAACAACAATCCCCCAAACAATTTCTTTGGGGTACTTCATTTCATTTATTCATTCAAAAAATAATTATCAAGTAGCTACTATTCATCAGACACTGCTTCAAGTAAAGCATCCGCAGGAGACAGAACAATTATTATCTTCATGAAGCTTATAGGCAAGTAGGAGGGGAGAGAGAAAGAAAAAACAAATGAGTAGCCGGGGATTTGGCTCGGTGGTGCTGCCTGCCGCCTGCCTCGCAAGTACAAGGGCCCAAGTTGGATCCCTGGTACCAACAACAACAAACAACAACAACAACAAGAGTAAATGTGCTATCTATCTTAATGTCCACAAATCATTGTCATAGATCAAAAAGATAATCTCAGATGCTGCTTTTATCATAAAATCTTCATAGATGTGTGATTTAGCTGGAATTGGTTTTTGTGCAGTGTGACAGAGGCATCCTTCTGTTTTCCTGTACAGATGCCACCCTTCCCTATGCCACGTGCTGACATGTGTCTTCCTCCTGCTCTGAGATGCTGCCTTTGTGATTTAACATGTTCTTTCATTCACTCGTGGTTCTGCTTCTTGTTCCTGAATTTGGTTGTTTCCTCCCATCAAATCCCCTTGTCTTGATTACTATAGTTTCATGAGCTATCTTTGTATCTGTTCCAGCAAGTCCTCTCTCTATCTTTTCCTTATTTAGGTAAACGGAATTACTCTTGGCTTTTTGTTTTGCATATAAATTTGGCTAATCAGTGTCCAAAACCACTTGCAATTTTGCTTGGGACTGTACTGACTCTATAGGTCTATGTAAGGAGAAATGACATCTTTCTAATATTATGGTGTCTTTCAATACATAGATAGTTTGTGTCTCCATTTATTTAGACATAATTTTTTTTTGAGTACTGTAGTGGAAATTGAACTTGGGGCCTTCATAGTGAGCTACATTTCCAACCTCATACATTTTTAAAAATTCTGAGGAATGTTCTTATCACATTGCTCAGGGTGGGCTTGAATTTGTGATCTTCCTGCCTCGGCCTCCCAGAGTATTAGGATTATAGGCTTGTACCACCATGTCCAGCCATACCCAGTTATAAAAATATTTTTGAGCCTGGTGCAGGGGCTCACACATATACTTCTAGCAACTCAGGAGGATTAAAAATTTGAGGACAGCAGCAGCAATTTAGTGAGACCCTGTCTCAAAAAAAAAAAAAAGCTGGGTATATTGTTTAGTCATACCCACCCACTCCAGGGTTCAGTTCTCAGTGTACCAGAAAATAAAAAAGTTTTTTTTTTGTTTTGTTTTTAGTAGCACATGTCTATAATCCCAGCGGTTTGGGTGGCTGAGGCAGGAGAAAAAGGTGGATTTCTGAGTTCTACCTCGGGAATTTAACAAGACCCTGTCCTAAAAAAGGCATGGGATACAGCTCAGTATAAAGGTCCTGCCTGGGTTTAATCCCTAATCCCTCTGCTCCTGCAGTCTTCTTTTTTAAGCAAAACATGTACTGGTACATTTTAGATACACATAGTGATCACATTCATTGTAGGGAACTTGTACCTGTGCATGATATATCTTGCTTCTTTTTTTCCCCTTGTCTTCTCTCTTTGACCACTTTTCCCCTAAGTTATATACAAAAGCCTTGCTTCCATCTTTTCCTCCTGTTCTCTCTTTTTCTCTTGTCCTTTCCTTCCAGTTCCCCTCTCCTCTCCCTTGTTACCCTTCCCATTTAAACATTTTCTTCCCATTTCCCAATATGTAGTATACATTCTGGCCCTTATTTCCACTTTGAGTTCTTCACATCAGAGAAACGATACTATTCATTTAAACGTGTGCCACATTTATTTCGCTTAAGAGTATGGTCTCAAGGTCCATCCATTTACCTAGAAACGTCTCAAGCTCACCCCTCTTTATGGCAGAGCAGTACTGCATTGTATTTAAAAAAAAAAGAAAGAAAGAAAGAAAGAAAAAAAAAACAACAAGAAAAGAAGCCGCTGGGCGTGGTGGTGCAGGCCTATAATCCCAGCACTCAGGAAGCTGAGGCAGGAGGATCGCTGTTAGTCCAAGACCAGCCTGGGCTACGTAGTGAATTCCAGGTCAGTTTCAACTGCATAGTGAGACCCTGTCTCAAGAAAACCAAAACCAAAACCAAAACACCCCACTTCTTCTTTATCCATTCATCAGTTAATTGGCATCTGTGCCACTTCCAAGATTTAGCTTTGCTGCTATAAATGTAGGTGTATATATATCACTATGGTATGATTATTTTTAATTCTTGCAGGAAGATAACAAGAAGAATAGCTGGGTCAAATGAAACCTCCAGGTTTAGTTTTTCAAGTAATCTCCACACCAATTTCCACAGTGGTTGCACCAGTCTACACTCCTACAAACAGTGGAGAAGGGTTCCATTTCCTCCACAGCCCCACCAGGGTTTATTATTGGTTTATTTCTTTTCTTTTCTCTCTCTCTCTCTTTCTTTTTCTTTTCTTTCTTTTTTTTTTTTTTTTTGGTACTGGGAAGCAAACTCAGGACCTTGCTTTTGCCAGGTGGGGGCACTGTGCCACTGAGCTACATCCCTGGCCTGTTGGTTGATTTCTTGATAATATCCATTCTTTCTGGTGTGAGATGAAATCTCAGCATTGTTTTAACTTGTATCTCTCAAATGACCAGTGATGTTGAACATTTTTCATATATTTATTTGCTGTTTCCAATTCTGCATCTAAAAAGTGTCTATTCGTTTCAGATGTCCATTTTTTGGATTGGGTCTTTAAATTTGGGGCCTTTGATTTATTTATTTATTTTTTGAGTTCTTTATATATTTTAGACATTAGTCTTTGTCTGAGGAATAGGTGGTGAAGATTCCACCCCCACTGTGTGGTTGTCTCTTCATTTTGTTCATGGTTTCTCTTGCTGTGCAAAACCTGTTTTCTTTGTTTGGTTTTTTGTACCAGGGATTGAACTCAACCTTACACTTGCAAAAGCTTTTTTGTTTGTTTGTTTTTTTGGTTTTTTGAGACAAGGTCTCACTATGTAGTTGAGACTGACCTGAAACTCACTATGTAGCCCAGGCCTGTCTCGAACTCACAGTGATCCTCCTGCCTCAGCCTCCCGAGTGCTGGGATTACAGGCATGCGCCACCATGCTGTGCCTGCAAAAGCTTTTTAAAAGGATGAGATCCCTGATTTGGGGATTTAGCTCAGTGGTTCCACTGCCTGCCTTGCAAGCATAAGGTCCTGAGTTTGATCCCCGGTACCAAAACATAAAATAAAATGAGATCTCAGCTGTTGATTCTTTGTGATAATTCCTGTGCAATTGGGGTTTTGTTTATAAAGCCTTTGCCTATACCAATGTCTTCAAGAGTTCTATCTATTCTGTTTTTTAGTGGATTTAGTGTTTCTGTTTTAATATTTAGATACTTGATCCATTTGGATTTTAGTTTAAGGTATGGTGAAAGATATGGGTCTCATTCAGTCTTCAGCATGTGGAAAGCCAGTTTTTCCAGCACCATTTATTAAAGGGATATCTGTTTTCCAGTGAAGGTGTTTGGCTCCTTTGTCAAACACAAGGTGGCTGAATATTTCTGGAGTTGTTTATGTATTTCTAATCTGTTCCATTGATCCTCAGGTCTGTTTCTTTTTGTTTGTTTGTTTTTGTGTTTTTTTTTTTGCCAGTGCCATGTTGTTTTTATTACAGTAGCTCTATAGTAGAATTTCAAGGCAGGAATTGTGATGCTCCCTGCCTTGTATTTGTTGCCCAGAATTGCCTTTGCTACTCTAGGTCTCTTCTGGATCCACATGAATTTTAGGATTGTTTTCTCTAATTCTGTTAGATAGACTGTTGGAATTTTGATACAGATTTTATTAAACCTGTATTCTAACAAGATGGAAAACACAAGAAATGAACAGATTCCTAGATACATATGAATTACCAAAGCTGAATTAAGAAGATATAAAAATTCTAAATAAACCAATATCAGCCAATGAGATTGAAGATATAACCAAAAACCTACTAACAAAGAAAACCTCAGGTTAATTTTTCTGTGTTTTCCATCTTCTTAGATTACAGGTTCTCAAAGTAGGTATTGATAATATTCTGGATTTCTGCAGGATCTGTTGTAATTTCACCCTTTTCATCCTCATTTTATGGATATGTCTTTTTGTTCCTTCTTTTGAGGTTGGCTAAGGTTTTGTCAATTTTATTTAGTCTTTCAAAGAACCATCTCTTCATTTCACTGATTCTTTGTATAGTTTTCCTAGTTTCAGTTTCCGTTGCATTAATTTCTGCTGATTTTTATAATTTCCTCCCTCTCATGAGCTTTGTGTTTGACTTGCTTGTCTTTTTCTAGAACCTTGAGGTTCAACATTAGGTTGTTTATTTGAACACTCTCTGTTTTCCTGATATGGTAATTCACTGCTATAAATTCTTCTCATAGGACTGTTTCCATTGTATCCCATAAGTTCTGGTATGTGTATTGGCATTATCGTTTAATTGTAGACATTGTCTAATTTCTTCTTTAATTTCATCTGTGACCTACTGGTTGCTAAGGAGGATGTTATTTAATTTCCTTGTGTTTACGAAGTTCTTCTGGTTTCTTTTGCCACTGATTTCCAATTTCATTGCTCTATGGTCTGATAGTATGCATAGGATAATTTTAATTTCTTTGCATTTATTTAAGCATGTTCTATGAGCTAGTATGTGGTCTGTTTAAGAGAATATCCCCTGTTCGGCTGAGAAGAATGTGCATTCTGACATTTTGGGGTGGAACACTCTGTAGACATCCACTAAGTTCAATTGTTTCAAAGTTGGGTTCAGTTGTAGTATTTCATTTTTGGCTTTTTGTCTAGTTGATCTGTTTGTGACAGTGGGGTATTGAGGTCTCCCATTATAGTTGTATTCATGCTTAAGTTGATTTTTCATGTCTGTTAATATGTTTTATATAGTTGAGTGCACTACTATTTGGTGCATATCTATTTATAATCGTCATCTCTTCCTCTTGGGTTGTTCCCTTTACAAGGATATAGTGACCTTCTTTGTTTCTGCTAATCAGTCTTGACTTGAAATTGACTTTGTCCGCAAATGCAATAGTTACATCTGCTTTTTTCTGGGTTGCTGTCACGTGGAGTATTGTCTTCCATCCTTTGATTTTCAGTCTATGAATTTTTTTGAATTAAATGTATTTCTTGTATGCAGCAAATTGTTGGATCTTGCTTCTTCATCCAGTCTTCCAGTGTTCTTCTGATTGGTGAATTGAGACCATTAATGTTGATGGTTATAACTGATATGTATTTACTTATTCTTATGTTATTTTCATGTTGGCTCCCTTGTTGTCTCTTTTGTTTAACTTCTTACATTGCCTGGTGGATTTATTCTGTTGGGGTTTGTGAAGGTGTAATTCTTGTAATCCTTTTCTAGAATATCCTTAAGAACACTTTGGAGTGGTGGTTTGGTGTTCATGAATTTCCATAGGTGTTCTTTGTCATGGAAGCATCTTATTTCTCCATCAATTTTGAAAGACAGTTTTTTGGAGTACATCAATCTTGGAGTATTTTTTTTTCTTTTTATTGAGTTTATTGGTACAATCTAGGTATACAATACAGTTATATTCATTATTGGGATCCTGTACCTTTACATGACAGGTCTTGATTCTCATTTTCCCCTTGTCCCTGCCCTCCCTTCACCCCATCCTCCCTCCCCTTTATTTCTGTTTTTTCACTTTATTTCTATTTTTTCAGTTTCTCATATTTTTTTCCTCTCCCTTATTACCTTTCCCCCACCCTTCCCACTTTCCCTACACATTTAGCCCTTTACTTCCTATTTCACATTATTAATTATCTCATTAGGATCCTGTGTACTATTATAGTTTTCCACACCAGAGAAACTATTTGGTATTTCAGTTAAAGAAATCTCTGTATGAACATTAAAAATAGGGAATCCTTAAATAAAACTAAAAAGGAAAGTAAAAGAGAAAAGGCAATGATGTAAGATTAAAATAATCCTTAATTCTGAAGATGAAAATGGTCCCTTAACATATTTAAATTGCTTCTTGCTCTTGTAGTCTTATCTTATTCTTTTTTTCATTATTTAGAGAATACTTTATTAGTTTCTGTGATCAAACCCATGTAGATATGACCTTACATATTTAGTATGATGTGTTACCCCTGTACACATGGAAAAAAAATTAACATTTCTAGACCAATATGGCTGTCCATTTCTGCACAATGCCAACTCAACACAATAAATTGGGGTAACTTTTTTCAAAGTTGACAGCACCATTAAAGTTTCCCAAAATTCAATTTTTTAGGGCTTGAAATACTTCACTCCAAGCTCTCCTTGACTTGAAGGATTGTGTTGAGACATCTGCTATGATCTGATGGGTTTTCCTTTCTGGAATTTTGACCACTACATACCTTGTTGTAGTTCTTTTTTTTTTTTTTCATACTGGGGGTCAAACTTGGGACCATGTGCTTGCAAGGCAGGCAGTGGAAACACTGAACTAAATCCCCAGCCCTACATCTTTTTTTTTTTTTTTATCATTACTAACTGCAATTCTATATGCCTTATTTAATTCTTTTTCCATGCTTGGGAAGTCTTCTGCCATTACTTCTGTGAATGTTTTTTTTATTATTTGCACTATCTCCTGATTTTTCAGTGATTCCAGTCAATCTTATGTTATTCTTACTTGCATCATCTAGCAACTGCTGGATTGATTTCTAATGGTCCCTTACATTTTTAATAAATCTTTCTTTTCATGATCGGTAACCACAATCTTATCTTCTATATCTGATATTCTGTCCTCATATTGTCTCATTCTGCTGCATATATTCTCAATAGAATTTTTAATCTCCTGGATATCTGTTTGAATCTGTTTCATGGATTCTATTTCTTTTCTGTGCTGGGTGTTCATAGTTTCTATCATTTTCCTGAGTGCATTTATTGTATTTTACTTTATTTCATTTACCTGTATCTGCTCTAGAGTCACTAAGCATGTCTTTCATTATGGTCACCATCTCTGTAGTTATCTGACAAACTGTTTCTGATTTGATTTTTTTTCTAGAGCCCTGTTCATCTGCTTTATTAGTTCCACTGCTGTCACTTCAGAATGTCCATCAGGATGGCTTTCAGATTGTTCCATTGCATTTCTGCCTGGGTTTGCCTTTTGTGAGCTGAAAGTCTGGAGCTGCATGTTAAGTGTCTCCTCATTTTCTATTTTCTTTTTAGCTTAATTCTTAAGTAGATGCTTATAAATTGCTTATGGTGAGTAGTTTTATTGCTAGTATTTAGAACCCTTAGGAAAAGACTACTTCTCAGAGATGTCTTCCAGGTTTAGCTGGCTTTGGGGTTTTGGGTCTGTTGCAAGATTCTACCTCTTCAGTTTACTGATCATGGGAAGTTACTGCCTACTTGGCCCAGCCCCTGGTTCTTTGACACTCTCCCGTAGTATTTTTTAAGACCCTTAGGCAATCTCTGTCTTGGTATACCAGAAAGATCACATAATTTTTTTGGGGGGGTACTGGGGATCGAACTCAGGACCTTGCACTTGCAAGATAGGTGGCAGAACCTCTGAGCTAAATCCCTGGCCCAAGAACACACAATTGTGATTAGCAGAATTATGTCATCTTGGCTAAAGTAATATAATTAACAAAATCCATAACATCAAACACAGCCTAGAAAATGACAAACCGTGGTACCTATTAATTTGACACTTTAAATTGTATGAACTAGATTTGTGGTTATATAAAAAAATCTAAAACTAACTAAAATACACCCTCAATATGGTGCTTTTACTGTCAGGGGTGAAAATTTAAAAGGTGTTTGAGGGGCAGAATAGAGGAAGAAGAAGAAGAAGAAAGAAGAAGAAGAAGGAAGAAGAAGA
>NW_022900914.1:60854768-60872811 GCF_012274545.1 Fukomys damarensis
AGGAGGAGGAAGAGGAGGAGGAGGAGGAAGAAGAGAACAGAAGAAGAACAACCAAAAAACTAGAAACTGTTCACACTCATATGAAAAAAAGAACAATCAAGAGAAAACAAAACACAAACAAAAACCAGAAATAGAGAGGAAAAAAAAGAAGAAAACAAGAAAAATATATCCATTTTAAAGCGTGTCTCTACTGTCACTGGTAGACAACGTGGACAGAGTCCAGATCTGAGTTGATTAATCCCAGCAATCCAAGTGTAGCTTTATGGCAGGGTAGTTGATAATCCTAGTAAACCTGTACCTTTAGTTCTACTGAAGTTCAGGCTGGTTTCTGGCTGTGAGGCTGGAACTAGATTTTGAATCTGCAACAGTCTGTATGCCTCCTGCTGGCTTGAACTGAGCTCCTGGCAGGGTTTAACTCAGCTCCCTGCCCTCCTGCTGACTTGACTTCAGCAGCTTACCATGACACTTACAGTGACACCGGGAGCTTCCAGATGGATCTGGCCCACAGCTGTTCTGAGTTCTGAGCTCAGTTGGCCCCTCTTCAAGATGGCTACTGGCCAATCACCTTCTCTGGGAGATGTCTGAACCCAAATAACTGACCAGCCACTGCAGTCCACTTTGTCTATTGCTGTTTTCCACTGAACAGAACTGCATTTCTCTGTGGAGGCCTCTGGGGTCACCAGTAGTCATTGTGTATCAGTATGTTTGAACTGCCTCTCCTATGCAGTGAGTCAGGGATCAGGGAGAATGTACCACCTGTCACCTTGCTATTCTTTGTTGAAGTCTCTCTGTTCACTCCCCCCATGGGCTTTAATTCTCACTTCAGATCCTTGCTGGATCCTGGGGACCCACTTCCCTCCTTCTCTTCCTCACATGGCTGCATTCCAGTGTCAGGACATCAAACCCCGGAGTGACTCTTTCTTTGCTGGTCACCACTCTACCATCTTCCCAGAAGTCAAAGATAGATCATTCCCCCAAAGTTTTTTGATTCATACTTGGTGAAATCCATGAATGTTGAAAGTCTTTTTTTTTTTTTTTTTTTTTTTTTTTTTTTGAGACAGGATGTCACTTTGCAATCCAAATGATTCCTGGAACTTAATTTAATAGTCTAGGCTGACACTGAACTTATCCTCTTGCCTAACACAGTCTCCTGAGTGCTGGGAATGCAGTCATGCATCACCATGCCTGGTGTTTTTGTGTTATTGTCTTTTGTGCTGGTGACTAAGCCTAGAACTTGAGCCTACTAACTCCCCCAGCCCTGCACTTTATTCAACTGGCATACTTAGCATGATACTGATACATTTCATATTCCAATAACCTCCTGAGGCGGAATTTTTAAAAATTACTTTTTGTTTTGTTTTGTTTGAGACAGGATCTTTCTATGTAGCTCAAGCTGGCATTGAACTCATTATACTCATTATATGCCTCAAAATCATGGTGATGATCCTTCTGCTGCAGTCTCCCAGGTACAGGGATTACAAACCAGTAAGTGTGTAAAGTGTTTTGTGAGTTCCCTGAGCGGCTCTAGAAAATGAACTGAATTCAGGGAGTTGTGGGATCCCTGTCAATCAGAAGACCCACAACCCGGGGTTTGCAATTTGCATCTAAAGCAGGGAAGGGCAGTCTTGGGGTCTGAGTCTGCACCCTGTAGGATTTCCAGGTAGATAATTTCAGAGTTGGACTGGATCAATCTGTCTAGAGAATTGATTGGATAGATGGTGGTGGGGAGAAATTCTCACACTTCTTGGTGACCAGAGGCTACAGGAGTCTTCTAAATTGTGTTGGAGTGCAAGAGAAGCATACTTTGTATCTTCTATATTGTCAAAGGAGTTGTCATAGTTTAGATTTGAAATGTCCCCCAAGGCTTGTGTGCTGAAGGCTTGGTTGCCAGATGATGGGCGTTTGGGAAATGATTGACTTATGAGGGCTAAAACTCCACCAAGTTGATTGGCTGAGTGATGAGATTATAATTTGATGGTGTTATTGTGAGAGAATGGAAACAAGAGGTGGGTCCTTATTGAAGGGAGTTAATCTTGGGGACTAGATCTGGTCCCCAGCCCCTTCCTCTCTGCCTCTTCACTACCATGAGATAAGCAGGTTTCCTCTGCTATGCTCCTCCTCCACAGGGTGCTTCTGCCTCACAACAGGCCTAAAAGCAATGAAGTTGGCCAATCATGGGCTGAAACCTCTGAAACCGTGAATAAATCTTTCCCCTGTTGTTTTTCTCAGGAATTTGGTAACAGAGTTGAAAAGCTGACACAGGGGCCAGGAGTGTTTTGTTTGTCACTGTTTTAGAAGGGGAAGATTACAGCATACTGATAGAATAATCCAGTGATACTCATGGTTCAGCAAACAGATAGACCTTGAGATAGTAAATGGATGTAGAATCCAGGGCATGAAAGAGGGATTTGTCTTTTTTTTGGTACTGGGGATTGAACTCAGGTCCTTGTGCTTGTGAGGCAAATGGCAGAACCACTAAGCTAAATTCCCGGCCTGAGGGATTTGTCTTTATTTATTTAATTAATTAATTTATTTTTGAGATAGGGTCTCACTGTGTAGTTGAGACTGACCTAGAACTCATTATGTAGCCTAGGCTGGTCTCGAACTCACAGTGATCCTCCTGCCTCAGCCTCCTGAGTGCTGGGATTACAAATGTGTGCCACCATGCCCAGCTGAATTTGTCTTTAACAAGAGTAAAGACACCTTTGTTGTAACAGGGCTAAGAACAGAACACAGACACTTGAAGGAAGTTTATCTGGTAGCAAAGTAGTATGTTGGAGGTAACAAGTAAGTTTACTCTTGAAAGTTTCTTTTTTCTCAGTGGAGTATAAATGAGGTGACCAGTGGAGAGTAAGGGGGCCTGTATGGGAGATGCTAAAGTCTGAGGGGGGGTAGAATATGAAACAGACATCTCTGAGAGACTTACTAGGGATTCTTGGATTGAAGGTTTGTGGTCATTTGTTTAAAATACAGTAAGTCACCAACCCTCTCTCCTGGTTACCAAGCCTTTCTTAGTTCTTCATTTGCTATTGTGGTCCAGTGAGATAGAAGGCTAGGAACTATTTAAAAAACATTATCTATCTGCTGGTCTGTCTGTCTGTCTGTCTGTCTGTCTGTCTAGCATCTATTACAGGATAATGGGAGCAGGGTTTTCTGCTCCTGTTTTTCTGGCCACTTACCCTGTGTCCCTTTCTCATTCTTTCTTCTCTTAAATGTTGGCTCTCTGTAGGCTTTAGCCCCTACTAGATTTCCTTTCTACCTACTTTTTTCTCCATGGATATCTCTCATTCTCATGGCCTCAATTAATCTCTATGCACATGGCACTCCAAACATTGTCCGTATTCCAGGTCTCTCTTCTGAGCTCCAGACTCAGTATCTCTTTACTGGCGATCTCTGTTGGCATGTCAAGCTGGTTAAAATCCAACATGTCAAAAATTGAACTCCCAATCTAGTCCTTAAATCTCCCCCCGGAGTCTCTGTGAGCAGCATCCCCATCCACTGGATTAGCAAAGCAGGAACCACAGCATGAGCATGACCTCTGTTGCTTCCTCTCTTTCACCATCTTGACCTTTTTCAGGCCAATCACATCTCTTGCCAGACCTCTGAGCCCCTCCAGCCTGGTCTTTCTGTTTTTGGTATTGTCTTGCCTGTCCCAACTCTCAAACTTCATGCCATATAACAAACTATGCACATGCTGCACACAGTGAAACTTTGTTTCAGTGTAGTCTCAACTTCCAACTCATCAGGTTTATATCTTCCATCCTAAGCTCTTGGGGACACTGCCTCATAGTTATCCTTCTCCCTGTCATAATGAAGACTCCTTTCCACTGGACTCTTCATGTTTCTCGATCTCCTTCTGACCCATTCTCCCAGGGGCCCTCATATTTTCTATGGCCTCTATCTCCAGTCCGCAGGCATCCAACTCTACTCAATCTAGGATGCAGACAGAGCCAAAAGCTTAGGGTAACTGCAGGGAGTTCAGATCCCATGGGAAGCGGACTTTTAAAAAAGAACACTGGAACTTGCTTATGACAGCTAACATCTTCTCACTGTCCCAAGGACAAATTCAAGTTTTTAAACATAGCTTATTGCTTTCTTTCCTTTTTTCCTCTTCTTCATTTTTCCTTTCTCCCCTCCCTCCTTTTCCCTCTCTCCTTTTTTTTCTTTTATCTCCTCCCCCCTTTCCTTTCCAGCTTCAGGTCCTGATAGTGTCATCAAGAAATTCCTGTTTGCCAAGTATACAGCTGTTTTCTTGCATATGGATTTTAGGATATGGAGGCATCTCTACTAGGAACACACTTCCCAGTCCTTCTTTACATACAAGTGGGAATTGACTTTTGTAGAATCTTTCCCTATAATCCACTCCCACCCCAGCACATCAGCTGTGCCTGATGCCCTCACCATTCCTTGCCACTCTGTGGTAGCCCTTCCCACCCTGGGTTGACTTTTCTTTGCCTACCTTCCTCTGCTGGTCTCAGGCTGTCAGTGGATGAGAGCCCAACTTCTCATTTTCCCAGGTTCCTTCTAGGTAAAATGCAGGCACATTACTTTCAGCATTTGTTCATACATGTTATAACAGTCCATTCTATTTTCTTAAAAAAAGTTTTTTTCCTCAGTATATCCAGAACTCGCCCCTTATATTTTCCACTGAGTTTAGGTTTAGGAAGTGCTAATTTTGAAGGGGACTTAAAGGCCAAAGTGGGGAGCCCCAAAGACTCAACCAGAAGCTTCACAGATGACTCTTAATTTGCATATTGGAATGGAGTGGGGAACAGTGCCCCCTGTGACATCTTAGGGCAGAAGTTTGTCTTGGGTTGGGGATTTAGCTCAGTGGTGCTGCTGCCTGCCTCACAAGTGCTAGGATCCGAGTTCGATTCCCAGTACAAAAAAAGAAACGAAAAGTTTGTCCTAAAACTTTTGAAAATGAATGGCTTTCTCAAGATTGTCATTACCACACACTTAATCTTCCTCTGTAGTTAGGTAACAGATTTCTGCTAGATGTCTATGGTTTTAATATGATATGAATATTCAGTTGTGTGCTATACACTACTGGACTGGAATCATTTTTAAAATTAGTATGTGATACATAATTATCATCTTAGGAAACTGGTATATCTGCACATCACATCTTAGCCATTTTGATTTCCTCTCCTTACCCTCCAATCTCCTTCTATATCCATGAACCCAAATCATTCTGAGGAAATTACAGTACCTTCCTAATTTGAATATTCTTACAGTGTAGCTAAGACTGAATAATGGCATTTTCTTACACATTCCTCTCGAGTTTCAACTGTTTGGAAAAACTGTGATCAGTCATAGATTTCTGCTTTAAAAGCTGGGTTCAAATACGAGTAAGCCTGGTACAGTTGATGTTATAGTTTGCCTTTAGAAGTCCCCCAAAGCCTCAGGCACTTGTAGGTGGGGCTTTTTAGAGGTGGCTGGATCTAGGGTGTGTGATGCTGGGATTAAGGGTATATGATTACTAAATTAGTCCACTATTGGTTTGGTATAGTTCTGGGTGTGGATAATGGGAAGGTCCACCCTGGGTGTGGGCAGCTAGAAGAGATCAAAGGGAAAGGCAGATGTTTTGCTGCTGCTTTGTGCCCAACCTGAACTGTTTCTTCTCTGTCATCTACCATGCCTCCCTGCCTTGGAGCCAGCCAACTATGAACTAAAACCTCCATAAACTATGAGCTTCAATAAACCTTTCTTCTTTTAACTTTGGGTGTCAGGTATCTTGTCTCAGCAACAACAAAAGTACCTAAGATAGTAAAGATTTTTCTTTTTGCCTCATTATGTAGTCAGGCTGGCTTGCAACTTGTGATCTTCCTGACTCAGTTTCAGTGTGTTGGGATTACAGGGATGCACCACCACACTCCTAAAGAATTTTTACAATTTAAAATTTACCTATCTAAAACATCTTGCCTCTTAAGTACGTATTGCTCATTTGTTGCTTTTCTCCTCCCCAAAGAATATCACTGTTGAGTGGGAACAAATCACTGACAAAGAACAAACAAAAATTTTATTATTAATAAAACACTTTATTATAAACTTCTGCAGAATATAAACTGATTTTGTATCAAGATTCTTTGAAACTTTTAAAACTAAATGTAACACAAGCTTATTATTATAATGTATTCATTTTCCACTTACAATCTAGAAAATATACTGCAAGTTAACAAGAGGGAAAAAAAATCTGAACTGCTTCATAGAGAAAACCAATAAACATAAAAATACCCAACTCAAAGCTAAAACAAATTCAATCTAGAAACAGATTCTACAAAGCCTATTAATCCTCCAATTTAAAATAAATTATCTCTCAAAGGAAAATAATTCCACCATCATGGCAATTTGAGTAAACGAGAGCCACTCTCCTAGAGGGAAATTGTATTAAATGTAAGAAAAATGTAATAATATTTTTAGAAAATGAGGAAAAGCAATTTCCATGTTGGAGAGCAAGCATACTAAATACTTCATGTTCACCAGGCCTTTGTGAGAATTAAAGTACCTGTTCATATAAGTGATGTGAACATGAATATCACAAAACGAAGCTCCTTAACTATTTTTTTTTTCCAATTTAACCTCAGGAGAATCAACTGAAGAGGTTCAAAATCCAAGGATAGACTGGTCCCAAAGCATTTCTTCCTCTGTTCTTTCTTTGCCTTGTTCCTTTTTCTCTTTTCTACGCTTCTGAGAGGCTACATCTCTTTTTTTCTCCTTCCGATGCTTAAGCTTTTCTGTGCTGACCTGGGCAGTTTCTATTTCTACCTCAGTTTTTCTTCTTTGGACGCTCTCAGGTTCTTCTAAATGCACTTCCTCAGGATTTCTTTTCCTTTTATGCTTGGGCCGCTCCTTCTTTGGTTTTTCTTTGCCTTCCTCTGAATGCCTTCTTTTCTTCTGATGACTGGCTTGATGGGTACCAGTCCTGGATCCCGAGAAGAGGTGCTCAGGACCTCTAGATTCTACACTGGCTGAACCATGATTATATTCTTGCTTACTGAGGTTCAGGGGTGCTGGCTTTTCTGAGAAACAGTTCCCGGGGAACTGCCAGTAACTCAGAGACTCTAGTCTTGGCCTATTGTCATAAGTTGGGAACCGCTGAGGAAACCGGTTTTCTGTCTGTGAGGTATTACGTGATCTTGGGTAGGTTTGGATGGTTCCAGATGGGAGTCTTTGATCAAACATTCTATACCTGGGTCTGGAATCAACTTCTTCCCTGTACCCACAGCTTTCCAAACAGTCCTCTCTCATCTTTCTGAAACAAGTCTTTGGCTCTAAACCTCTGGCTTTCTGCACTTTAATATAATCTTCAAGTTCGTCTTGAAAAGAGTCATATGACTTTGAATGCTTCATTAGGTTGACATAAAGGAATTCTCTGCAGGGAAGATGGGGAGAAAAGCCAAAATAATACTAATTATTTTGTTCTGAATTATTTCCTTTGTTCTTCAAAAGACCTTCAAAAATAAAGAGGCCAAATTAAAACCTACATTAGTGTGAAGTTAACTCTTTTGACAACATATGCCAAAAACATCAGGATGGTCCAATATCTCCCAGGGCATTCACAAATAACTATATCCTTCGATAGAGTAGGAGGAAGAGGGTAAGGAGCTGACACAAAGGAAAGAAGATGCTGTTGTACAGCTAAGGTGTACAGTGAGGTTTGAATGAGAACCACACATCTGTAAAGAGTGGTCTGATCTGGATATTTACATAATTTCTAAAGTTCTGAAAAATTTTCTTAAAAAGTTCTGATCAATAAACTTGTTGTATATCATTTTCTAAGAGAACCATAAAAAAGTAACTTGAGCTTCAAAATCTTCAGTTTACTCAAACAAAATAAACAAACTCACTTACCTGACTATAGTACTGTAAGGCTTAATAATAAAAGGATATTTGTAAAATGATTTGGGAATTTAGAAATTAGAAATTCAGCTCTGAGCTGAAAACTTCTCTTAGGTATAGCGTATGAGGGATGTGAAAGACAAAGTTCTGTATCTTCTGTGTAGTGCTTGGATTTCATTCTACAGCTTCTGATTGGTTACAAAGCATTCTAGAACACCTCTGGTTTGTTCTCTCAAAGTACTGGTGAGAGGATAAGGGAGAAAATGGAGAGAAAGCTGGAAGAGATAAAACTGACATACAAAAAAGTTTCAGAAGTTCACAAATGCATCAGAGCTTTTGTCCGCTTGTTTGATTATTTTATGGAAGGGACAGATGGGCAGCACTCACTATTTCTGATACCCGTTCTTACCCCCACCTTCAATCTTGAATAAATAAATACAAATATAGCAGAAACTGCTGTAATAAACCACCCTACACACTTCTGGGGAATATTTTATCTCCAAAATTTAGTAGGCAGCACCAAAACCCATGCAGAAATAAGTCTTCACTTTAACAAAAGCAAGCCTGATATAGAACTCTAGATAATCAATGATTAACTATTTTTCTGGAAATCTGAAAAGGGATCTAAATGAGGCCTAAATTGACTAAAAAAATTAGTTGATTTTTAACTGAAATAGTATGAAAATTTGGATTAGGATAATAATAATGTAACAAACACTGAATTAAATATTGGCAAATATTTTAACAAACATGTCAGAAAGAACATATATAATTGGTAAAGATGGTGAAGATCATTAGCTATCATATAAATGTTAATTAAAATCACTATGAGTATCACCCCACATTCACCAGAATGAGTGAAATCATGAAGACCAACAATACTAGGTATTGGTAAGGATGTGATGCTATGGGAAGACTCACAGGTTGCTGGTAGTAATGTAAAATAGTATAAATAGTATAAAATAGTATAAATGCTTAAGAAAGCAGCTTGGCAGTTTTGTAAGAAGTTACATACACACTGACCTAGTTATACCAATCCTAGGTATTTACCCCAAAGAAAAGAAGATATATATACCTAGCCCAAGACTGGTACATGAATGTTCTTAGTAGTTTTATAATAGCCCCAGAAAGAAGGAAAATACCTCGAATTTCACTCAGTAGGTGAGTGGGTAAATCAAATGGTGGTGCAACTACACTAAGAAATAAATACTATCAGCATTAGTGAAAATAATCCCAATTGTCCATCAACTGATAAGTGACCAAACAAAATGTGGTAATTTATATAACAGAATACTATCCAGCGGTAAAAAAGTAATGAAGTACTGATAAACAGTACAAAACAGATGAACCCTGAAGACATTACGCTAAGTAAAAGAAGATAGTCTCAAAGACCATAGATGGCACAGGTATGAATAAGGATAGGATAGAAACCTTACCTTTGTCAATCTGAGGACTTGGTGGAGAAATCTGATCATATTTATCTAGTACTTGCTTCACTTTTTCAGCATGAACTTTCCCCAAATAGTGAGACTGTAGAATAATCAGGGAGCTAAAAATCATGATGCAGAGATTACAAAATTTATTTTTGTCCAATACTCTACTCCCATTCACATGAAATCAAGCATAATCCTGTTTTGAAGATTAATTCAAAGTTTATAACTACACAACACAGGCCAATCACTTCAAAATCACAAAATCCGTCTTCCTTTTATTTTGCTTCCTATAAATCTGAAAATGAAGCCGTGTGTGTGTGTGTGTGTGTGTGTGTGTGTGTGTGTGTGCGCGCGCGCGCGTAGTACCTAGTTCTTTGGTATCCTAGATATCATAGTATCACAGTTAAGAGATCCAATAGCTCATTCAGGTCTCAGAATATGACAGGAACACTGTGGGAAAAATTATTGTAATGTAGGGTGCTAAAGACTGCTCTTTCTCCAGGATACCAGTATGTAGGAAAGATGATACAGAATGAGAAGCCACATCATATAAAGGGAAAGAATACCAGACAGGGAGTCTGATCTCATCTATAAGCTTAGATATGTCTGGCACTAGGTAGGGAGACATTATACCTTTTAACTCTAGCCTTCTATAATTCTAAGCCTCTTTCAAAAAAGGGAGAAGCGGGCCGGGGATTTAGCTCAGTGGGTTTGGTGGCCTGTGTTGCAAGCACAAAGACCCGAGTTTAATCCCAGGTACCAAAAAAAAAAGGGAGAAGCTGGATGTGGTGGTACACACCTGTAATCCCAGCACTCCAGAGGCTGAGGCAGGAGGATTGCTGTGAGTTCGAGACCAACCTGGGCTACACAGTGAGTTCCAGGTCAGTCTCAACTACAGAGTGAGACCCTGTCCAAAAAAAGGAGAAGTTGAGAGTAAGATTGCTGCATATTAATGTTTGTAATCTTCAGCTACTCCAAGAGAAGCCTCTGGGCAGGGTTCTAGTATCTTCTGATTTGTATCAATATTTTTCCAGCTCAAACTTTATGTCACTTGTTTTCTTTCTTTCTTCCTCACCATCCCTATCATACTAGAGATAGGCTCAAGAGCTTTCAAACTAAGCTATAGCCCCAGCCCTTTTTAAATTTCAAGACAGGGTCTCACTACGTCACAGGTTGTCCAGGCTGGGTTTAAACTCATGATCTTCCTGCCTCAGCCTTTCAGAGGGCTGGGATTACAGTTGCACACCACCAAGCCTGTCTTCTCTTATATTTTCTGTAAGAACTAAGGATATAGTGGTTTTCTGATATAATGGAAGACATCGGGAAAAGAAAATGAGTTTCAAAGCTATAAAGACCTGAGCTTAACTCCTAATTCTCCGAATGTAAGTCATTTCTCTTTGTCAGTATCCTCTTCCATTAAAAGAATAATGTATTCCAACACAGGGTTCTTGTAAGGGTTAAATTAAGATGACACACATGACATTTACCTGCTATATTGAAAAACTTCAGTAGGACAAATTTCCTTCATTTTCAACCTACCTCATAATGTAAAATCTTTTATTAAAACTGTAGCACTACTCCACAGATGCCTTTTATATAAAGCACCTGTAAAAAGTTCAGTCTTTCTTCATTCAATACAGTATCTATGGAGAAAATGCAGATAAGACACATCACACTAAACATTTAAAATATTTTCAACTAATAGTATTATCTTATATACCATCTCAAATCCTCATCTCCTGAGTGCTTACAATACTACAGTAATTGCTTTCTGCTCATTAGAATGGCAATATGAGAACCTTCAGTAATTTTCTAATATTTAATATGGTACCTTATTCTTAGTCCAGAAAATACCATTTTGAAAGTAGTTACTGCAGCACTAGCAGGAGAATATGGAAAAGAAAATATAGTACTTTTTTTTTTTTTGGTGGTGGTATTGGGGGTTGACCCAGGGTTTTCCCACTGAGCTACATTCCTAGTCCTTTTAAATTTATCTTGAGGTAGGGTCTCACTAAGTTATTGAGATGCGTTGCCTGGGCTTGGACTTGTGATACTCCTGCCTCAGTATGCTAGCTTGCTGGGATGACAGGTGTGCGCTACCACAGTACAATTTAGGATGGTCAGTGACTCTGGTGACAGTAAATACCATTATACACCTTTGGATATTTGAAAATCATGTGCGCATTAAACCTATACAGACTTTTTTCCATGTCATTGTTTCCTAAACAACATAATTTAACATCTATTTGCATAGCACTGTTAGGTATTACAAGTAAATGACAGATGATCTGAACTATATGGAAGAGTGGGTGTAGATCATATGCAAATATAACCCATTTTATGTAAGGGACTTTAGCATCTTTAATTTGGTATCTGCAGGTAACTAATCCCCTATAGATACTGAAAGATAACTGTACATTACCGTCTTTTGAGTATCACATAGAAGCCATACATGGTTCTCCCTTTCTTGTGGTAGATAATATTCTTCTATAGTTGGTACTAATGTGACCACATGAGTTTCATTTAAAAGGCTAGACAAGATCCTCAAAGCTATGGTGATATTTATACGTCAACTTTAACTAAGTTTCTGTCATCATAGTAAATAATCTATGCCCAAATTACTACATTTACATTTGAGGTCTATACTTATCTGAAGTTCCCCAAAAGCTGGCCACAGTGGCACACACCTGTAAACCCAGTATTTTGGGATGCTGAGGCAGGAAAAGTCACATGTTCAAGCTCAGCCCAGGCAATTTAGTGAGACCCCATCTCAAAATTAATGTATATTTTTTAAAGGGCTGAAGATGTAGCTCAGTGTGTGGGCCCTGTGTTTAACCCTTAGTATCAGGGAGGAGGGGAGAGAAACAAAGTTCCCAATAGCTGAAATATATTCATTTTTTTGTCTTGCATATATAGTCCATTCTGGACTTGAACTCATGGTGAGCCTCCTGCCTTAATCTACTTGAGCACTGGGATTACTGGCATGTGCCTCTCCTACACCTGGCAAATTTGTTTTATGGAAGTTTACGGGTTTTTAGGTAGGACACTATGGTTTCTCTCTCGAAGAGCACGGGATGGAATCATAATCCTGAATGCAGCAGTACTGAGAGGCAGGGCCCATTGGAAATGTTCACTACATGGGTGGCTCCTTCACTGATGCATTCATGCCTATGCTGAGAAGGCCACGCACTTCAACTTTGATCCCCACTGCCATGGGAAATGCAGAAAGGTCCTTGCCAGATGCTGATGCCTTCATCCACGAATTCCTAGCCTCAAGAAGAGATTGAGAGGGACAATCTCTTTTGTACATAAATTACCTAGCTGTGGTACTGTTATAGCAACACAAAATGGACTAAAACATATGCCAATCAGGTAACATCAAAACTATGCAGCTGAGTTGGAATCACATGTAATGCCATGAAGACACATTTATGATGTATGAATGGAAAAAACAAGATAGCTACATGCCTATAAAAAATCCAGCTTTAGTCTAAACCCAAAATATACAGGAAAAATTGCCAGGTGTGGTGGTACATGCTTGAAATTCCAGCACTGAGAGGCTGAGGTAGGAGGATTGTGAGTTTGAGGCCAGCCTGAACTATACAGGGAGACCATGTCTCCAAAGAAAAAAAAAAAACCCAACATATATACAAGCATAAACGAAATATGTATACATGCATCTCCGGTAAGGAAGGAGCTAGTGCGGCTGGCCTAGAATCCATTTACTTCCTTTCCGGGGAGAGGGAAGACAGGTGACATCCAGACCTGAGCCAAGAGCCTCTATGTGCCATGAAGGAGAGATCTCATTTTTAAAATTCTTTTATTAAGGTGCCCTTGGCTAAGGGCTGCTGATAGTAATAGACTCTAAATCTATGAGGCATAGCTCACATTACATAAGCTGCACCTTCCTGGGGTGAAATCTGGAGGTGATTCACAATTTACTGTGGGAAGCACTCCTGTCAACCTCACCTAGAAATCTTTATTATCTTGGGTCAGAGCTACATGTGACATGGGAAAATGCTCTACAAGGAGCCACCTTTCACATGCTAACACTTCTCCACTTCATTTGAGGCTCTCAATTGCCTGTACACTTGAAATAATTACTAAACTTTGCTACTTTGTTACTGTAAAAAGTCCAGTCTTCATTCAATACAATATCTATGAAGAAAATGGAGATAAGACACATCACACTAAACATTTAAGGTATTTACTAGGTCATGTGGCTGATTCATATGAATTTGATTTGATAGTCCAATCTTGTGTTGGCTAAATTTTTATAGGAAAAAAAAAATCTGAAAAGATATACACTAAACAATAGAGTTGGGAAAACATTTAACATTTGCTCATTGTACATGTCTGTATCATTTTAATTTTTGAAAAAAATATGACTTTGTAGTTAAAAACTCCGTAGCTGCCAGTCATGGTGGCACACATCTGTAATCCTAGCAATCAGGAGGGTAAGGCAGGAGGATCACCACAAGTTCACGGCCAGCCTCTCAAACAAAACTAAAAAAAAAAAAATCCATAAATATTTGTTACACCGAGTATCTTCAAACTAAGCTTGAGGTCAGTGTACTTTAAAAAAATTTGCTTCAGCTGGTCTGACAGCATACATCTGTAATACCAGCACTTGGGAGGTTGAGATAAGAGGATCATGGCAGTTCAAAGCCAGCCTAGATTAATGTCTCAAAAAAAAAAGTTTTGCTTAAAAATATTGTGCTCAAGATCATGACTATAAGCCAGAAATATTTTAGAATCTGTTAAATTAAAAAAATATATCTAAATTATTTGAGTTGTTTTAAAATACATAATTTGCATTTGACTCTAAAGTCAGCTAGGTAAATTACTAAGGTTTTCAGAACATCAACTCAGAATTAATACACACTGTCTATGGTGATACACTATTAATCTTTAAGACAGGCAAGGTTTCACCATGTTTCCCAGGCTGGCCTAGAATACACAGGTTCAAGCAGTTTTCCTGCCACAGTCTCCCAAGTAGCTAGGATTTGGGAGCTACTTCAAATAAATTCAGGCTTCAAAGTAGTTTTAATGGTCTCAATATAATTAAAACACACACACACACACAAACACGGTCCGATAAGTAGTTCAGGCTGGCCTTGAACTCATATATAGCCTATTTTCCCCTCAGACTCAGGGTCCTGCCTCAGTCTGAGTGCTAGAATTAAAGATGTGCCACCACACCTGGGTTGTCTGTGTGTGTGTGGTACTGGAACTCAAATCCAGGACTTCATACATGCTAGGTAAATATTCCACTACTTAGCTACACGTCCTGGGCGTGTAGTATTTTCCTGGGGATGTCTATGCAGTCCAGGCTGGCCTAAAACTTATCATCTTCCTGGTTCAGCCTTCCAAATACTAGGGTTACAAGTGTATACCATCATGCTAAGTTTCTATTGAGATTTTGAAAGTGAGAATTGTGATATATCTGAGCACAATAATCCTTTGGTAACTTCTGGAGGAATCTTCTAATGGCTTAAAAAGAAGATACTGATATTGGTTAAGTATCAAGCTATATTTTTCTTCTTGTAGCACACGCTGGCTTCAAACTTGTGATCATCCTGCCTTAGCCTCCTGAGTAGTGGGGATACAGGAATGTGTCACCATGCCCAGCTATTAACTACCTTAAAAAACCCAATGTTAAGTCCTAAGTGTTTCAGATAGTGTAATATACCATATATTTAGTATTTGCCATGTCACAGTTACCTGAACTGCTAATGAAGGATACTTACCTGAAATAGTGACAAAATGTAATTTTTTAGTTAAGTATTATATTTTCATAATCTCAACCATAACTTGGTAGAGATTTCATTACTCTTAGAATGTTATCTGATGGCAATCAAAAGGCAGTTTCATGGTTCAGGAATTATAGTCCCTAATATAAAGCAAGACTGGGGGAGAATATCAACACAGGACCACAAAAGCAGCTGTTTTAAAGCTATAAGCAGTTAGTGCAGGATTCCTCAACCTTGAACTCTACTGACATTTTGGGTAGGATTCTATTTGTGTTTGTGTGTTGTTGTCTCAAATTTTAGGATGTTTGTGACATCTCTGTCCTACACCAAATAGATGAGAGTAGCACATATGCTCCCTCACCATGTCCCTCCCTACTTGGTGGTGACAAGGGAAAATGTCTCCAGTGCCTCTAGTGTGCTCTGTGGGAGCATCCTTAACTGAAAGCCACTGGACTAGTCCCAATAATCCACCCAATGGATGACAAAACTGAAGTCTAGGAAGTGTGGGACATACTAGGGTCATACAGCTAGTGGAGAGATGAGCATTAGAACCTATCTCTAGTCGTTTTTCATCTAGTATTCCTTTTTTGGTATCAGGGATTCACTCAGGTCCTTGTGCTTACGAGGCTGGCAGTGGAACCACTGAGCTAAATCCCTGGCCCCTCTAGTATTCTCATTCTACTAACTTGAAGTTGTATAAAAGTTATTGCCAGCACTGTATGAGCCGCCATCTTTAAAAGTCTGCACATATTCAAAGTCATTGCAAAAAAACCTCCAAATATCAAGTCTGGCAAAAGCTGTTTTTCTATGAAGAGTGTTTTCAAATCTTCCTATAAGCTGGCCATGGGAACCATGTAGAACTGTAGCCTTGACTCCTATAAGCTGCTAAGGCATACTTGGTGATAAGCAGGAAGTTTAGTATAAAAGCAAAAGAAGAAAAGATTTTATTTTTTATCTCAGAACAATGAATGATACTTATCCTCTAGGCTACCCGAAGACACTCATTTGGTTGCAATCAATTTCTAATGAACTTTATTATATGTTTTATAGTACTGAGGACTAAATCCAGGGCCTTTGCACATACACCCCTAGCCCTCTCTGTTTTGAGAGAGGGTCTTACTAAGTTGTCCAGACTGGGCTGGAATTTGTGAACCTCCTGCCTCAGCCTCCCAGAATACTTAAGATTGTGTCTGCCACCACACCAGCAAGAAATTATTTTTTATAAGGTTATTATATTTATGAGTTCCTCTCCTAGAAAAATGTAAATTAGTCTGTATTTTGGCTAACATCCTTTACTCTACAGATAAAAACAAAAACAAGCAAAACCAGAACACAAGAAAGCAAATACTAAAAATTGCAAAATTAAATGTGTGAATGCATTACAGATATCTAAGGGGAAATCAAGTGCCATAATTTAAAATAATCTCTACAACTGTTTTAAAGCCTTATCTGCAAGTTCCCAATAGCCAGGCAATTTGCAAGTACACAGTACTTCTAAGAACTCAAATCTCTTAGCTTGGGATGGTCCAGAAAAGGCTGTGTTATGGGAAATGTGTTGGTGAGAACTGTAAAAATTCTCCAAAACTCTGTACAGCGACTTAACCACCATTGAACATGGCCTCTAGGAGTCGATGGCCAGGTCTCTGGGATAATTTAGCAACTCCCCTCCTGCTTTGAATTCTGGTTTGGAAAAGCTCAGGGCAGTCAGAAGAATTTATTGTTTGTTATAGCCGACACCTGATGACAGGCTCCTGCCCTCACCTGTTTCTGGTTTTCAGACAGGCTCTTGCTATGTAGTTTAGGCTGGTCTTGAACTCACTATGTAGCCCAGACTGGTCTTGAACTTGTCCTGATCCTGTCACTTCAGTCTCCCAAGTGCTGGGATTACAGGCGTGCGCCACCACACATGGCTACATGGCCTCACCTGTTTCTTGTGCTGAGTACTGAACCTCATGCATGGTAAGCAAGAGAGAAGTCTACCACTGACCGTCATGTCCAAAGCCACCTGTTTTAAAAAGCATTTACTAAAAAGGGTTTACAACTGTAAATCTTTCCTACATCTTTTTGATGTTTTTAGTGCTGGGGACAGAACCCAGGATCTTCCATGAGCTGGGAGTACTCTACCACTGAGCTACATCCCAGCCCTCTTTCCTATACCACTCTGGAATGTCTTTCTCCCAGTCTGTGTGGGAGGGCAGCAGCTTAACCTGATAACTTCCAGCCATCAGACAGCTGGCCTACTTGTCTCTACAATTACTAAACCCTGGTGATTATTCACCTCCCTGACTCACTGGGCTCTCCCTTACCCTTTCTTAAAGCATTCTCCTTTCAAAGGCCCAATCACCTTTTAACATATCCGAATAAAGTTCAACTTTTTTCCCTACTGTCTGTAGTGAAGAAATAAATTGCTTTCACTGTTCTAATGTTCACCTTTACTTCTCTTCCTGGCAGATACACATTAAAACTCAGACCACTACTGAGATGGGCTTGTAATCTTAGTAATTTATCTTAGCGTCACATCCTCAAAAAATCTAGGGAAGGCACACCCGTGAAATCCCAAAACTATGGGAGGCTAAGACAGGAGGATCGCCAAGTTGGGGTCCAGCCTGGACAACTTAGCAAGATTGTCTCAAAATTGAAAAAAATAAAGAAAAAGAAAAGGGCTGGGGATGTAGCTCATTGGGAAGGGCCTGGGTTCAATCCGGAGTAGGGAAAGGGGACGCTAGGAAAACTAAAGTGACACCCTAAACCTCACCTGTTCCTGGGAAGACCTCTGCAACTTTAAAGCTCCCAAGCTACTTCCTACAACAGCCCTCCCCTTTCCTAACTCTATTTCTAAATATCCTACCGTGAAATCGCTACTCCCCAGGATGCTGAATTTCACTCCCACAGTCTGGGCTCTTCTCCCCTATTTCTGCCTTAGATTTTCGGGGTTTGTTCACCGGCCCCCCTCTCCCTTCCCTGACGCCCCAGGGGCGCAGACCCTGCCTGCCCGCCCTTCTCCAGTCCGAGGCC
>NW_022900914.1:60873155-60878124 GCF_012274545.1 Fukomys damarensis
GGGAAGTCGCCGCCACCACCCGCGGCTGACTGGACGGCGCTGGCGCCATGGCGGCGAAGCGTCCTACCGCGCTTGCGCAGTAGGGACCTTGCGCCGGACAGCCCCTTTAGCTCCGCCTTCTTGCTCGCTCCACCCCCTCCGCCCGCCATTTCCGTGCTCCTCTTCCTCGGTTCCAGCGCCTGAGTTCGGTCCTCAGGTCGCTTAGTCTTCTCGTGAGAGAGTGAAGAGCACGTGGAATCGCTGTCTTTTGTGTGTGTGGGGGTGAATTTAAAACCTAGTGAGAATGAAATGAGTCCGGAAGTCCCTGCAGAATATCTCAAAAGTACATAATCTCCTGCCTTATCCGTCTTTCCTTTGTTAAGGCTTTTATTACACAAAGTAGATTAATCGCAATCCTTGGTCATGAAACATTGGCATCATTGGTCCATAAATGACTTTTCAGGTGATGCGTATACGTGAGTAACGTATAAATGCACGTACAATGTACGCATACCTCTCACCTCATCCGTGTCCCAAAGATCAGTACCGTCGTATTCATCGTTTCCTTCTTCGAACTCTCTTAAACATAGGTATGTATAAAAACACATATGTATTTATTTATATATGGCTAAAGTATTTAAATTGTTTTTAAACGTAATAAGGTTCATATTTTCCTCTGTACAGCATCCTGGGACTTGATTGTTGTAACATACTGAGATTCATCTAAACTATTGGGAATAGCTGTAACTTTTTCAGTTCACTGCTGTACAATATTCCACTTGTTATTTTTTTTCATTGTTTATTGGCACATTTTGGGTATACAATATGACATTCATCATTGGAAATTTGTACCTTTACATAATCTATCTTGATTCTTATTTTTTCCCCACTCCCTTGCTCTGTTCAACCTCTCCACCCCTCCCTATTTACACTTTGTTCCCATTTTTTTCATTTCTCATATTCCATTCCCTTCTTTCCTTTCCCCAACCCATACCACTTCCCCTTCCCCTTTGGACCTTTCTTCCTATTTCACATTATCAATTATACATTTCGAACCTTATCTACACTTTTAGTTTTTCACACCAGAGAAACTTCAGTATTTACACACATGCGTCCTATTTATTGCTCTTAAGAGTATGGCCTCAATGTGTGTCACCTGTTTATTGTGGATAGGTGTGTTTCTTGGTGCAAGCTTCTCCTCGATATCCCTTACTTTCCTGTCATTGGTATTGCTTTATTTCAGGTTCTCTTTCTCAGCATCTGTAGATTGCAACATGCTGAGATCTCCCTTCTTCTGATGCCAGCTGCTCCAATCTACTCTCTTTGTTGTTGCCAAGGGTTCTATCGAAGGTTGTTATTAGTTGCCTATTGTCTATAGAAAAACGTGAAACTATGTCTTACTAGCTTTTCCCCCTTTCTGGAATCCAACCCCGCTTTTGGTTTGTAAAGACAGGGTCTTGCTATGTAGTTCATGCTGGGCTTGAACTCACTATATAGCCTAGGCCGGCCTGCAACTCGCCTGTCTCAGCAAGAGTTACAGGTGTGTGTACCGTAGCCTGCCACCCGCATCCCATCATCTTCCCTCTGCCTTCACTTCCCCACTCTAGTTTCATCTTATGAGTCAGCAACATTAAAGCTACACTGATTCCTGTAGATACCACAGGACTGCGGGGACTCAATTGTATATGCTTCTTCTCCCAGCTCCTTTTCCTCTGAAGTGATACTGTCCTGAATTGAGTGTCTCTCATTCCTATACATTTCTTCAGACTTTCACTTCATATGTACCCTAAGGTAACATGCATATTGCTTTGCATGATTTGAAACTTTACATAACTGTTATCATGTAGACATGCCTTGTTTAACAGTTTATCTGGTTAACTGCTGTTCAGACTTAACAACTGAAGTGGGCTGTTTGGACTTAGGACCTGTCTTTCTGTTGTTGTTTATAGGAACTCAATGTCTTTTGTTGGTGCAGTACATCTTGTTTGTACATTACTGTAATTTTTGCTGATTGTACTGTACAATACAGTACTATAGTTTTATATTCTGGTATACATTACAGTATTGCATGTAAGAATTATGCAAATAAAAGCAGTCATCAAGCTGGAGTTTCCTTTGACCATTTTTTTGTTCTGAATATTGTAATGTACATAGTATATATAATTCTTCATTGAGCGACTAATCCAACTGATCTAGTTGCAGGGACATAATTTGGTTGTTAAACAAGGAATACCTGTATGTACTGTTTATTTCTTTTGTGTGTGTGGGGGGGTACTGGGGATTGCATTGAGGGACTTTGCCCTGAGCTATACCCCTGGCCTTTTAAATTTTTATTATTTTTTAAAATTTTGAGACAGGATCTAGTCAAGTGGCTAAGTTGTTCAGGCTGGGCTTGAACTTGAGATCCTGTCTCAGTCTCCTTGAGTACTGGGATTATAGGCATGCACCACCACACCTGGTTTTTGATTTGTATATTTTTACTCACTGTTTTAATAGTAGTGTCATTTTCTTATATCAATGCACGCTGATGTATGGGATTCAATTTGTCGACTTTTCCAGTTCAATAATATTCCCTTGTATGAATACATGATGGGTTATCTGTTTTCCTAGACATTTGTGATAGAAATTGAGCTTGTTTCCCACTTTTGCAGTGTTTCTTGAAAATCTCATACTGTCTCTTGGTGGACATGAATACAAGTTACTCCAGGGTTTATACTTAGATGTTGCTGTTTGTAAAGTAGGAGGTCTTAAGCATATTTCTTATTTTTTTCAGCCTCCGTTCGTCTTTATTTTTTTGAAGCAAAAGACTTAATGGTACATTTTAGCTATACATAATAACATTCATCGTAGAGAATCATTCGTCTTTGAAACAGTGATAATACTCCCTTCAAGATGTCCTGTGAAGCTGGGTGTAGTGGTGCACTCCTGTGATTCCAGTGCAATTGCAGGCTGAGGCTGGAGGATCACAAGTTTGAGCACAGCCTGGGCAATTAAGTGACTTAGTGAAATCCTTTCTTAAAACAAGTGAATCAACAACAATAAAAAAATGATTTTTTTTAAAAAAAGGGCTGGGCTAGAGCTCAGTACAAAGGCCCTGAGTTCAATCACCAGTTCTCAGGGGGCGGGAAAATTGCTGTGAAAATTGGACAATGTAAGCAAAGAACAATTTCAATCAATCAAACAGTTGTTGCTGTTAGAATGGCTTTTAAATGTGTATGGGACCCTGGGACATAAAAACAATAGTCTGGTGCTAGAATAGAGAAGTCTAATATGTGAGATCCTGTAGCTCCCACCCTACCTGCTGATTGTACACTCTGTCTACGGCTTGACCTTTACATCTCTGCCCATGCTGCTGAGATGGGCCTAAAATGAGCTCCCCTGGTTCCAAGTTTCCTCCTCCCTCCTTGTTTTCCTTTACCACTTTTTCTGAAGTCTACCTTGATTCCCCAGGCTGTACTGGCAAGATTTCCTCTTTGCCTCCTGTCTCTCTTTAAACTACCCTCTTAGGCTCCTCCCAGTCCCCTTAAATGCTCAATGTCTTGAAGACTCATTTTCCGTTTTATGCATCTTTGTATCTCGGGTCCTGATCATAATGTGATATGTGTGCTGGTAGGTGGTAGAATAAGTGAATTTAGGAATTCTTTAGAGGAAAGCAGATTGCAGCTAAGAATTCCTTAGAGCTAGAGGGAGAGAGAAGCAAGCATGCTATTTTCTTTCTCTTCTTTTGAGACAGGCTCTCACTATGTAGTTCAGGCTGGTCTTGAACTCATGGCAATCCTCCTGTCTCAGCCTCCCAAGTGCTGGGATTGCAGGCATGCCTCACCATGCCTGGCTGCTGTTTTCTTTTTAGATTTTCTTGTGGTGCTGGGGACCAGTTAAGTGCCCTACCACACAGCCATATCCTCAGCCTAATGCTGTTTTAGTAAGAACAGCGACCAGAGAGGATGTGAAGTTTGTTCAGTGATGGAATTATGCAGGACATAATGGGCTATTAAAGGAATATCTCATCCTGGACTGTGGGTGCTAGGTGTGTAAAAGAACTTCCTCTTGTGTCTCTCACAGTACTTAGGAAATGAAGGATGGACCAGCCAGTCAACATGCTCTGGAGTAGCGAGTTCCCTGGCCCATTTACTAGTGCTAAGAATTCAGATATTACTGTTCTAGGCAAAAGTTGGCAGACATTTTCCTATAAAGGTGGTCCTTTATAGTAAATAGTAATTATTTGTGGGTTTGTGGACCATGTGCTCTCTAGAGCAAATATTCAACTGTGCCTTTTTTTTTTTTGAGACAGAGTCTCACTATGTAGTTGAGACTGACCTGGCTGTCTATGTAGCCCAGGCTGGTCTCAAACTCACAGGGATCCTCCTGCCTCAGCCTCCCAAGTGCTGGGATTACAGGCATGCTCTACCACAGCCGGCAACTCTGCTATTTTTATAGTGTGAAACCAGGCATAGAAAATATGTAAACAGGTAGCAGGGTGTGGTGGTGAACGCCTGTAATCCTAGTACTTGGTAGGCTGAGGCAGGAGGATTGTGAATTTGAGGCCAGCCTGGGCTACATAGTGAGTCTCTGTCTCAAAACATAACAACAAAAAAGTAATAAAATAAAATTTGTAAACAAATGAGTATGACTTTTCTAATAAAATTTTATTTAGTTTTATATAATTTTCACTTGTCACATCACATTATTCTTTAATACCCCCTCGACCATTGAAGAAGACAAAACCATTCTTAGTTCATAGGCCTAAAGGATTCCTGTGGACCTTATCTTAAATGATCCTCAGCACCAGGTGCTAAGGAGGTCAAACCCAGGGATAAAGAATAAGCCTTAGAAGGCGGGGCGTGGTGGCACAAGCCTGTAATCCCAGCACTTGGGAGGCTAAGGCAGGAGGATCGCTGTGAGTTCGAGACCAGCTTGGGCTACATAGTGAGTTCCAGGTCAGTCTCAACTTCCAGGTCAGTCTCAACTACATAGTGAGGGAGACCCTGTC
>NW_022900914.1:60878139-60896171 GCF_012274545.1 Fukomys damarensis
AAAAAAAAAAAAAAAAAAAAAAAAAAAAAAAGACTAAATTTAGAGCTAAAATCCGGCAGTTCCAGTGATGGGCCACTAGATGGCGATCCCTGCCAGCATGTGGCTCAGCCACCTGGCCACTTGGTGTTTGAACAGGGGACCGCTGCAGTTTTCCAGGGTTTGGCAGATTAGTGCCTGGAAGGTTCATACAGCCACACAAATTGTCCCAGTGATTTCACACTTATCCCAAACTATATAGGTTTGCTTTCCATCTCCATCTCCGTGCTTATTTGTACATATTCCTCCAGTTGTAACATAACCAAGGGAGGGCGGCACAGTCACTCTCAAGCCTTTCTTAGGTTATTAGCTGAAGGCTCAGGATAATAATATAAATACCAGGCTACAATTCAGAAATTGAGGCTTCAGTGTGGTATTTGGATGCATATTCTACTCAAGATGCAGGTGGAGTGGAGCCCCTTCTTATATTAAGAAGAGACTTAAAGCCTGTGCCTAGTCTTGTGACCAATATATTGAGAGTACTTTCCATTACAGCCCCCTACTCCTGGCCTCATCGTGTCACATTCTACTTCGGCTGTGCATGACAAAGGACCCAGCATTAGCTTTGTTTAGCTGTACCAATTGCCTTGAACTTGTGTTAAGGGATTGAGGTTTGGGGTAGCCACGGTAATGTTCTAAGTAGGTGTGTGGGTGTCGAGGGGAGGTGGAGTGGGAGGAAATGTGTTGAAAAAGAAGTAGATAGAAGGACATCCTGAACTTACTGGTCCATGCTGGTCACTCGTGGTGTCCCTTTAGGTGGAATCTGCCCGTTCAGGATCCTCCTCTGGATGAGGTACTTTTTGGGCTCAAGGTCACCTTTCTTTTTCCAGGCACTCAAATGAAAGAGACGGGCTGCCTGTTGAGATCATTAGGAAAGGAACACGTTTCCAACCCCTTGGAGTGGTAGAGGGCTCATCTACAGCAATGTGATGGTGAAGGTCCGTGAAGCTCAAGTCTACCATCTTAACGACCATACCATGGTGTCATGTACTTGGGTCCAGGTAAACTCCTCATTTGGCCTCTCAGGAAGTGCAGAATGAACCTGTTTCTTCTTCCATACTTGAAGATGTGTGCTATCGGAGAGAATTCTCATGTTCTTTTCTTCTCTGACTTAACGTCTCAAGAGGGCAAGTTAAAAAAATCTTTTCAAAACCCTTGCCTTGTTTATCCTGCTGAAAAAGACCAGCTGTTCTGAATGGAAGCCCTTGTACTGTGCAGGAAGCATTTCAGAAACGTGAAAAGAGTTTTTGGTTGTCACAATGATTGGGAGTGCTTTCGGTATGTTGTTGTCAAGGCCAGGGCCATCACGAAATGTTTGGATCTCACTGGAAAACAGCAACAACAATAACAACAACAAACAGAAACCAGGGAAGGCAAGGGTGGATGGGCACAAAACTTTAATATCAGATTAGTGTCGAGATGAGGGCAAGGGAGCCCTAGCCCCAGAACGAGTGCCAACACCTCCTGTCTCATTGTCTTGGCCAGAGATTCTAGAAGTCCTCGGAAACAGAGAACAGCCATACCCAGTGAAGAATATCCGCCCATCCTGCAGAAATGGCCGTATCCAACTATGCATTTCAGGTAGGTGAAAACCTGTTTATAATTTTCCGAATCTAGAATACTGTTTTGCATGTGGTCATCGGATAGTTTTTGTGAAGTATTAATACATACTGCATTTTCTAGGAATGTGATTTCTTGTTAATTGAAGAAAGTCATTCTTTTCTTTTGCTCAGAACATCACTGAGAGTAATTCATGGTTTCAGAAAGCCATGGCACAGACAGCAGTGTCCTATGTGGTATTTGTGCCTCCAGAATAAGATAGAGGTTTTGCAAATGGGAAGGGAATCAAGAGATGGACGGAGGGTAAAGGGGATGGGAAAGGGATGAAAAAAGAGTTGAGAATGCGATACACACGGCCCAGCTCTCCACAATGAATGTAATCATTATGTATGGCAAACATGTGCTAGTAAAAATTTAAAAAGAAAACATATTTCATATTATTCATTGTTAGTTCTCTCTCTATATATCCTATAGTTTTATCATTTTAGCATGTGTAGCTGTTCCCAAGGATATGATTAATGAGCACATTTACATACTTAATTCATAATTAATATATTAATAAATTAATTTTTATTTTATCTTATTAGGGCAGGTTAATAGTTATTTTTTTTAAGTATAACAGCTAGTAAATTATATTATGCACGATTTCACTTCAGAGTAGCAGAGAGATATTGCATAATATTTACCGTGACAAGAGACTAAGTGTTAATGCTTTATAAGCTAGCTTTTTATTGCTGCTGTAACAAATTATGACAAATGTAGTAACGTAAACAAACATAAACTCATCATCTTACAGTTCTGGAGGTGAGACGCCAGCAGTGGGATTCACAGGGCTGAAATTAAGGTGAAGGCCAAGTGGTGCTCCCTCTGGGTGTCCTGGTGACAGTCTGGACCCTTGCCTAGACCAGGTTCTGGAGGGTGCCTCAGTTTCTTGGCTCGTGATCCATTCCTCCATTTTTAAGATCAGCCACATAGCACCTCCAAATATCCTACCCTCTTGTTTCCACTCTTGTATCTCCTTCTCTGATCCTGGTCCTCCTGTCTCCCTCTTACAAGGATCCTTGTACATCTGTACCACAGGGATTATCCAGGATCATCCCCCCATCTCAGGGTCCTTAATTTAATCACATTTGCAAAGTCCCTTTTGCCACGTGTTAGCCCATTTTGTGATGCTATCACTGAATGTCACAGACTGCATACTTCATAAAGAGTAAGTTTATTTGACTCATGGCTTTGAAGGCTGGGGATTCCAGATCAGGTGGCTGTAACTAGAGTGGGCCTCCTTGCTTGAGACCGAAGGTGGCACAGGGCACCACCTGGCAAGGTGGAGCATCTTCATGCAGTTCTCTGTCCTCTTATGAAGCCATGGTCCATTGGATCAGGGCCCCATCTTTATGTCTGTCTTTAACCTTAACAACTTTCCACAGGCCCCACCTCCAAACACCAAGACTGGACTGAGTTTCCACCTTCTTCATTACCTCATGGGGATTCCACGTCAACATGGGTTCTGGTGAAGACGTTCAGTCCACCAGCAACATAGTCACAGTCTGGGGATTTGGGCCTGCATGTCTTTGGATAGCCATTGTTCACCTGCTACACTTTGATAATATAGTAATTACTGTTCTGATAATGTTGGTGCTCATAGAAAAAAATGACGCTTTGGGCTGGTGCTTCCTCTCTCTTTCTGATCTTGGGGTAGGTAGATTTCTTCCAAGACTGTGGCTTGGGCTGCACATGTTCCAGGGCAGAGAAGAGCAAACCATTCTCTGCTGGGCTGAGCCACTGGTTTCCAGGGCAAGATTACAGTGGCAGGGTCTGGAGTTTCCAAGCATTGTGGATTCAGGGCATTCACTGGATTGAAAAACTCCTTCTTACTGTTCATTTTCTCTTGGAAGTGTGTGATGTTTATGTTTCTTGAGGTTTAAATGTTAAATTTCTAAGCTGTTTTGCTCTTCAAGATTCATCTGAAGTCACTGATTCTTTGGCTTCAGTGGTCTATGAATTCTGACCTAAAAACCAGGATATATGCTCTTGTAGTCTAAGAGTTAAGATATAAGGATTTTTTGGATGTGCTTCCAAGGGTCAAAGGAATTTGGGGAGATGCTAGTTGTTTCAAGACACACTAGAATTTGTGGCACATCCTGATACTTTGGGGAGGGTAATATGACAGGGTAAAGCAGCCATCATTTAATGAATATTTTATAAAGTGCCAAGTGCTGTGTCATGTCCTTATACATATTACCTTGTTTAACTCTCCTTTCAGTCCACCCTTGTTTATCGCCCTTGTTTTGCATGTTCTGTCTAAAAATGGTAGTGTCAAGCTTAGAATTCAGAGTCAGGTCTGTTCAACTCAGAAAGCAGTGCTTATGAGCTACCATACCCATAAAGATCCAGGACACAGCATACCCCGTAAATAGACATGTCTTAGCGCATTTGTACCACTGTAACATAAAACCGAGGACTGGGCAATTTATAATGAATAAAATGTTTTTGGCTTATAGTTCTGGAGGCCACAAAGTTCAAGATGGAGAAGCTGCATTTCTTTGAGAGCCTTTTTGAAGGCATCACGGGTCAGGGGGCTCATTCTTTCATCAGGAACCCACTGCCAAAGTAAGTAACTCTTGATAATGGCATTGATCCAGGTGAAGCCCTCATGAGCTAATCACCACTTAAATGTACTCTCTCACACTGTGCACTGGAAGTTTGCAACACATTTGAACCATGACAAGAGGTATCAGTATTATGTGGAAGGTGAGCCACAGCTCCAGACCTGCAAGTGTCTTTCTTTTCAACCATAGTAAGTTCTGTTTGATGGCCAAGAAGAATGGCATTTAGTTCAATGAGATTTTACAACTGTGCCTCTAAAGTGCTCCTGGGTAGGAGGAAGGACAGAGCACACTGCCATTCCCCTGGCATCGGATGTGTTTCAGGGAATCTGATAGAAAGATTGAGAAGGGGTTATTTTCAAAGGGCTCATTCTCTGTGTCCAGCCTGTATCTAGTACACTTGCATCATCTGTGAAGCTAAGAACCTCTCAGACCTCCGTGCCTTGGTGTGGGGGTGCTGTGGGAGCCCTAGGTTATATGGGGAAGGAGGGGTTCTCACTGTGAGAACCCAAACGGTTTGGTTACCTGTATGCCAAAGGGCTCAGTTTAGCCTCTTCTTCCTGCAAAGTGTCCCCCCTGCATCGGGGAGACACTAGGGGTAGAGTAAGAGGCCCATCTTACTTGAAGTGTGAGCCTGACAGCTGAGCCGTCCCAGAGCAGCAAATATCACCTTGCCTCTTTTCTTGGACTCCTCCAGCTGTCTGCTTTTGATAGACAGAAGCATCTGGCTGCTAAAAATATCCTGCTGACCAAGTGCTCAACTCAAGTGGAGCCTGACTGCAGTGTGGAGCTTAGCTCCGGCAGAGGGTTGCTTCTCGCAAAGGAACTTTTGCAAACTTGTCAGGCCCTATCGTGGGACCACACTAGTCTTTAGCTATTTTCTACTGTGCTGGGAGATGAAGGAGAATGTTTGCAGGTCTCTGTCCTCTTTCTCACTCTACCCCTGACTCCAGGAACAGTGGTGGAGGGGGAGGTGAGGGCCCAGACTCCGAGGAGGGTGGGGAAGGGGAGGTGGCCTGTCCATTTATAGTCCTGCTCTTTGGGATGCTGAAGGTGCTGAAATAGCAGCAGGGACAAGAGGCTCGGCACAGTAGGAAGTAACCACTGAGCTGGCCGCACAGACCCTGAGATGACAGTAGGGAGCATGGAGAACGTGGAGGTCTTCACTTCCGAGGGCAAAGGCAGGGGTCTGAAGGCCACAGAGGAGTTCTGGGCTGCGGATGTCATCTTTGCCGAGCGGGCTTATTCCGCAGTGGTTTTTGACAGGTATGAAATGTGGGAGTTGCTTTCCTCTTTCCTGTTGGCTCAGCTGGTGCCAAACTCCCAAATATTTCGCTTTCACACATCATTGCGGAAATGGCACTTCTGACACCTGTTTCCTTGCATAAGCGAGGAGTCATTGCCTGTGACTTGCTGTGGCCCCTCAAAGGGCTGGGAAGGTGAGCGAGGGCTTTGGGACAGAGTCTCCTAACATCAGTCAGCTTGGTTGACAGCTGCGGCAGAGGTGAGGTGCTATGGGAACTCTCTTTTTAGCTCTTTTTGAAATATTAAAATATCTATAAATATATTAGAAGATAAAACGGTTGCTGAGACTAAGAAGTGCGGTGATGATTTAAATGTATGTCTTTCTAGAATGTTCTTATGTAATTGTGTTTGTCTGCACTTATTGAAATGGGTAGCTGTAGTTTGTTTAGTTTTTATTTTTATAGATTGCTGCTTAGCCTTTGAGCTAGGATCAAGTGTATTTTAAAAAAAATTTAAGTGTATTTTTTATAGAAATGAGATTTTACTTCAGCTACCATTTTAGATCTTGCTCTTTCCCCTAGACATATTTTAATGTCTATCCTCATGGGAATGACGAGACCACAGATACTTCTTTTAAAGCCTCAAAGAGCTCTTTCTTTTAACTACATGTAGAGCTATCCATATTGATTCATATACTATATGCATCACCACTTTTAGCTGCTGGGAAGATTCCACTCTATAAATATATGACATTTATTTCTCCATTAACAACGAGAGATGTTTGATAGTTTACGATTTTTTATAAAATCCAACATTTCTGCAATTAAAATGCTTTCTCGTGTCTACTTATAGCCATGCAGGATTGTTCTCTAGGGTATATGACTAGAAGAGGAATTGCTGGGCCATAGGATATGCTGTTTTCAGTTTTGAGAGGTCTTATCAAATTTACCTTTCCCATTCTCCACAGTCCTGTCCAAACGGGGCCATCAAATCTTTAAAAAATCCTGCAGAGCGATAGCATTGAAATGAAAGTATTCCCCGAGTCCAAGGTTGAAGTAACCGGCCTGGTATTTATGTGGTCTGAGTTAACACAGTCTCAGATAATCTAGGCTTGTGATCGTCTCACTGTTCCAGTCATCCTGGGCATGGGTGCTGCTTTTTAGCAATAACTTCGTTAGCATTCAAATTCTCTTGGTTTCCTCCCTACCAAGACCTACAGGGAAAAGGCAGTGAAGTGGGACACATGGTTCACCACCACCTACAGAATATCAGGAGCTGATAGTCATAGGTCCTCAGGGGAAATCGTCTTATGTCATTAATTTATGTCTGTGTGTGTCAGAGGTGGGGTGAGTGCAGGTAGGGAGGCAGCTGGATTCAGTCAAAATAGACAAATTCAGAAAGGCAGGGACTGGAAACACTGATTTTCATTCTCTCACCAAGTTGCCACCTGACCTTAAAAGAACATCTCCTCCATTTGATGTCTCAGATTCCCCCAAATCAAAGTAGCCAGTTTCTCTCTCAAGAATGTTCGGGAGTGGTGTATGGTCTCCCAGTGAAACATTCTTATTTTAGAAAATGCAGAAAGAAGAAATATATCATCACAAAAGATAATCACTCTTAACCTTTGAGTGTTTTCTTTTAGCTTGTTTTAAAATAGCTTTCATAGCTGGGTGTGGTGGTACACACCTGTAATCTCAGCATGCAGGAGGCTGAGGCAGGAGGATCGCTGAGTTCAAGGCCAGCCTGTACTACAAAGTGAATTTAAGGCCAGCCTGAACTATATTGCAAGAGTCTGTTTCAAACAAAAAAACAAAACTAGCTTTCACTCATATTTGTACTACACATTAGGGACCGTCATTTATTTTTCTTTTAGAAAGTTACACTTCTTCTGTGCACTTATACACTCTTCAGAGACAGAGGATATAAGGGCTGTATGTTCTACCATTTGCATCAGCATTTAGGCTGTATCTTGTTTTTGTTATTATAATTTATCATTCATTTGAAGTAATAAATTCCCCAAATTTTGCAGATAAGTGTTACATAAAATGTTAGGTCACTACCACAAAGGTAATAACAGAATGACAGGGTTAAATGACCTTTAAAATGACTGATAAGGGGGCTGTGGCTGTTGCTCAGGGGTAGTATGCAATCTTAGCATCATAAGCACAGCAAAAGAAAATGACAAGACAAAGAAATGGAAGAAAATTAAAAAGAGAACATTTCCTAACAATGTTTTCTCCACATCTGGGCATGGCAATGTATGCCTAGAATCCCAGCACTTGGGAGGCTGAGGCAGGAGAATCACTGTGAGTTCCTGGCCAGCCTGGACATCCATACATAGAGAGAACATTTGTCAAAAAAACAAAACAAAGGCACCCCCCCCACACACAAAAACCCCAAGTAAACAAAACCAAAAAACCTCCTGAAACCTCAAAGTAAATACATACAGTGTGAGCCATGGTGTACTCCACGCTTGGCCCGGAATAAATTGCTGGCAAGGATGCTGTACAGAGTCAGGCCCCAGAAGCAGAGTCGAATCACAAGACCTTGAAGATCTCTTTCAGTCTGTGATGCTGTGGGCTGTGTGATTTCTTCAGCCCGCGCACAGGGCTCCCAATGAGGTAAGAGAAGAGTGCCAGGTGAGTAGAAGAAGGGAGCTTATTCTGTGCATTATTTTCATTCAAAATCAAATATAAGAAATGACACACGAATAGTGCTTACGGGCAGGATGAAGAGCCAAAATAGTATTCAATTCTTCCTTTTCAACGGCCTCATATACTTGAATGTAGAATCTATCTAACCTAGGGTTTTTATAAAAAAATTTTGAGGCAGGGTCTCCCTATGTAGCTCAGGGTCTTGTGTTTACTATTCAGCCCAGGCTGGCCCCACATTCGCGGTGATCCTCCCACCTCAGCCTCCCAAGTGCTGAGATTACAGTTGTGCGCCACCATGCCCAGTTTAGCCTAGGGGCTCCTAATCTGGATCTGTGGATGCTTGGCTAGGAAATATTAATAACTGGAAGATCAAAATTCATGTGTGTAGGCACACATGCATTTTATTTCTGTTAGGAAGTCCATAGTTTTCATCACTTTCAAATGTTCCTCAGCCCAGAAGGTTGAGAACCAGTGAATTTATTAAATCCACTCGAACGGGTGGGGAAACTAAGAGGTTAGAGGGGGTAACGTGCTTTCCCAGGTCTGGTGAGGAATAGGGCAAGACTGAGTCTCACTGTGTCCCATTCAAGTTTTCACTTTTCAACAAGTGGCCTGCTTAATTTTGTTTTGTATTTGTAGGAACAATAAATAAATTTACCTTTAATAAAAGAAAGAGGATCCACTATCAGTTTTAGAAGAATTAAAAGCTGACCTGAGGCCTTGAGGTTGTTAGAGCTAGAAACTCATAGGTAAGCAACAAGAATATACATGTGATCTAAAAAAGGACAAAGTGTTTATAATAATAAACCAACGTATCAGTTTCCTAATGCTGTAACAAGTTACCTATGGTAACCTGTGGTACCCCAGTGACTTCAAACAACATAAATTTACTGTCATACAGTTCCAGATATTAGATGTCTAAACTGGTCCCAGTTTTCCGTTTCTTTGCCGTCTCCAGTGTCTAGAGGCTGCCCACAGCAGGGAAAAGGCTCATGGCCCCCTTCCTGCATCTTGAAAGCCTGCAATGGCATCTTGCCCATTCTGACCCCCTGCCTCCCTTGGATGACTCGTGATGACATTAGATCTACCTGGAGAATAGGATGCTGTACCTATCTCAAGGTTCCTCTCCTTAATTCTATCTGCAAAATCCCTTTGTGATGTCAGATAACACATTCCCAGGCTGTGGGGATTGCACTATGAACACTGTGGGAGGCTATTATTCAGCCAACAATATGCATTTTCTTTTCTTTTTGTTTTTTGAGACAGGGTCTTACTATGTAGTTGAGACTGACCTGGAACTCACTCTGTAGCCCAGGCTGGTCTTGAACTCACAGTGATCCTCCCGCCTCAGCCTCCCAAGTGCTGGGATTACAGGCATGCACCACCACACCCGGCAACAATATAGATTTTTCTAGATTAATCCTGGCTGTTACTGGATTTTAAAAAAAAATCTCTCCCCCGCCCTTGGGGATTGAACCTAGGGTCTTGATTGTGCCAGACAAGCCCTATACCACTGAGCTAAAACCCTTGTCCCCCTTTTAAATTCTTTACATAAAAATATGACAAGTTCCTAAATGAAATAAATCAGATACACAGCTTCAATATTGCATGGTTTCTCTTATATGAGAAACTCAAAGTATAAGTAAATCGAAGAGCAAAATAAAAGATAGCAGGAAACAAGACGATACAGTGGTACCTTGGTTCACGAACTCAGTTCTCTCCATAATTCTGGTTTCAAACTGACTTGGACGTGAACTGAATCAAATTCAGTGGTTAGGTTCAGTGGTGACCTAGTGGGGAAATTTCATTTGGTTCTCATCCAGTTCAGTTTACAACCAGAATTACAGAGAGAACTGAGTTCGTGAACCAAGGTGCCACTGTAGATCTTTTGCAAAAGGGAAGGAGACTAAAAGTTGAAAGAATGGAAGGAGAAGGGAAGTAAAAAGAATTAAAGATGTTTTATGTGCCTGTACCAACTCCACAGGATAAATATAATCGTTATGTACTGCAAACACATATTAAGAGAATTAAATTTTTAAAAAAATAGCACAATTAAAAATAAAAGAAGCTAAAAATGTCCAGGAGATCATGCATATATGTGTACAGGGGAAAAACTGAGGGGGGTGTGATAAAAAAGTTGAGAACTTTTAAAGAAATCAACGTCAACCAGCTTGTTTTTGAAAACAGACAGGAGCTTCTGCAGGCCCACTGGGGACAGCTGGGCTTTTAGCCAGTGCAAGTCTGTGGGATCAGCCCTGGCAGGCTCCTGCATGAACGTGTCCCCTTTAGTCTGATAACAGCTGAGGGGTGGGTGCTGGAGGACAAATGATGCTATAAATGGAAATAATTTAATAAAGGGATTTGAGAGATTCCTGAGCAGTTTGTTTAGAAAATGAGCAAATAAGTGCTTATTAAAGTATTCAGGTTGCCTCCATCAATGTTTGCACTGGTTGAGGATGACCACGGTAAACTTAGAATTTATGCCTTTAATTCGGTACTTCTAGGTGCAGAGGCAAGACTTGTTGATATGCCACATGACCTGATGTGAGCTGTCTGTTACATTTTACAGAATAATCCTCAGATTCGGAAATTTGGGAATACTTGCTTTTTTAACCTAGCTCACACCAAATGGCGAGTCACCGCCATAGTGAGGTCATCTTCGCTCTTTTGCATCTGATGGTGTGATTTGAATTTGAGGTGACTGGAAACGCAGCCAGAGGTGAGGGGTGTGTGTGCACCTTGTCATGGGAGGTGTGACACTGGAAATCTTGAAAGTTGATTTCTTTTTTATTAGTGCATGCATGCAGTATATAATGATTGCATTCATTGTGGGGAGCTGGTACAAGTACATAACACATACCAATTCTTTTTATGGTCTCTTCCTCATCCCTCCCACCTTCCTGCTCCCTCTGTCTCTTGGTCGCCTTCCCCTTTGCTAAAGAGCTATTTCCTAAAGAGCTGCTTCCTGTTTTTTATCAGGCTGAGCAGTTTTGAGCAGCTCGCAGAGACAGAACTGTCAAAGAAGCCCTCTTTGGATGTGTTTTGGCCGGGCTTGCTGCCCACCAGGCAGACACCTTGTCTTTGCATTTATCTGACCATAACTGACCATTTCCATACAAGGAACTGAGCAGTAGCTGCTCTTCCATCCCTCTTGACTCTGACAGATGACAAAACCCAGGCTGAGGACTGAGTGGGGCCTTGCTGAATGGGTGAGGGCACAAGCAGGGCTACCGGGAAAGCAGGTGAGCTTGGGAGGCCATCTACCCTTTGGGCTAGGAGCAGCGACCCAGCAGAGGAACTGATTAGCATAATATCTCTGGCAGGGCATGATCACCATGGCTCTAAAGGCTTCCTGTGAAGATTAGAAAATGAGAACAGCTAAAAGCATCTCTGAAAATTGCAAAGCTCTGTATAAAAGGGAGTTGCTACTTGGAAGTCTGACAGTCTAAGGAGGTATGACACCAGCTCAGCTTGACTGGGACAAGCACTGTTTCTTCTGGAATCCCAAAAGAAGTTTTAGGATTTTCTGTTTTTTTAGGCTGTTTCTGCCCTGGACGATGTAGTGGTGGGTATTTCCATCCAGGAAGTGTCCTTGTCCTCACATGCATTTCTTCTATGGTCAACTTCCCGACAGTAAGAGGCTGCTGGAAGACAGCTGAACTTGGAGACCCCCTGGCCCAACCTCTCCGATGACAGGTGGGCTGGGAGGACCAGGCTGATGTCCACTGAGCACAAGTGCAGTGCCAGGCTCTGGGCTGACTGCTTTACACAGTTTATTTCATTTAACCCTCAAAACCACTCTGAAAGTAGTGGGATTTCAGAACTTCTTTGAGTCTTTCTTCTTGCTTAAATTAAAAAAATAGTCTATTTCAATCAGAAACAATAGTACCAAGTCTAAAAGATATCAAGATGTAGGTATTGCTATACCCATCTTCACATAAAGAAAGAAAAGCTCAGAGAGGTTAGGGACTTGCTCAAAGTCACACAGCCAGTAGATACTAGAATCAGAAGTTGAATCCAGTTCTGACCAATCTTCTGTATTTGATGTCCTATATTACCTATTCTACCACTGATGGGGGCGATATGGCCATCAAAGGGCTAGCTTTTTTTAAAACTTCCCTTTCCTGTCTACCTGACATTTCTCAGCATGCCCCACCAGAAGAAGCAGATTCAGGTCTTCTTTCAGGTCTGTATTCTTGCTACTCAAAGTTGAAGCATCAGTGTCACCAGGAATAGAAAGGGCAGAATCCTATCTTAAAATGCAGAATCCTGGGCCCCACCAAGACGTGGAATTGGAATTTGAGTCTTAACTTGCTCTCTGATGTTGTGTGCGCACACTAAAGTTTGGGAAAACCTATCGCGCATGTCCCCCCTTCCCAGTTCCAGCTTCGTGGCTGAGTCTTCCCAGCAGGTAAGGTGAAGGAGAGAAGGGCTGACCACATTCCCAGGAGACCAGACTCAAAAGGTAACTCCCAAGGCTTCCTGGGGTTCACCAAGGAGATATATCTTTGCAATGCAAATGGGTATGTTCATTGTGGGGAATTGACATGCAGACGTATCACATCTTAGCCACAGCTTTTCAAACTTGGCTCTAGACCTAGTAAGATCGTAGCTGTGTACGATAAAACAGATTGGTGAGCCTGGAGGAGATACTTGGTAGTTCAGAACCTACTATGAGTTCACGGTGAGAAAACAATCATTCCAAACCAAGCACTCTTTCTGTTTATGAAAAGTAATCGCAAGTTACATAGAGTGAGTGCAAAGAATCCCATGTGATGAAAAGATGGTGAGATGTTGAGCTGATAGATTTATTGGCCCAAGGCCTGATAAATAATGGTTGTAAAGGCCTCCCTGGCACCCAGCTAGGGGTGAAGAATTTATTCTAGTGCCTCAGGGCTCTCTCTCTCTCCAGTTTTGTCCTGGTCAAAGTGGTTATGAGAGACTTGGAAGACATGTAGACCATTGCCCTGGAAGTCATTCTTAGGGATACAATACAGCTGCAGTTCATAGCAGGTGGTTTATTCTATGATTGGGCCCTATTACAAGTGTAGTAGGACAGTTCATGCGAACCTGAGGCAAGTGCCAGACCAGCTGTATTCTCTCTCCTTTGGAGTGAAGCTCTGAAATCTTGTCCTAATAAGCCACAGGCTGTGTTGGCCAAGGGCAGGCCAGGACAAGGGGTCTAATCCCAAGCAGGAAATAAGGGCATGTTAAAAAAGCAATAGCAGAACCCATTAGAAGTCAATTTAAAATTTAAAAATACTTTATTTTGCTATCAACATGTGCCAGAAATTCTAAACAATGTCAGAGATTATATACTTCTCCCTTTAAACATTCATGATGGTCCATATTAAAAAAGAATTGCTGGGCTGGGGATTTGGCTCAGTGGCACCATGCCTGCCTTGCAAGCACAAGGTCCTGAGTGCGATCCCCAGTACCAAAAACAAAACAAAACAAAAAAAAGAACTGCTGTGGACTAAGTTTCAAGTTAGCACATTTAGAAATGACTTATCCTGTGCTCTGCCTGGAAGTTAATGCCACAGACCCTCAGTGATACAGTTACCCTTAACACATGTGACCTCAGCTACATGTTTTCATTCTGAAAGGCTTCTTACCATTGAACTAATTAGCTTTTTGTGGTACCAGGGATTAAACCCAGGGTGTACACAATGAGCTACATATCCACTCCCTTTAAAATATATTTATTTTGAGACAGGTATTGATAAGTTACTGATTTACCCAGGCTAGGCTCAAACTTGTGATCCTCCTCCCTCACCTTCCCAGAGGGCTGCGATCACAGGTGTGTGCCACCGTACCTGGATCCATGTGCTTTCATTGTGAGAGTCCGTGCCGAAGGTTCAGAACTGTTTGATAGTGTGTTGGCCACAGTCCATGTCTCCAACCCCTGTGCTACTACATATTTTAAGTAAGGAAGAAATAATCAATGATTATAAAAGCGAAAAAGCAGAACTTCTGTTATTCCAAGTGATTGCCTAGGTTTTACTTATGTTTAAAAGTTTTATATTTTAAAATTTGTAATTAATTTGTGTGTGTGTGTGTGTGTGTGTGTGTGTTATTGGGGATCCAGGACTTCTTGTTTGCTAGGTAAGTGCTCTACCACTGAGCTACATCTCCTGCGTTTTAAAAATCTCTTCTTTAATTTTGTAAAATTCTTTACTATTTTGAGATAAGGGCTCACTAAGTTGTCCAGGGTGGCCTCAAATGTGAAAGCCTCCTTCATCAGTTTCCCAAGCAGCTGGGTTATAGATGTGTACCACCATACTGGCTTAAAATGTTTTTTGAATTTAAAATTTGGATGGATTGTTGGGTTGAAACACAGGGCCTCCCTCATGCTACGTGAGCGTGTGCTTTAGCCTGAGCTATATCTCCAGTTCCCTGTATTTAACGTTTAAAATAATAAAACTGATGCAAACTGTACAGTGTAATATTTTTGCTCAATGGATGCCAATTTTAGCATATGCCCAAGATAGAAATACATGCATATGAATAAAAATATGAGGATAGTGTGTGTACTAGAATGTTCTAAAATGATCAGTTTGAGAATTATGACAGCAGTCCCAGAGTGGGGTTGTTCTCTGATAGGTGCCCCTGGAAGAGACGGGCAAGGAGCTACAAGTGACTAATGGCCATCAGGACTGTGCTTACTTCTAACTGTTCTGTCTTCAGATCCTTTCCTGGTTACTCTCCCTTTCTTTCCTGCCTTGAGTTTGTGTTCCTGGTCTGTGTCCCATTCCCTGGAGAGTGGCATCTGCTTCTCCTACTTCTTTCCAACCTAGAAAGATTTTTGAATTGTGGATGACTCTCAACTTAGCATGCTAGCATAACACCAGTTGACACAATAAATATCCAAGATACTCTTGTCTTTTTGGAATGCTACACCCGAAGCAGCCAGATAACTGTAAAAGTGAAGGCTCCACTCCCAGTTAAACAACTCAGGGCCATGAGGGAAATGCAGGGGTGATGGGCATGTTTGCTTTGTTGATGATGATGTTGGGTAGATGCACTTGCCAGCACCTACGAAAAAGTGTACACTCTGGGAGATGGACTGAATGCATTTTGCCTTGTGAGATGGACATGAGCCTTTAGGAGCTGAACGGTGTAGGTTAAATTTCCAATGTCCTGCAAAGATCCATGTACAGAAGGCTTGGCTTGGAACCTGTGCTCTGTTGGTGGTGGTAGAACCTTAGGAAGTGGGGTTGTGTGGATGGACCTTACATCATTGGAAGTACATCCTGGAAGGGGTAATTAGGACCCTGGCTCCTCCCTTTATCTCTCTTTGCTACCCACCAGCTCTGAGGTGAGCAGTTTCCTCTGCCGCATGTTCCCACCACGATGTATTGTTAGAGCAATGGGTCAGTCCAGCATGAGCTGGACCTCCTAGTCTGTGAGCCAAAACAGACTCTCCTTTTAAAAAGTTGATTATCTTAGGTATTTTGTTACAGTAAGAGAAACTTAGCACTGGGATTGAACTTAGGAACTTGTGCGTGCTAAATATATACATATTTTGAGACAGAATCTCACTACATAGTTCAGTCTGGTCTTGAACTCCCTGTGTAACCCAGGATGGCCTTGAACTTGAAGCAGTCTTCTTGCCTCAGTTTCTCAAGTGCTGGGATTATAGGTGTGCACTGCCACGCCTGGCCCAAAAGTGTATATTTAAAATATGTATAATTTATGGTATGTCAGTTGTGCCTCCATAAATCTGTGCAGAATATCAGTACCATGTGGACAGAGAGAAATATGTCTTGGCTCTAGCACCTTTGAGAAAGCTCAGGAAATTCTAGTGACTAATTTGTAAATTAACTTTAAGCTAAGGTGAGTTCCCCCCCACAAGAGAAACTAATGGAGGCCTCATCTCTCTATCCTGTTGGGACGTTCATGACAAATGACCTTCTCAAGTAGAGTTCATGCTCCAGGACATAGTTATAATGGGCTCTGGATTCTGTGCAATTCTAAGTATGCTAGGGTAATTCTACTCCTTCTCTCGCACTAGGAAATTTAAGAGAACCCAAGTATAAGAGCAAGCCAGACATTATGATGGACATTGCCTTGAATTGGCTGTAGCCTGTAAGTAAGCACTGACCTTCCGCACCCTCCAGTACTTTAACACTGTTAATGGGTTACTAGAAAAGCACCTCACGGCTAGCTGATCCCAACAGAATACTGCTTTGAAGTCACCAGGTAGAGGCTGAAAATTGCATGGACTTTGGGAAAGCCCAGGTCCTAGTTTGGAGCAGTAAACCTCATGGACCCCTCAACTGAATCAGCACCTCGCCCTCTTCTTGATGCCACACTGGGATCACCAAGTCTAGACTTACACTGGCCCTTGAGCTTGACCTCTAGCACTGGGCACAGGATCTTGCTCGATTGTGCTGCTACATCCCTGTCCTTGGCTGCAGGGACCTGCTATAGGTTCATTAGAGGCCGCCAGAGTGATGGGAGAATTCCAGAAACCACATTGTACAGAGACCTGTTGAAGGAACCAGGAGCTTTTAATTAGGAGAAGGGAAATGAAGTGCGGTGGTGTTCCAATTCTTAAAGAACTGATCTGTTCTTGTTCTGGTTCCACTGGGCAAGCATCCAGAGGACCAAATCACGGTGCAGGAGTATGTTTTTGGGGATATCAATTCAATCTTAGCAAGGAAGGAGTTTGTAGCAGTTAGGACCAGCCACCAATCAGCTAACTGCTCTTAAAAGCAGGGGCATCTTCACTATGGGAATCAGAAAATTAGTGGTGAAGGATGAACATGGAAAGATTTTCCTCCAGGTTTTAGAATTCTGTTACTCGAAATGCCCCTGTTTTCTTAACCTTTTGAGATATCTATTTAGACTTTTAGCTCCAGCTTGAGTTTACCTGTCCACTTCCACCTAGGGAGCTCAGGACTTCTCTACACAATACTGAGCTGGTTTTCGTCACGGCTCTGCTTCAGTGACTTTTCTCCCTGCATTGAAGGAACATGGAGGACACCAGATGTCACTCACTCTGGGAGCCAGGCTGCATGTTAAATTCATTTCCTATGCCATAGCCTATGTCCTTCTATCGGGGACTGTTTCAAATGGGAGGCACAGACTGCCTAGTGGGAACACTGTGAGGCTGTAGCATGGGATAGGAAACCTCATTTTCCCACATCTCTTCCCTTCTCTAGCTCTACCCTTTCTTGGAGCCGGAAGAGCATATCAGATGACACCAGTAATCTTGTAATTCTTACTGCTGCAAAACACAGAACTGTGATGTGGAATATGTAGACCAAGCTTATTTTGGTACAGTACTGTCTACCGCGTTTCTTGTCCCATCATAGCAAAGATAGTTATGATTTTTTATACTTTTGGGAAGGAGACATTACTTTCTAACAATGAGAAGGATGTGACACACCACACACTCTCAATGAGTGTCAGTGGCATAGGGCCCATGAAGAGTTTTGGCTCACTCTCTCAGCCCAGGAGACTTCTGGGCTTCTCCAATGTGTTTTAGGAACAGCGCCTATGCTCCCCTGTCACAGCAGTCAGCACCCTGAGAGGTGACCGCAGGCTCACAGGTTGTTTGGTTGGCACTCTGTGGCATTCCCAGGGCCTGGTGCAAGTAGCTTATGAATTCATACTTGCTGAGTTGAGCTGAAGGGCTGATTGATCTCCAGAGGGCAGTAGTGTTTCTCACATCAGGATCACATAAAAATATTATTAAAGGACCAATTATAATTTATTTTTAATTGAATTTATTGGTACATTCTAGATAGACAGTACAGTTACATTCATTACTGGGATCTTGTACCTTTACATGCCAGGTCTTGGGTCTCATTTTTTCCCCTTGTCCCCACCCTCCCTTCACCCCCTCCTCCCCTCCCCACCTTCAAACACTTTAATTCCATTTTTACATTTTCTCATATTTTTTTCCTTTTCCCTTGTTCCCCTT
>NW_022900914.1:60897443-60902751 GCF_012274545.1 Fukomys damarensis
CACTATGTTGATTCTTCCTACCCAGGAGCAGGGGATAGCTTTCCATTTTCTTATATCCTCTTTGATCTCTTTTTTCAGAGTGCTGTAGTTTTCAGTGTAGAGGTCTTTTGCTTCCTTTGTTAGATTGATTCCCAGATACTTCATTTTTTTGGGTGCTATTGTGAAAGGAATTGTTTCCCTAATTTCTTTCTCAGTGAGTCTGTTGTTTATGTACAAGAAGGCTGTTGATTTTTGCTTGTTGACCTTGTATCCAGCTGTTCTGCTAAAAGTATCAATTAAGTCGAGAAGTCTCTTGGTGGAGTTTTTTGGGTCTTCAATGTAGAGTATCATATCATCAGCAAATAATGACAGTTTAACTTCTTCCTTTCCTATTTTTATTGCTTTAATTTCTTTCTCTTGTCTAATTGCTATGGCTAATGTTTCCAGAACTATATCAAAGAGGAGTGGTGATAGTGGGCATCCTTGTATTGTTCCTGATTTTAATGTGAAGGTTTTCAGTTTTTGGCCATTTAATATGATGTTGGCTGTTGGTTTTTCATAGATAACCTTTATTAAGTTGATACATAGACCATCTATTCCAATTTTTTGCAGAGTTTTTTATCATGAATGGGTGTTGAATTTTGTTAAATGCTTTTTCTGCATCTATCGAAAGGATCATGTGGTTCTTGTCCTTGACTTTGTTAATATAGTGTATTATATTTATTGATTTACATATGTTGAACCATCCTTGAATCCCTGGAATAAATCCGACTTGGTCAGGATGTATGATCTTCTTGATGATCCTCTGTATTCTGTTTGCTAGTATCTTATAGAGGATTTTTGCATCTATATTCATTAAGGAATTTGGCCTGTAGTTCTCTTTTTTAGTTACATCTTTCCCAGGTTTGGGAATCAAAGAGATATTTGCTTCCAGGAATGAATTTGGTAGTATTGCTTCTCTTTCAATTTCGTTGAAAAGTCTGAAGAGTAATGGCAGTAGATCTTCTCTAAATATCTTGTAAAATTCATCAGTGAATCCATCAGGACCTGGGCTTTTCTTTGTTGGTAAGTTTTTAATCACATTTTCAATTTCACTGATTGTGATTGGGGTATTTAAAATGTTTTTATCTTCTTCGTTCAACTTTGGTAATTAATAAGTATCTAGAAATCTGTTAATTTCTTCTGTGTTTTGCATTTTATTAGAGTACAGGTTCTCATAGTATGTATTAATGATCCCCTGAATTTCTGTGGGATCTGTTGTGACTTCGCCTTTTTCATTCCTGATTGCATGAATCTGAGCATTTTCTTTCCTTTTTTTGATAAGGTTTGCTAAGGGTTTATCAATTTTATTTATTCTTTCAAAAAACCAACTCTTTGATTCATTTATTTTTTTGTATCATTTTCTTAGTTTCCATTGCATTGATTTCTGCTCTAATCTTTATAATTTCTTCTCTTGTTCGAGCTTTGGGTTTTTCTTGCTCTTGTTTTTCTAGAAGTCTAAGAGTCATCATTAGGTTGTTTATTTGAGCTTGCTCTGTTTTCCTAATGTGGGCATTCAGTGCTATGAATTTTCCATGTTAGAACTACTTTCATTGTGTCCCACAGATTCCTGTATGCTGTATTGGCATTTTTGTTTATTTGTAAAAACTGTCTGATTTCTTCTTTAATTTCCTCTATTATCCATTGATTGTTCAGGAGAGTGTTATTCAATTTCCATGTGTTTGTGAAGTTCCTACGGTTTCTTATGCTATTGATCTCCAGCTTTACTGCACTGTGATCTGATAATATACAGGGAATAATTTCAGTTCTTTTGCATTTATTCAAACCTGTTTTGTGAGCTAGTATGTGATCTATCTTGGAGAATGACCCATGTGCAGCTGAAAAGAATGTATATTCTGATTTTGTGGGTGGAACACTCTATAGATGTCTAATAAGTCCATACGTTCAAAAGCTTGGTTCAGTTCTAGTATTTCACTGTTGATTTTTTGCCTAGATGATCTGTCTATTTGTGATAGTGGGGTATTCAGATCCCCCACTACAATTGTATTAGTGGTTATTTGGTTTTTCACATTACTTAATATTTGTTTTATATAGTTGGGGGCATTTATATTTGGAGCATATATATTTATGATTGTCATTTCTTCCTCTTGGATTGTTCCCTTTACAAGGAGGTAGTGGCCTTCTTTGTCTCTCTTAATCAGTTTTGGTTTGAAGTTTGCTTTGTCTGCGAGTAAGATTGCTTCTCTTGCTTTTTTCTGGGCTCCTGTTGCATGGAGAATTGTTTTCCATCCTTTCACTTTCAGTCTATGGGCTTCTTTTTGCACTAGGTGTGTTTCTTGTATACAACATATTGTTGGATTTTGCTTCTTATTCCATTTTGCCAGTCTGTTTCTCTGGATTGGTGAGTTGAGGCCATTGACATTGATGGTTATAACTGATGTGTACTGACTTATTATTGTCATGTTATTGGCCTTTTGTTGACTCTTTACTTTTTCACCTTCTCCTTTTAGTTTCTTGCTTTGCCTGTTTGATTTGCTCTGTTGAGCCTCATGGTGTTGTTGCCTTCATTGTTTTTTTCTAGGATCTTGTTTAGAATTGCTTGCAGTGCTAGTTTGGTATTCATGTGGTTTCTCAGGTGTTCTTTCTCGTGGAAGTATCTTATTTCCCCATCTAATTTGAAAGAGAGTTTTGCAGGATACAATCAGTCTAGGTTGGAAGTTGTTCTCTTTTAGTACTTGAAATATCTCACTCCAGGCTCTCCTTGCCCTAAGGGTTTGTGTTGAAAAGTCTGCTGTGATTCTGATGGGCTTTCCTTTGCATATGATTTGTTTCTTTTCTCTTACTGCTTGTAGTATTTTGTTCTGTTGGGTTTCTGGGATCTTGATTATTATATGTCTAGGTGTAGATTTTTTTTTGATCGTGACTAGTTGGTGTCCTATATGCCTCGCTTATCTGTATGTCTAATTCTTCCCCTCTGTTTGGGACATTTTCAGTTATTAATTCTTTGAACAGCTTTTTTTAAGTCATTTGCATTTTCTCCTGGTACTTCATGGATACCTATCAGTCTTATGTTATTCTTCTTTGCATCATTTAGGAGTTGTTGGATTGATTTCTCATGTTCCCTTACTGTTTTTAAGAGACCTCTCTTTTCTTGGTCACTGTCTGCGATCCTATCTTCTATATCTGGGATTCTATTCTTGCAATCTTTTATTCTGTTGAATATGCTTTCAATAGAGTTTTTAATCTCCTGGATATCCATTTGAATCTGTTTAATGGATTCCATTGCTTTCCTGTGTTGGGTGTTCATTGTTTCCATTTCTTTCTTATTCTGGGCCTTCATGGTTTCTATTATGTTCCTAAGCTCATGTATTTTTTTTGTCAGTTTCTGTTCTGGAGCCTTGAATCATGTCTTTCATTTTGCTCACCATCTCTATGGTTATTTGGGAAATAATTTCTGTTTTGAATTTTTTCTAGAGCTTGATTGATCAGTTTTTTACTTCCTGTGCTGTGAGTTCTGAGTGTCCTGGAGGTTCACTATCTGATTTTTCATCCTCCTTTGCCCTACTGTTTGCCATTGGTGGACTGGAAGTCTGTTTTTGTGGGTTGCTTAAGTGTTTTCTCATCTTTATTTTTGCTGTTGGGTTGCCCTTGATTCAATCTCTGGGTCATTAAATCTTCCTGATATCATTGTGTCCCAGTCTTTGATTCTCTAATAACTTATAGACATTCTCATTTTCATAATTGAGAAAACAACTTATCAAATCAATCCCTACCCTTTGTCCCTATCAATACAATCAGGAACATAATAGGATCAATCACCACCCTTTATAGCCCACCATGCCTCTGCAGAGTGCATCCAAGGACTGGCTCAATCAGGGGATCTAATAGCAGGGTGTGGGGGGGGGCTACCCTCCTGGCGCTGTGTCAGAGCCAATCAGTGGCGCTTACTGGAATGGGCACGGCTCCAGAGGAGGCCTGTAGTTCGGGCCGGGCTGCGAAGCAGAGGTGGCTCTGAGTCCCAAGCCGGCCGCTGATGCAAAACTCACCCCACTGGCTCTGTGTCAGAGAGAATCACTGGCCTCTGCTGGAAACAGTGCGGCTCCAGAGGAGGCCCGTAGTTCAGGACCAATTATAATTTAAAGGGAACTTTGGAAACTCAAGTCACTCATTTTGAAAAGTGGGGACCTGAAGTTTAGAAAGACCAGGAGCAGGGCTGGGGATTTAGTTCAGTGGTCCTGCCTCCTGCCTCACAAGCCCAAGGACCTGAGTTCAATCCCTGGTACCAAAAAAAAAAAAAAAAGAAAGACCAGGAGCATCCCACTGAGAACCCATTATAGTGTCCTTCCCACTGTGCTCCCTGCTATGGTTTGAACGTGGCTCAAGTATATCCCCCAAAGGTTCATGCATGAAATTTAATCCCCACTGTGAGGTATTAAGAGGATGGGGACAACCTGGCTATTGTGGTTAGAGTTGGGGACTTCAGAAAGTGATTAAGATTAGGTGACATCATCAGCATGAAGCCCCCACAGTTGAATCCTGGTGGCTTTAGAAGAGGGAGAGAACAGAGGAGACACACACGGACATGTATGCTTCTTGCCTATTACCCTGTGATGTCCTGTGTCACCTTGGGACACTGCCAGATGTGGACCTGAAATGTGAGCCAAGATAAATCTCTTTTCTTTAGTTTGTCTAGCATATTAGTAACCACGCATTCTCTCCCTGCCTTTCCAGCCTGGTGAACTTTGTGTGCCACACTTGCTTTAAGAGGCAGGAGAAGCTCCATCGCTGCGGGCAGTGCAAGTTCGCCCACTACTGTGACCGCACCTGCCAGAAGGACGCCTGGCTGAACCACAAGAATGAGTGCTCCGCTATCAAGAGATACGGGAAGGCGCCCAATGAGAACATCAGGTCAGAGCTGGGATCCTTGAGTGTCAGGTGGGGTGTGGCAGCAGTGACAGCATTCCCAGGCCTGGGGAAGCCAGGCTGAATGCAAACTGGGAGAAAGCCTCGAAGAGACCAGACATGGTTGATCCTTCCACTCCCTTCAAGTCAAAGAAGGAGACCCAAGGTTACAGTAGTGATTCCCTGTGTGGTTTCCCAAATGTTCAGCTTTTAAAAACTGACCTGCCAGGCTGGTGTGGTGGCGCATGCCTATAATCCCATCACTCGGGAGGCTGAGACAGGAGGATCACAGTTTGATACCAGCCTGGGCTACATAGTGAGCTCTAGGTCAGTCTCAACTATACAGTGCGACCCTGTCTCAACAAAACAAAACAAAACAAAAACCTGACCTGCTAATGTTTAAAATTTTTACATTAAAAAAAAAAAA
>NW_022900914.1:60902851-60946011 GCF_012274545.1 Fukomys damarensis
TTTTTTTTTTTTTTTTTTTTTTTAAATACAGGCTCTCGCTATGTAGTTCAGGCTGGCCTTGAACTTGCTGTGATTCTCCTGCGTCATCCTCCTGAGTGCTGGGATCACAGGTGTGTGCTCCCTGCTCACACATTTGTTTCTTTTGACAACTTACCTTCTCCAAGTTGCTGCAGCCCAGACACTTGATATGATCCTACACTTAGCCCCACGCGCTCAGTAGGGACAATTTGAGTTTGCAACACTAGTGGCTTCCACAGTAACCATTGCTAGAAGTCTCAGGGCCAGCATGTGGGCCCCCGTCCCGGAGGCTCAGCCTGCAGGACCCAGTCCTGGGCCACCATAAGAGGCTCAGGAAGAAGCAGCAGGGAGCAGAGAAAGTGGGGATGTGCCTGAGAGCAGTTTCACTCTGCCAGAAGAACGCAAAGTTATGGTCCGGTGCAGAATCCTGTATCCTGGAAGCTTTTAGGGAACTAGCTGCAAGGAGAAATAGCCCAGTGAGCCTCCCCAATCTGCTGCATTCCTTCTCTTGATAGCCTGAATGCTCTTCAAGACCCAAAGTAAACATCACCTCCTGAGATACGTCCTCAACCCCCTTCTGATGCTGAATTGAGATCTGTCACCATCTGGTCTCTATTCTCGGAGTGAGGTGACTATGTCTCCAGGATTTGGAGGCAATAGATCTGCCCCCCCATCCTGAGCCCTTTTCTACTGGTGCTTCCTTGGGACTCATGTGGGGACATCTTGATTCCCAGGCATGAGGGGACTTCAGTAGGGCATCTCTCTGACCCAACATGGAAACAGCTCCGACCCAAATGAGACAGGAAGGGCCTGTGCTTTGTCAAGGAAGGGGTGTGTCTCTCTGCAAGGCCAGGGTCTGTCCTGGGTCACTAGCCCCTCCCAGGCACCTGGACAGCGCGTGGTCAGTGGGTGACAGAGAGACACCAAAGCCTCCCCTGTCAACGGACTCAGTTTGTGGGAAGGGACCAGCTAACAGTTCACAAGGATGCCCTCAAGGTGAAGCCCACCCTCTGTCACACTCAAAGTCCTGTGTTCCCAGGGTCTCTTCCTGTTTCACTTCGCTTCCCTTCTCCCAGAGCCCCTTCACTGCTTCCTGCATGGCCCATGCCCCTGGCTGCCCATAAACCTTTGCTTGGGCTGTTTCTTCACCAGGATGGCTGTCTCTACTTTCTCTCTACTCAGTCATTAAGAATATGAATAAGATCAGCCCGAGTGTGGTGGCACACCCTAAATCCCAGCTCTCTGGGAGACTGAGGCAGGAAGATCACAAGATTGAGTTCAGCCCTGGCAACTTGGTGACTCAGAAAGATCCTGTTTCAAAATAAAAAAATAAAGGACTGGAGATGTAGTTTAGTGGAAAGGCCCTGAGTTCAATCCCCAGTATCACAAGGAAAACAAAAATCACATATAATTTGAGTGTCCGTGGCTTTACTTTGTCTTCAGTACCTCTGAAGGTATGGTAGAGAATATTAGCTTTATTTTATTGGCCATTGGTTAGGTTCAGAGAGGTCAAGTAAGTGACTTGCTCAGTACCACACAGTAAGATGTGAAAAGACTCAAAACCCAGGTCATTAGGCACCTTTTCCAGTGCTCACCCAGAAAGGCACACTGTCAGGAGAGACCCAGGCTGCTGCATTTCCTGGTGTCCCCAGACCCTGTGTCCCCTGGCTCCTGCCTGACTCTCCAAACCCTTTTGCTCTTTGCTCCTTGCTCCTGTGCTCCAGCCACCAGGGCCTTCTTGATGTTTTCCTGTGATGCTGAAGTCATTCCTTCCTCAGGGTCTCTGTAATCGCTGCTCTTTCCCCAGCCTCACAGAGCAGGCTCCTTCTGTCCATTTCGGCTCCAGTTCAAATCTCCCTGTTCCACGACTCCTGTCAATGAGCTTGGTTGGCTTCCCCTCCCTCAGCCACTAGGCCTCATCCTATTTTGTTTTCTGCATAGCATTTAACACTACTTAAAATGAACTCATTTACCTATATCTCCCAATATAAAAAGCAACATGATAGAGGATCCATCCGCCTAGTCCAAGAGCCTGACACTGTGCCTGGCATGCATTAGCCACCCAGTGTTTGCTGAATGAATGCACGGGTGACACTGCCCCTCTCCCTAGGCTGGCGGCACGTATCATGTGGCGGGTGGAGAGAGAGGGCACCGGGCTCACCGAAGGCTGCCTGGTGTCCGTGGATGAGCTGCAGAATCACGTGGAGCACTTTGGGGAAGAGGAGCAGCAGGAGCTTCGGGTGGACGTGGATACGTTCTTGAAGTACTGGCCGCCCCAGAGCCAGCAGTTCAGCGTGCAGTACATCTCGCACATCTTCGGAGTGGTATGGCCCGCTCCCCTCCTCCGATGCCTCTCCTCACACCTTCTCTTTCTCCTTCCTCCCTGCCTCGTCCTCCTTTGGAAGGCTGGGCCTTCTCAGAGTCCGAGGGCCTCATCTGCCCCAGACAGTGACTTCTGTTTCCGTGATGGTCACATCTAAGCCAGGCAGCCGAGGCTGGTGGAGACTGCCTTTACTTACCAGCCATAGCAGATCCACCTGTGCCCCCTCTGTTCCAAGCCTATGGACAGGCCTCTCAATGACCCCATTAAAACATCCGGGGATCCTACCGTATGGCTCCTCATTAAGAGGACAGGCTAATGACACTTGGGATTGTCCAGTTTAAGAGACTTCCAGAAGGCCAGGCCAGAGTCAGGAGGGGGAGGCCAAGCTTAACACGAAGGCCTCTCATCTTGCACTTCTTTCTGACCCTTCCTAACTGAAATCGGCGCCCATGCACCAAGTTATTTATCATCTTGGAATGGTGCCTTTGGGTGGTAATTTGTGTTCCTGTTTATCTGCACTTTTTAAAAATTTTTCTCCTGTCCACAGTGAAACAAAGACCTGACTCTCACCCTATCCTTCCCACCAGTCACTTGGGAAATTAGACTTTTCTTTTTCCCAAGTCTGCCCGGCAGGACTGATGGGGAGCTTGGGGCTGTGGGCTGTGTGAGCTTGTGACAGGGAGCCAGAGCATCATGGTGGGAACAACAAAGCCAGCCAGACAAGGCCACTACAGGTAGGGGTGGAGCCTGGTGGCTCAGGAGAATCAGGTTTTAGGCTTGAGGATTAGGTGTCTTCCAGCTGGAAGACCATTTCCCTTACATGGTGATAATGATCTGGACAAGGATTCCATATGATCGCATTCAGCAGCTCCTTAGTTCTACACCCCATGGTGGGGGGAGAGGGAGAGGGAGAGAGATATCTTAAGGAATTGGCTCTTATAATTGTGTAGTAGTGGAGGCCAGACACCTGGGAAAGAGCTGCACAATTTCTTTCTGTTCAGAGAGGTTGGTCTTTACTTTTTTAAGGCCTTTGACTGATTGGACGAAGCCCACTCAAATTGTGATGGGTGGTTGGTTCACTCATAGCCTGTCAATTTAAATACCGATCTCATCCAGAAAACAACTTCACAGAAACATACATAATAAGGTTTGACCAAATAAAATATCTGGGCACCATGACCTCGCCATGTCAATATATAAATGTAACCGTCACGGCTTCCTGTTCTACATTATGTCATGCAATCTTTACAACAGAAAGTAAAGTTCATGCTTTTAGCTTTTCTACTGAAGACTACAAGGTCAGCTGGTGCCATGGGAAGGTCTGGAGGTGGTCTGCCTGCTGTCAGAGCTTCTGCTCTTACTTACTGTGCTGTATGGCCTTGGGGTGATTTGGGGCGAGAGACCAACCCTGGCCATCCCTGAGGGAGTCTGGAGACTAGAGATATAGACCGCACAGTTACACAGAAATCTTAGAGCTGAAAAGATCCTTAGAGTTCATCTAGCCCATCCTATTCAACCTATAGATGGCAAAGCCAGAGCTCAGGGAAGAAAGAAATTTGCTCAAGGTAACACAGTATATTAGGGGCACTCACACATATACCATTTTGCATTGTTAAATGTCTGGTGAAAAGGAGTGGAGAATGTGATCCTCTTTCATATCTTTAATAAGTTGCCATGGGAGTGCATAAATGTATATTATATGTATGTTATATATTGTATTAATGTTATGCACACGTATTTATGTATGTGCTTATATAAGAGGTGGAAATTTTGTGCAATTACAAATGTATTGGAGGTTTTATTTATTGTTCTGTGCATTTTGTAGTCTAAGAGCAAGTATGTGGAGTCTGATTCTATAAAGAACAACTTACTTTTAAGGAAAAGAAAATAAATTGAATGACATATTTATAATATCAACCTGATTTGCCTTGGATTTCAGCGATAAGTATTAAATATGACACTCATCTGATTTCAAAATTGTGAACAGGAAGTCTAAAACTCTTTGCCTGACACAAAACAATGCAAAAGAGAGGCAAATTTTATTTTGTGTGCAGCTTTTGGTATTGTGAGTGGGTAGGCAAAGGAAGGAAGGGAACAACAAGCAGATAAGTCTCTCTCTCACCCTCTCTCTGTCTCTGTATTTCTCTGTCACACACACACACACACACACACACACACACGCACGCACGCACGCACGCACTCACAGCAATGTAGGGAGAGGAGCAAAACACCAAGACAGTTATGGAGGAAGACTCATGCGGCCAAGACACAGCAAAGGGGACTCACATTTCCAACTTGGCCTTTTGCGAATGGAGTCACTAAGTGCTTTCCAGCTGGTAATGCATTTTTGCAAACATGGCAACCTCTTGGGGCACTTGTCTTGTGGGTGTCACTTGGAGTCACACAGAGAACAGAAGATTATTTTTTTTCTAGACTCTCTATGCAGAGCCTATTTAAAAAAAAAACACTCCTTTCAGCAGTTTGATGCAGTTCTGTCATTTGTCTCTGTCCATCAACTGATCCTCATCTTTTCCTCTGGGTAGATTAACTGCAACGGTTTCACGCTCAGTGACCAGAGAGGCCTGCAGGCAGTGGGAGTGGGCATCTTTCCCAACCTGGGCCTGGTGAACCATGACTGTTGGCCCAACTGCACAGTCATATTCAACAATGGAAAGTAAGTGCGTCTTTAATTGGTGTGTGTGTAAGATAGGGATGGGTAGATTTTATGATATTCTTTCTGCCACATATTTTCAATGTGGAGTGAATTGGAATCTCAATATAGAATATATAGAGAATGGTATCAAAGCAGATATCAAAGGATTCCACATGCGTCCTTTCTGAGTCTTCACATATACCTTGAGACTGTCAAGACATGCTAGGTAAATCGTTAACTTCTACTTTAAACTTGAAGCCTACAGCTAGTACTGGGAGGGATAAGAGAACAGGTGTAATTAGTACAGATCTATCTAAAGTTCATAGGAGAATATTGACTAAGAAATGACTTGTCAGGAGCATGTATTATCTAAGGTACTGTCAGGAATTAGAAAGCACATTAAAAGGAGTTAGCCAAAGATAGTTTAATGAAGCATCAGTTTACAGAATTCTGGGCAGGAGTTAAGATTCTAACAAGGTGTCTAGCGTCCAGAGAACAGGAAGCTGTTACCACCTCCAGCCTTGGAGGGACAAGTAGAGAATATTTTACCTATATCCAGTGAGAGCCTGAGCTATGGAGACAAGCCCACTCTGCTGTGACTTACAACTGTGCCTGTAGGCAAACCAGCCATGGGTCAAATCATGTTCCAAATGCCCCAACATCTCTCTCCTACAACCTTTTGGTCTCCTCCCCTTGGCCAGTTCCTAACCAGAGGCCAGAGAACAAGGGAAACTGGGTGATACATCCTTCCGAATTCGGCCTTGTGCCCCCAGAAAGGAAGATATCAGGGATATGAGGGTAAAAAATAGATCTCAGTGGTAAGGCACACATGGAGAAAAATCAGCAGATGAGCTGAGTTGTCCTTGTAACAGATTGGGTACATGGGGTAAGGGGGGAGGTGAGGCCTGAACAGTTTTTTAATTGCTTTCACTCTTAAAAATGAGCTCTCAGATACAAGCTGACACCAAGCCATCAGTAGTGGGTAGAGTTCTCCCTAAAAGCATCCTAGAAGTTGAAGACAATGGCTTCTGAATCTCAGCTGAAAACCTGACCTGAGCCTCAATGTAACAAGAACTCTGTTTTCCTTTTTCATTCCTATTTCTGACACTGGGGCCTTAAGCAATGGAAAACGATGCTCAGGGTGGGAAAGTTTATTTTATACCCAGATGATCATATTTTCCCAGCATCTGTGATTCTTTTCCTAAGCCTCTTGGGGTCATTGGCCTGGACCTTGTGGAATTCTCCCTAGAGAGCCGCTTGACCAGGCTTGGTAGAGAGCATCATTATTTTGCCATACATGAGGCCTGACTTTCCAGGTTATTCCCCTCAATGGTGGTGATGCAGAGCTCCTGTCACTATGTGTAATAATTAAGGGACCTGGCTGGGAACACTGTCTTCAGTCATGCTGGTATCTGCACTGGCTTCCTTGCATCTACTAATTTCGAGTAGCCATGTCTTACCTGGGTTCCTTGGCTTTTGTACAAGAGAAGATGTCTTTGCAGTCACTGCTGCTAGCTGCCACAGTGGAAAGAGCCCCGGACATGGTGTTGGGGCCCAGTTCTAACACTCACCATTTTTATATACTACCCTGGTGGTCTCACTAGTCACAATATGCAATTCAAACTCTTCCAAAAACAGTCATCAACAGGCAGTGTTTCCATGAGGGTGCCTGTTAGTGGGACAATAGTAACAACTGCCCATATGTTCCTTAGCATTGTTCTTTTAAATGCATTGTAATGTGACAATCTCATTATCAGTTAACAGGTGAGACAGAGACCCAGGAAATAGAAGTTACTTATTCATGGCTGAAGACTTTTGAATCTAGAGCTTCTCATGCCAATGCACGTTCCCCTATACTAGGCTGTGTCCTATTATGTGAGCCCAGTTTGAAGCCAATGGGATAAAGGCTGTATGATGGCCAGAGCTATGGTTGTATAACCCAGAATGCTGTGCAATCTTGCTAGCTGTACTTGATCAGCTAGTGGTACTGATTTCCATTCGGGTGTCTGTTTTGTCTTTCAGTCATGAGGCAGTGAAATCCATGTTTCACACCCAGATGAGGTGGGTCAGGCTTTTCAAACACCCCTGCTCCTCTGACCCATCTCCCTCACTTTTCGTGGTTTGCTGGGACTGCCCCTTCCCAAGTCCCCTTGGTTATGGTCTTTCTGTAATGTCCTTCTGCACTCTAGTGTCTTATCTGCATTGAATGGCTTAATTTTAATGCATTCAAAGTAATCATTTTTCTCTTTACCTACCCACCACCTGCTTTGTCTTTGCTTTAGTTTGCTTCCTTTCTTCCCTCTCTTTCAATTCTAACTTCTCACACTCTGTCTACATCAAAGCATGAAACTTTCTAATTCACATCCTCTTAACCAAAATCTATATTATACCTCTAAACCCTGCTTACCTTGAAATGAATGTTTGTTTATAACGCCAACTCCCCACCCAGATTGGGTTCTGGAAATAGTACCCATAACTGTAATATTTTGATAAATATTTATTCATAATATTCTGTTTAGTATTTATAGCCAACTATAAATTTGTGGTTTAGGTTAAATTTTACTTTTTTTTTTTTTTTTTTTTTTTTTTTTTTTTTTTGCTTAATGACAATCAAATGTCCCCAGAAGGGGCCATGCACAGGCTGGCTTGAAAACCTTTAACCTGGTCTTTGGATTAAGAACAAAAGTCTGTGTGGGACTTGGCCTTTGGGAATGAGGGGTGGGAGTAGCTGGTGCACCTGTGTCTGTGGCACACAGTCCTTGACTTTCCATAATTCACATCATCTTTTGGGCTCGAGGCCCACATCTGTAGAGTGAAGTCAAGAGTAGAGTGTCTACAGGGACCTTCCTAGTTCTAAGTCTCCGTGGCTTTTGCTCTGTTTCTAACCTCCACAAGAAACACTTGAATAACTTGCCCACCGTGAACTATAGAGCTGTGGAGTGTTGGAGATGCAAGAGGTCTGAGGTCCAGGGCAGGAAAGTGACTTATCCAGGAAAGCTGGATGGAGGAAGACCCAGTACTAAAACTCATCTTTTTAGTCTTTTTGTGGTTGTTATTTTAGCCACAGTTCATCCTCCAGATCCCAGTTCCAGATATAGTTGGTCCCTAACTTATGATATTTTAACTTAAATTTTTTTTACTTTATGATACTGCAAATATTTACTCATACTACTATTGTATTTTCACCTTCAATGCAGTATTTAATACATGAGATATTTAGCACTTTTTTATAGAGCAGGTTTTGTGCTACATGTCCTTGCCTAACTGTAGTCTAATGTAAGTGCTCTGTGACATTTAAGCAGATGAGGCTAAGCTGTGATGTTTGGTAGATTAGGTGTGTTATGTGCATTTTGATTTATATTTTCAACTTACCATAGATAAATTGGGTCACAACCACATTGTAAATTGAGGAGCATCTGTAATGTAAAATGAAGTGGACATAAATGCATTATTCATATTTCAGTGGTATGAAATTAATTTGGTTTTAAAAACTCTCTGAATAATCTGAGATAGGGCCACTTGTTTAGCTCAGTGGTGCTGTGCCTCTCTGGCAAGTGAAAGGTCCTGAGTTCAATTCTTGAAACCGAAAAAAAAAAAAAAACCCCAAAAAACTGAAATACCTGGAGATCTTGTAAGAATTGACTCAGCCACAATGAGAAATAAAATTGCTGCACTTCCAATCCATTTGGTCAGTGAGTCACAGTTGAATTTGATATAGCAGTCCATAAAAGGGATTAGAGAGGGCAGAATTGCTCATACATCCTACTAGAGCCAAACACCAGCCATCCACCCCCACGCTGGTCCAAGAGTGGTGCACACAGAACTATTTAAAGTATCAGTGGGGTCCTGAGGAGAAAGGGCTTTGAAGGCCCTCATTTCCTAAGCATCCATCACAGACAAAGAAGCAGCCTGAAAACAGGTGTGGCCTGTTCTAATCTTGGCTCTGTCGCCAAACTGTGGGACCTTGGGGGAAGTTACCCATCCCTGTGTTAACAACCATGTTTGTGAAATAAGGGTCCCCAGCAGCTCAGACATCTTAGGATTCTTCGCAGAGCTGCGGGCAACATCCCCTGGACTTTCTCTTCCGCTTGCCTTTCATCACTTTAGTAAGAGCTGCTGCCAAAACTTGGGCTAGGGAAGAAAGGAAACAATGAACAAGAGGTGAGTAGACATTGAGATTTTCCCAGGCTCCATATCAGTTGCTCTTATGCATATTATAATGTTTCATATTAAAAATATGTTTTCTTGGTCATGTCAGTATATTCAACATTGGCCAAAGGTTTTTTTTTTTTTTTAAAGAGGTCATTTTAGACGCCAAAACATGCATGTCATTGACACTTAGCAGTTGCTTCCTTGGTCATCATCTCAGAAGACATGGCAGGGGCTGCCTTTGACTGAAACCCTTCTGGGTTGCTCGACTCTCGTATTTCTTCTTGTACCATGTCTAACTTAGCCTCTCTAGGAGGCAAAGAAATGACCACAAACCTCTGTGTGGACCCTGTCCCCAACTTTGCATCCTTCTACTTGCTCTGGATAACAGCTTTGCATTAGGCATTGAGACCCCAGCACCTGTGGAGATACGGGAGAAGATTGTGGGCCAAGATTGTAGAAAATTCAGTACATATGTCTCTAAGAGAGTAGTCTCCAAGATAAGCAAAAAATTTTTTTTCTGGTACTTGGGACCAAACTCAAGACCTTGTGCTTATGAGGCAGGCATGGCACCACTGAGCTAAATTCCCAGCCCCAGAAGGTCTTTCCTTGCTTGGAATTTTTGCCTTATTATTTCTCCTTTTCTGTGTTATAGATAGTAGCTAAATATATGTGGGTAGTTGCAGGCATGGAAGCTGTATGTGATTTTATGACCAAACCCAGCCCTTTACTGGGGCTCTAATTGAGCTGATTGCAGAGCAGTTAACTGAATGGTGCCGATTTGATTGTTCTACTGAGTGGAATGGAGTGACCTAAAAAACTGTGTGATAGGTCACATTTCCCCTGTCCATAGGGAATGGAAATCTTCTCAGAGCTCTAGTGAAACTTGCTGTCTTTGACTCAACTCCACGAAGTGTGGAACAGCATCAACCCCATGCTGGTAGGCCTGGATTCCACTGACTATGGTCCTTTCACCCTGCTGCAGGATTGAGCTCCGGGCCCTGGGTAAGATCTCCGAAGGAGAGGAGCTGACAGTGTCCTACATTGACTTCCTCAGTGTCAGTGAAGAACGCAAGAGGCAGCTGAAGAAGCAGTACTACTTTGACTGCACCTGTGAGCACTGCCAGAAAGGGCTGAAGGATGACCTCTTCCTGGGGGTGAAAGAGGACCCCAAGGTACACGCAGCCCTGGTGCTGGGTGTTTGTGGTCATCTTCTCCAGGAGTCAGGCAAGGGGTAACTTTACAGCTTGTCAGTGGGCCCAGATCATTAGGGAGGCAGCGTGGGATGGTGCACAGAATAGACATGTAGGTCTCAGCTAGCATAATCTTGCACTACCCTGAATGTCAAAGGTGGTATCTACTCCAAGACAGAATGGGCTGCTTCATCACAGGATCTCTAATTCATTATCCCCATCTTTCCCAGCCCTCTAAAGAAGTTGTGAAGGAGATGATACAATTCTCGAAGGACACACTGGAAAAAATAGACAAGGCTCGATTGGAGGGTTTGTATCATGAGGTAAGAATTCACTTTTCAGAGTGGAGAGAGAAGATGTAGAAAGACTCTCCAGTAGAGGAGGGAAGTAGGATGAAGAAGGGGAGGCTTCAGAGCAGATTGTTTTTTGGAAGATATCCCTTAGTTGAAACTATGACACCTGCCCTTAAACTTCAATCCTGTTGAAGGCATTCTCTCAGTCACTGGCCAGTCCTTTGAAACGGGGCTTTAAGGAGAACAAAGGCAGCTTGACCAATGTACCTGAGGGATCTGTGACAGCTCGGGTGGCATCAAAGAGGAAGCATGGCAACAGCAGTTGGCACACTGGGAATGAGCTGCTTGCTTTCCCATGACTGAATGCCTATGTACTACAGTTTCCAGAACCTACCAACTGAGCATTCAGCCTCAGCTCTTGAAACACCAGGAATTATCTGGCTATAAACTAGAATTGCATTTGAAAAATCCTGGTGCCCAGACCCCAACCTAAGATGATTTCACTAGAAACTCTGGGAAGGGGACCCAGACATCAAGATATTTAAAGTTCTCAAGTGATTTCAATGTGCCGCCTAAGCTGAGACCCACTGCCAAGCTCTGGCCTGCAGACAGATTGCTTTGAATTTACCTGGGCATCTTGTTGGCAACCGATTCATGTGTCTCACTCCCTACAATATGATTCAGCCATCTGCAGCAGAACACAGGGACCAGGAAATGGTATTCTTTCCTAAGCTTAATTAAATAACTCAGCTGCGTAGCCAGGTTTGGATAATGCTAAGTCAGAGCAAAGTGGGAGGTTAATTTCTCTTTATTTCTACTTGCATTTCTCTTCTTCCACTTTTACAAACTCATTCATTACACATGTATGAGCTGGGGTGACCAACATGAGACATGTCCTGGGAGTTCTGTCATGTGGAGAGGCAGCCACATGAGCAAAGTGTTATTGTACAATATGGGAAGTCTGTGTTGAGGGCGTGCGTTAGGAGCTGAAGTGAGGAGAAGGGCCTTAAAAGTTCCATGTTCCTGGCTTTGCTCCTCCTCTTCCGTTCTTCCTGATCTCATTTGAACTTGGTGAAACCAGGTATAGGGCTGGGCACTGTTAGCATGGATTGAAGAGGATTTTCTTCAGAATGAGCTGATTGTGTCACACCTCCAACCAGTTCTTGCCTGGGCTCTGGCAAGGCCTCAGAGCATAGTTACTTTTAAGATAGAAAGGATCTAAAGGAATTTCTCCCATGGCAGCAGCAAGGGAGGAAGAAGAGAACAACAAATACCTAAAATCTGGAGACCATTTGACTTTGTAAGGATGCAACTAACGCCTATGTCTACACATGGATCAGATGAGGAAAAGCATCCTATTTCTCCTCCTGAGGGGGTCTGCCAGCTTCCTGGGAACCTCTTCCCACCCATCTATACACAATTAGTGGGGCATGGTTGTTCAGTTTCATTGTGCATAAAGACTACCTGGGGGCTGTACAAATTGCACACCCAACACTTCTCACCTAGATAACTGGTTCCAGTTTATTTTGGATATAATCTGGACATTAGTGTTTTTAGAAAGCTTTCCAGATGATTCCACACCACAGTCAAGTTAAAGAACCATAGGAATCAAGGTGGACCTCAAATGCTTGGTTTGAATCTTTCATCTGAGACCTTTGGCAAAGTTCTAACTTTGTGCTTCAGTTTCCTCTTCTAGTAAAATGTGAATATTAGTAAAACCTATGTTATTGCATTATCATGAGACAATGTGTCTGCCTATATATGAATACATATACACATATTTGTATATACTTATATATTTGCATTGACAAACACGTGTATACACGTACATGCATACATAGCTTTCATTCCTCCCTTTTAATTATTCATTTTGAAAACTCTGCTGGATCATTACCATTTCCATTCCTATATCTTAGCCAGATGGGATCCTTTTGCTACTCAAATCTCAAACCCTGCTTTCCCACCTCGTCAGCGGTTTCTCTAGTCCTGAAAGACCAAGTGCTCAGTGCCGTCAGGATGCTTCAGTGTGTGCATGACGCTGTGCTCAGGTGCAATGGCAAAGGGCAGCGCCTTGTCTCTTTCTAGGTCGTGAAGCTCTGCCGGGAGTGCCTGGAGAAGCAGGAGCCGGTGTTTGCCGACACCAACCTGTACACGCTGCGGACACTGAGCATGGTTTCCGAGGTCCTCTCCTACCTCCAGGCCTTTGAGGAGGCTGCACACTATGCCAGGAGGATGGTGGATGGCTACATGTAGGTGATGACCCCAGAACTCAGATGGTTTCTGAAAGCGTGTCTCTTCCAGGGGTGGAAAACACAAGACGCTACCCTTCCTTCTGTACCCACAGCGGAGATTAGTGATCAGACATAGTTCTTTTTACAATTGTGCCTTTTTATCAGGGTGCTGTGAGCAGTTATGACTAAGCAATTAGAATTAGCACTTCAGATGAAGTTTATACTTCATCACCTCTGGTCTTTTAGACCTTTATTTATCACTTGGGTGGCATTTTCTGCTTTTGACAATCTTAAGGCTAAATGCAGCTTGATTTAAGTGCTTGGAAAGTTTTATTCCTAACAAACAGCAAAAGCCTTCCTATGGCTTTCTTTCTATAGTTGTTTCCTTATTGAGAGAGAGGGAGGGGGAGGGGGAGGGAGAGAGAGAGATCAGTCATCCTTTTTATAAATTATAAATGCAATTTCCTTGCCTTCCCTCTGCCAATATCTTCTCTTGTATATGCATTGTATCCATGTTGGCAGGTGAATTTATATTTCTGGAAAAACGTGTAAGTTGACAGAAGAAGTTGCATTTCTTTAAAAGAATGTTACTTCTATTTTTAAAATGCAGGCGAATAGTACAGCATGATAGAGGGGTCCCTTACCTGAGCAGTGAACATACAGTGCTGTTCCAAGAAAGAATGTCAAGTCAGCTTTTTCCTCACTTTCCAAGGAGAGGACTGAGTGCTCTTCAGGATGTCAGCTTCCTATGATAAAGTTCAAAGTATAATCCTGGCCACTTTCCTTATGAGGACGTGGCTCGGTGGCCCAGGTCAGAGTCCGAACTGTGGGGGATGTTTGCCAATTCTCTGTGCCTCAGTCTCCCCTTTTTCCAGCAGGCAGATGCCACACAGCACTAGGAGGAAGAGCAGAGAGACTTAAGCAATGAGGGCACTTTAGAAGTCGTTAAATGATGTGCAGGTATAAGGACAGTTATGATGACCCCCTGTGCCCCTACAGGAAGCTCTTCCACCCCAACAATGCCCAACTGGGCATGGCCGTGATGCGGGCAGGCCTGACCAACTGGCACGCTGGGAACATTGAGGTGGGGCACGGGATGATCTGCAAAGCCTATGCCATTCTTCTGGTGACACACGGACCCTCCCACCCCATCACCAAGGACTTAGAGGTAAGTGGCATCATGGGGCTGTGCACTCCCTGCCTGCTCTGAGCTCTCTGAGGATGAGAGACATGGTTCAGCTGGGCTTTGCTTTAGGGATCCATAGATTGCCAGCTAGACCAGGAGGGGACTTAGACATTCCTTAGCCCATCCCTTCTTGTTTTACATTTGAGGAAACTGAGGCTTAAGTAAGGGGAATAATCTGTCCATAGAAACTTAGTGAGTTAAGGACAAAGCTGAGACTCAAATTCTGAGTCTGTTGTATCAGACACCCTGAGACAACCTGAAGAACAGTGTGCATGTGTGAATATGTGAGTGTGTCTGTGTGTGTAATCCTTCCTAATATCAAGTGCTCTTTTTTATTTTTAGAGCATACTTTATAGTTCCTGTAATCAAACCCACATAGATAAGACATTACATGTTTAATACAGTGCATTATTTATTACCCCTGTACAAATGGGAAAAAATTAAGTTTAACATTTCTGAGCAATATGGCTATTAATTTCTGTACAATGCCAACTCAACACGGTAAACTGAGGTATTTTTTTTCAAAGTTAAGAGTACAGTTAAAGTTTCCAAAACTTCAAATTATATATATTCATATTTATATGAAAGACCAATAACAGCTGAATGTTATGAATCAATAACAGCAACAGTTTTTCGAGATACTGCAGTCATCTGAACAAAATTATAGAGACATCCGGCACACTCCATTAAGAAAAAAAGAAAGAAAAGAAAAATACCCAGAAAACAGCAAAGTTCTGTTATTGTTGTGGTACCTGGCAACATTTTTGTTTGTTTGTTTTTTGAGACAGGGTCTCACTATGTAGTTGAGACTGATCTGGAACTCATTATGTAGCCCAGGCTGGTCTCAAACTCACAGTGAACCTCCTGCCTCAGCCTCCTGGGTGCTGGGATTACAGGCGTGTGCCACCACGCCCGGCTTGGCAACATTTTTTATTAGCTTCTTAATCATCATGTGGAAAGAAAACATTCCAGTGTAACATCATTAAAAACAGCTCTCATAAAGCACAGTTACTACTACATATCATAAAGCAGGTATGACATTTTATGTTACAGAGGTGTGATACGGTATTGTCTTAATAGCAAGTATCCTATATACAGTGCAGTTTGGGACCAAAGGCTCAAATCAGTCACTAGTACTCAATTTCCACTTGTGAAGGTCTCTAGTCTTGTGATTTTGCAATTGTTGAATGGATAGGCCTCAGACTCTGCATTGGCAGTAGGAGGGAAGAGAATAAGATTGTGGCGAGGTTTAGTAAACTAATGTGTACAAAGTTCTTAGAATGGTGGCCGGCAAGTTGTATGATCTTCACAGCTGCCGGTCCCCCTTGTGCTTTGAAGAAGGGCTGGTTTATTTGGAATGACAGGTCTGTTCTCATGTAGTATAACTCGGGAACGCAGACAAATGTTAGTGTTATGACACATACTGAAATGATTACATTGAAGACCACTCTGTTCTCAGGTGTGGATGTTCTTTTCCTTCCTATGTCCCAAGTTTCCTCATCTATAAAATGTAAACAACCAATATGCTAGACCTTCAAAAGTGACTTGAGGACCAAATGGGTCAGAAAGATGGAAGGAACTAACTTTACCTCTAGTGTAGTAGCTGTCAGAGGCTGTGTAGTTACCGGTCTTATTCACTGTGGTAGCCTCAGTCCAAACCACACCTGGCCCTTGACAAATATTCCTTGAATGAACATTTGGGAGAATGAGAGCTTTTCTGTGTCACACAGTACAATCTTCCCAGCACACCGGAAAGCACAAAGGACTCTCATCCACTTCATAAGTGAGGAGACTGAGGGCGGAGGTGGCTATATCACTTACCTGAGGTTGCACAACCCATACGTTCAGGAGCCAGTGTTTAAATCTGGGTCCCCACTTGAAAGTTTCTGAGTAAAAACTTCCTGTGTTGAGAAACATGGTTCCAGTTACTCTGTCAGGGGCCAGACTTCCTCCTCTTCCTAACAAACGACCCACTGCCAAGACAAGTCCACAATGGATGAGTATGTGGAGTGTGCGCGTGCACGCATGTGTGTGTGTCTGTGTCCTGAGGGACAAGTTGAATGTCAGTGACTGGGAGTCATTTGCTCCCACATCAGTCAGGATGTCGTGGGTGCTTCTTCTCACTGTTTATGGTCTCTGTGTCCCACAGGCCATGCGGGTACAGACAGAGATGGAGCTGCGCATGTTTCGCCAGAATGAGTTCATGTACCACAAGATGCGGGAGGCTGCCCTCAACAACCAGCCCATGCAGGTCATGGCCGAGCCCAGCAATGAGCCAGCTCCAGCTCTGTTCCATAAGAAGCAGTGAGGACCTGGGATGGGGAGCAACATGGCACAGGGAAGAGAGTCTGCATGGGGTGTGATTCTCCAGAGAACCTTGATAAGTAAAGCAGGGTAGTTCACTTTGTGCCCGAAGGGAATGCACTGCCCTTGATCCCTAATGCCAGTTTGGTTCAACTTATTTTAGTCCAGTTTAACTCTATCTCATCCTTTCAGAACTCCTGCTATAAATATTTTATTCATTTCTACATCGTAGCATCCAATAAAGGAACACAAATATAGTTGGAGGCAAAATGTAAACAAAGCACAGTGTGATTCCAAATGGTGAACTGTATGGAGAGAGGGGTAGTGCGGAGGAGGGTGTGTGTCTGGTGTGTCTGGTGCATGTGTTATGTGTGCTATGGGGTAGTCACAGAGCGGATGGCGTGCAAGCTGAGGGTGCTTCTAAGTCCTTGGTGTCTCACTGGCTTCTCATTTGTCTGTGCAGATGTTTCTGGGGCTGTTGGTCTCAACCACGGTCTAGAATTTTAGTATTTAGAAGACTAGGGTTGATGATACCCACTTTCCTCAGGCTGATGTGGAGTTCTGAGGAAGGGCTGTGCTTGGTCATTTAGGATCTACTCAGTGAGGTGAAAACCCTTCAGAATAGTGCAATGCAGAAAGAGGTAGTAGTCTTGCTAACCAACAAGAACTCTACTTAACATCTTGAAGTCACAAATCCCACCAAGCTTCATATTTTTTTTAAAAATCCCTGCTTAAAATGTTAGCTTCTCTACTCCACTCTTCATCCTCAGAATGATGCACTGTCTTCCTTTGGCCCCTATCCAAGTGGCTGAAGACTCTGCAAATGGGTCATTTCTTTGCAGAGTACATACTTGACATTTGGCTCTTTGTTGAGATCATTTTCCTCTCTAAAAGTTTGTAGGCATTCTGACAGTTCCCTCCTTGGGAATCTAACAGGTATATTGAAATGATCATCTTTGTCCCCTCATTTAACACCCTTGCCTTTGTCATCACTGTCTGTTCACACATTGGTCTTTCTCCCATATTCGTATAATTTTCCCGAAGCCATCATGGAAACTTTGTCTTTGATGAATCATGCTGTGTGCCTATGCTCCTCCTTCCCCTCTTCCCTCTCAGACCATGCAACAGGATTCCTTCTTCCCCCACAAAGCTAAACTCTGTACTTGTGCCTTGGACTCCTTGCTCTCCTATGTCTTTGAGAGATTGGTAATTATTATTCTTTATCCTTCCTGGATATTTGACCTTTGTCCACCACCACCGTGCTGTAATGCAGTAGACAAACGTGCAGAGGACTCTTGGACCATAATCTTTATGGCTGAGTATTCTTTTGGTATAGTTATTGTCGGCATGTCCTCACTTTCCATTTCTCTCAGAGTGGTGTCAATTCCTGCTCCTCCAATAAATGGCTCTTGCCAAGATCAACTGGGTACTTGCTAGTCTTTACATTATTTGGCCTCTCTCCATGAATAACACTCCCCGACCTTGATTTCTGTGAACCCATATCCTTGGGATGTCCTCTGATGTAGTTTCTCAAGCTCCTCCACCTGCCCTGATGGGTTAGCATTTCTTGGGGTGGTTCTGATCTTGATTCATTCTCTTTTCACTCTGCAGCACTCCCTGCATGAGGTGAGGCGGGCCCTTTCTGTAATGCCCAACTTGAGATTGATGACTCTTACATCTGCACTCCTTGACTTTGCAGTTGAACTTCAGCTCTGCACGCCCTCTTAGATGTTCTGTAAACACATCAAACTCCACATGTCCACAATGAGACTCTTTTTCTTTCCCCTCTTACTCAACATGTATTACCCCAGAACACCACTCAACAAACATTACCTTCTCCATCAGATTGTGAGTTCCTAAAGGCAGGGGATGTGTTTCTCTATTCATCTTTCTATCCTCAGCACTTAACACAGGTCCTGGGAAATGGTAGGTGCTCGGTAAATGTGTGTTGAATAAATGAATGAATGGCCAATTGAGAGAATTTGCTTTACTTGGAGCCAAACAAATGAAGCTGCCTTTAAGTTTTTATGTTAAAGCAATCAAGAAAGCCCATTAAACCCTCCGTGTTTCCAAGAAAACTCATATGACTTCTTTCTTTTTTGCAATTGTTTTAGAGCTGCACTGTCTCAGAACTTTCTGTGATGATGGACATGCATTATATCTGTGCTGTACAATAATGTCATCACTAACATAATGTGATTACTGAGCATTTGAATATGGCTGAGGAACTGAATTGTTATTTTTTTCTAATTTCAGTTAATTCATGTTTAAATATCCAAAATAGGCCAGGGATTTAGGTCAGTGGTGCTGCCACCTGCCTCGAAAATTTGATCCCTGGTACCAAAATAAATAAATAAATAAATATCCAAAATGGCCAGTGACTGTTCTATTAGATTGTGCAGTTTTAAAGAGATGCTTTCATGTAGTTTTTAAGAGCATGGACATGGAGAAAGTCATTGAAGTCTGCCTTTTTCCCAGCTCTCATATTAATTGTGTGACATTGGACTGATTACTTCACCCATGTGTCCCATGTGTCGGTCAGCTTTCCATTATTGAGACAAAATATCTGACGTGAGTCGACTTACAATAGGCACCATTTATGTTGGGTCATGGTTTCGGAGGTTTCAGTCCAGCAGGCTCCAAGGAAGAAAGCATGGCGGAAGGGTACGGAGGAGGAAAGTTGCTTAACTCGTGACATTCAGGAAGCAGAGTGAAGAGAAAGCCAAAAAGTAAGGAACTGGAGGCTAACTATATCCTTCAAAGGCTGCTCCTGCTGACCTACTCCTCTAACCAGGCTCCACTTCCTCATTAGTCTCCTCTGCATTGGATTGCTGTGAGGATTAATTTTCTTAAATGTAAATAAATCACTGAGGACAGTACCTATCCTGATCTGAGTTCTAATTTGACCATGTGCTGTAATTGCACTGCTTCCCACCATGTTTCCACCAGGGATCCCTTCTTCTAATTAGAAAGTGAAGATGAGGATTAGAAGCAGACGGGAGTGTGCTGAAGTCTGCTATGAGAGCTGACTGTGCACCTGTTTTCCCAGATCTGTTTTCCTTACACTTATGACTTCAAATTGGCCATGGTGGTAACTGGATAATAGGCTTAATCTTAGAGTATCTTAAATCAATCTAATTTAAAAGGGGTTTTGCCACATGGGAGTAATAGAATGGATAGTTAGAAAGAACCTTGGCGTCTTGATTTAAACTGGAGTGGTATCTGAATTGTGGAACTTCTAGCTCTCAGCCCACACAAAACATGGTACAAAACTTCTGCTCACCACCCTTCAGCCTAAAACAAGTGCCCACAACACCTCCAGTGTATCCACAAATACACTTGTGAAAGGCTATTATTTGGGCTAATGTCTCAGAGTTTATTTCTCTTTAAAATACACAGGAGAAAAAAAAATATATATATATAGACATTCCTTGTTTAATGACCAAGTTCTTTTCTTGCAACTAGATCGTTAAATGCATTGGTCTATAAATGAGGAATTGTATGTAGTATGTACGTGACAATATTCAGAACAAAGAAAGAGTCAAAGGAAACTCTTAACATGATGACTTTCCTTTTATTTGCATAACTCTTACTTGCAGTACTGTGATGTATAACAACACAAAACTATAGCACTAAATTGTACAGTGCCATTAACAAACATTAGAGTATTATATAAACAAGGTGTACTGTAAAGAAGAAGAGATTAAGGCTCTATAAACAAGATGAATAGAACTGTACAAAAAAGAGGTCAGAAGTCCAATGGGCCTGTCATTAAATCCATGCAGTGTCCCTTGCTTTGAAGTCCGAACAGTCATTAAAGACAGGTCGTCAAACAAGGAATGGCTGTATAGTTGAGAACTTCCCTGTGGCCAGAGTGATTTTTCTACAGTGTATTTTATATCAAGTTATTTGATTTTTTGAGACAGAGGCTCACTATGTAGTTTAGGCTGGCCTTAAACTCACTATATACCCCAGGCTGTCCTGGAACTCACAGCGATCCTCTTGCCTTGGCCTCCCAAGTGCTGGAATTACAGACATGTGCCACCATAGCAGGATATTGGCCCGATAGTAGGTTACTCTTAGAGCTGGCCCAATAGTAGGTTACTCTTAGAGCTGAGAGCCCCTTATAGGTTTCCTACTCTCTCCTGGATTAACTCCAAGCTCGTTACCAGCATAAAAAGAAATTCACAGCAGAGACTCAGTCTCTTCCTTCCCTCTTCTCTTTCCAAGCCCTACTTTCACCATACTCATTTAAGACAATATATCCCGGGATGCTTTCAGGCCTCCTTCATTGCTTTTCTAGAAGGAATTCTGGAAAACTATGGACTGCTCAACATGTATAAAAAAAAAAAAAAGTGCTCTGAAAGTCAAGTGTGAACCAAATTAGATTCTCTGCTCCACCCCAGCTCTCTATTACTTCTTATTTTTTTTTAAAAAAGACAATGACTGCTTCTTTGTGAATATAGGCATCAGAAGCCTCCATTACTAATCAGTATCCTCTGACAGTGAAGATTGTTCACTGTTGGTGGAGATGCCCAGAGGACAGGTGGAGAGGAGGGGGTACAGATCAAGGTAAAAATAGCTGTTCCCAAACACAGCTGTTCAGTTTATGTAAAGGAGGCTTCCTGCCCAAGGAATATTGTCTCTCATATTGTTTCTTTTTTAAAAAAATGCGTTTATAATGTCCCTCCCCCGCTTTGACGCTGGGGATCCAACCAAGGGCCTTGGTTGGATTTACCACTGAGACACACCCTCAGCTTTTATAGTGTCTTTTTCACGTAAAACTTAAAATTTTTCATGTAGTCTAACTTATTAATCTTTTTCTTCGTGGACTTTGCACCCCACACAGCTACTGTCATATCTAACATTTCACATTTAATTATCACTTTAGGTCATCTGGAATTGAATTTGTGAACGTTATGTCGTAGTGTCCTATCCATTTTCGCCCTGTAGCTCCTGGGTCTGAGTCCTTACTGAAGTGCCAAAACATTCAGTCTATATTAATTCTCCAAATAATTTTTTCTCCAGGATTCCAGGATAAAAAGAGCAAATATAAGGAGAAAACTATACGAAAGGTAGGAGGAACTTTACTTCCATAGGTGAATTTCAAGAGAGAAGGAAAGAATACTTTGAGCTTAGCAAACTGATATTTCTTAAAGGAGGTTGTATTTAAACTGTGAGGAGGCCCAGAGGTTGTGTAGTTTGATTAGAAAGTGCGTCGCTGGCTAACTAAGGCTGGACCGCTATGATTGCAGAAGTTGCATCCCGGGCTTAGTGAACCAGGCCTTGCCTCCCTCTGTGCTGTAGGATATCAGTTAAGAACGGTGGCTGCATGTTTAAGTGGTTGGGAAAAATGGGTAATGTCTTATTACATAAAGAAACCCTACAAAATAAAAATTTCAAGCGTGTCATTGTCGTGTTCTTTGTCACTGAGACAGAATACCTGATACCTGCAACTAAAAAAGAGAAGTTTATTTTGGTTCACAGTTTGCAGAGCTGTCAGTCTATAGCCAGCTGCTTCAAAGGCAAGTTGGTAAGGCAGAGGGAGAGGGCAGAGGAAAGGCTGTTCTTGGCATGATGACTAGGAAAAGAGATATAACCTTCCTGTCATACCACGGTGACGCACTACTTTCACCATGCTCCATTGCCTACTAGCAAGTCAGCTATAATACGCCCATAATCCAGCCACATTCCAAGGTCACACCCGAGGCTTTACAGAGGCACCTAGATATAACTCATAACAATACCCACACATAAAAGCTTCGGAGCACAATGTCCAGAAAGCTGGGAAGAGTTCCTCTCTGGAACCTTACAGAAAGGTTCCCCGGCCCTGATGTGGACGTGTGGATGAGAGGATGAGCAGTCTGACTCTCAAAGGTAGACAACACACTAGGGAGCCTCAGGAAAGGTGTGTGAGAGAAAGAGGACTCTGCTGGGAGGGGAGCAGCTTTGCAGGAAACACAGAAGGGAGCAGGGAGGTGGATGTGAAGCAACCCAGGCCTCAAGGAATGAGCTTTCAAATCCCACTCCAACAGGAGGGATCTGGCCCTTTATCAAGGATGGCTGTGGGCCAGTACAGTTCTGGGCTCTGAAACACCTTATGTGAGTGGAATGGCAGAGCCTGGCAGGACTCTGCACAAAGGCTCGGGATACAGCATCAGATTTCAGGGCTGCCTGTCCCACAGACTGATGGTCCAAACAACAGAAATGTTTATTACAGTTCTGGAGGTTGGAAGCCTGGGTCAAGGTGTGAGCAGGATTGATCTTTCTTTGAAAGAGCTAGAGAAGACTCTGTCCCAGCCTCTCTCCTCATTCTGAGTAATTGCTTGGTCTGTGGCAGCCTAATTCCAGGCTTCACGTGGGCACTCACCATGTGGGTGTCTCTGTGTCCGAATTTCCCCTTTCTGTAAGGATACCAGCCATATTGAATTAGGGCCCCTCCCTGCTCCAGTGTGACCTGCTTTTAACTCAACCAATTACACCTGCAGTGTGACCCTATTCTCTGAATAAGATCACACTCTGAGCTACTAGGGATCAGGGCTTCATGTTTGCATTGTTGAAGGGTACAATTGAATGCCTGACAGGGTGACAGAACATGGTGTTCAGGGACTTCCTCCCCTGCTTCTGCATCTGCCCCTGCCCTTAGGGTGGAGGAAGCTTCCATCCAAGCTGCTTCTGTCCAAATCTGGCTGCCCTCACTGGGCCTCTCACGCAGCCCTCCTGTAGCAGAGGAGTTGTTCCTTTGTTGGATCAGTGCCTGCTCCTTCACCCCTGTCCACCGCTGAGTGTCCACTGTGGTTGTGATCATGGGCACAGCCCTCCCTTGTCTGCCAGAATTTCTGGCTCCTGTCCCTGTGGGAACCACAGCCGAGCCCAGCTCACAGCACACCGCCTTGGTCCAGCTCCTGATCCCTGTAGCTGCCCGGGAGAGGCAGGCCAGGGACCCTACAGACCCAGCCACATGCGGCCTTCCTACCATGGGCAGCAGCACGGGTTCTGTATTCAGGGAAAGACCTGGTGGAGGAGAATGTGTGACTTACCAAACTATAAAACTACAGATGATCAGAGACCACCGAGAACACACTGAGTATCAATGAGAAGCCAAAACAAAAACAGACATTTTAAAAGCACTGTTTACCTTATTACATTTATTTTGCAGAGTAAAAATATGAAATGCAGACTTGTCTAAATTCTCTTGCTGATTCTCTTGAAGACAATGTCTCCCACTGTCATGGTCTAAAAGCCAGAAAAGAAACCATTAAGTGCTCACTGATGTGAAATCGTTAAAAACAAATAATTAAGGCCCCCCCAAATAGCTGCAAATATGGTAACACATGAAACAACAGAACGAATCATCTGTTTCCTATAGGAGCAGAGAAGGGCTAGAAATCTCTTCTGAAATCCTATGCCAAGTCTCTGCCACTTCGCTGTCTTCTGTGCAGAGTTGTGCTGCCATTTGCTGACTTCTTTTCTACACGAATGGGTGTGACAGGGGCATCACCCAACTTGCCCCGTCCAGTCCAATTTCTCTAAGCCTTACTGAGCACCTGCTATGTGTAATACCATGTTGAGCGCCAAGAACACCTGTGCACGGAACACCAGGCAACTGGCCTGGGACATCATGGGCACTGCCTGGTTTTCCTCCTAGCGCTGTGAACGAAGAGGGTGAAAACACTGGGCACATCGGCTTTGGGGTCCTTGAGGGATGCTCCCTCCTCATTCTGGTTCTCTGGTGAACAAGACAGCTGGAGTGACACAGCCCGTCATCACAGTGACAAAGGAGCCCTTAGCTTCGGCAGCAATGGAGCGGCTGCTCAGAGTAGACCGGGGCCTGGTTCTATCACTTGTCATCTGGATGACCTTGGATAGGTCGACCTGACCTTGGAAATCTTTGACCCAACTCCCTCACAGGAGACGGGAGGATTAGGCAAGTTGGAGCTATCAGAGGATGTTGGCCAGGTCCCATCCCAAACACCTCATCTCCTGCTCCCCTGTCCTGCTGGGAAGGTGCTGGTGTGGGCACAGAGACTGCATTTCACAGTTGATGCTCATAGTGACACTGCCTGAGGGATGTTCCCACGTGAACCTCATGGCCACAGCCTCCTTGGACTGCCTACTGCCTTCTGTGACTCCCTAAAGCAAACTTTGAGATCACAGGAAAGCAAGTGGGGGACAAGTGCAGGAGAAATTCTGCAGATCCCCTCCCAAACTGGCCAACAGCCAAGCACTGACAGCTGCAGACCCTGAATGTAACACACATAGGGCCGTGCATTCGCCACAAATATGATCATTTTTTCCCAAATGGGAAAAGGCATGTATTAGGCCCCTGGGGCTTGTAGGGAAGTTAGAGGCCCCTGTATCTTTGATTAGTGCTGAGGCAGAAGGAAAGGCTGTGGCTGTTAAGTACTTTGATGGCACAGAAGCAATGAAAGAGCCTGACATTTTGGCCAGAGTCCTTGTATGGGGCTGCAGTGTCCGTGGGAAGAGGTGATGTGTGAGCCATGAGGCCTGCAGGAAGGGACATCTGCAGATGAATGGATTCTTCCCTCTGCTTTGAGCTTTGTCCTGGTGGAGATTGGAAACATGAGCTGCACTGGTCACTGTGTGTGCCTGTGCCTTTCCTGCCGAAGCCCTCTCTTACTCCATGTCATCAGGGAAGAGGGGCAAGGGGGTGGGACTGAGCAGTCAAGAGGAAGGAAGGAGGGTGGGAGGGGCTGGCAGGGGAAGAACAGCCTGAGGGAGGTGAGCTTCTAGCTCTTGCTGAGCTAGAAAATGGTGCCCTTTCCGTAAGATCCTACTCTTCTGTGCATCACAAGGTCCTCCTGACACATTGCACTTGTCTGGTTAGAACAGGACTTCAAAAACATGGTGTAAAAAGTGATTGAAAAGTACAGTGAAGGTCTAATTTAAACAAAGACTTATTTTTCTTGCCAGTTTCTGAAGCACTTCAGGATGTCTTCTTTCCCAAGTGACTTTAGTTACACTGTCATGACTGCCTGCGTGCCCTCGAATTGCTCCAAAATGCTTACTTTCATGGTCATTCTGAGTTGAGAAAGAGCCTGAATTCACAGGGTACCAGATCCAGGCACAAGCTGGATGAGGACACACCACAGTGTTTCTCCTCATCTGCGTTTTTATTGGACGATACTTGGCAATGGCGTTCATTGTATTCTGATAACATCTCCTAAAGATTCTCACAACCGAAGCTTCCAGGACTGTTTAAGAATGTGGCAAGAACTTGGGGTAACTCTGTTTGAAGGGAGGTGGAGTAATTTGAGGGGGATTATGGCAAAGTGCCTTTTACTGTAATACACTTTAAAACTGTAATCTTCACTATATTTTTAGACCCCACCTTCTAAGGACAGAAGCCTATAAGATCTGTGATGTGAGTACCTACAGCTGGAAACAGCTGGGGATGGCAGCCCCGAGAGACTGACTCAGCTCAAACCCTAGCTCTGCCATTTCATGTCTCTTTGTTGGCCTCAGTTTCTCCTTCAGAAAACTGCTGTTGGGAAGCTTAGAGATGCTGTATAAACTTCCTGGCACAGAAGGAATTCAATAAAGTGGTAGGAGATACAGATAGGCAGCAAATTCAGGGCTGAGAAGAGGAAAGTGAGGCATGGGGTGAGGGGTGCAGCTGCTCCTCACCCTTCACCTCCGCCTCTCTCCAGCACCAGTCACAAGCGCAGAGTGGCCACTTACAGTGTTCAGTGTGTCCCCATTGAGTTCGGCCACAAACTTGATGTTTTTGAAAGCTGTCACGAGCTTGTTTTCACCTTCCAAGTTAACCACCGCCTGTGGGGCACAAACAGAGGCCTGTGAGGACGGGTCTGTGCAGAGCAAGACCCCCCCTCCCTGTGCAGGTGTCAGCTTACAACAACCGACATACTCTGGTCCCTGTGCTCCCAACCCTCAGTTCTGACAGTAGAGAGGGGCACAGAAGACAGAAAGAAAACCTCAGGACATCGTCTGTCAGAACTTCAGTCCATGCTGTGTGATCTAGAAAAGCACACAGGACACTGAGTGGTCCCCAGGACAAATGCTGAAACAGAAGCAATAAAGTCTCAGTTCTCCAAGCTAATGGAGGCGGCAGTGTCAGAATTCAGAACCCTGCACACACTTTGCTCTGGTCCGCCTGGGTCCTGCCGGAACATTCATGGTTCCTGTGTGGTCTCCTCTCCCAGCCTTGGACATCCAGAGGAGCAAACACAGAAACCCAACCAGGAGAGGAGGACACTGCCAAGGTAAAACATCTCCCTCCACGTGGACACCTGGAAAAGGCCCATGGTAGAACCCACAGCGGCCGCCCCTTCCCCTGGGCACAGCCAAGAAAGTCCTGGCATTTGCCTCAGTCTCTGATGTTGTCCCCGGAGAGGCAGAAATAAAGAGCGATGGGAAGCAGTGAGGAGAGAGCTTGCTGAGCCCAATGCAGAGTCATCTGGGGAGCGGGAAGATGGCTGCTGGGTGGTGCTGGCTACGCTGGGGTGTGCAGTGTGTCACGGGGAGGAGCGGTGGTCAGATTTTGTGGGGGTGACAGCCCAACAATTTTCAGGGTGATAGGCTGACCAGTCACCATTGGATGCCCTGTCTCCCAATGAGAGAACAGCACGGGATGAAAGAATAACATACAAAAAACAAGGAATGAGAATAACGAAAGATAGTTTATTACTTGGAGAGCTGAGAATTGATCTTTAGCTCTCTCCTGGCTAAAGGCTTCCTAGGGATCTTAGCTCTGTCCTTGGTAAGACATTGGACTCTGGATTGGTCAGTATTTATGGTTATAGAACATAGCAAGGAAGTGTGAAGGCAGATGCAGGGAATAGAAGAACTAATGCACTTAACAAAGCAGGCTTGGAAAAAGGGAGTAGCTGTATACTTGTGAAGGAAAGGTCACTGCTAGCAAAGCACCCATGCTAGCTTGCAGGTCATAGGTAATGAGTCACCTGTGTTATCTTAGCTAATGTTTGATCTTGGAGAATGGTTGCACAAAGTCATAATTGCTCAACTGCAGTGCTTCCTTGCTATTAGAGATGTCACAACCTCATTGATCATTAAGACCTCAATTGTGATCTTGGCATAGGGAAATCCATCTCCTTACATAAGTCAAAGATCAATTAGCAATTCACACTTAGACCTTGGAATGACTCATAATCCTAATCAATAGCTGAATTTATAAGCCAAAACAATAATATCTAAAGCCTGCTCTGTGTGGTTTCAAGCTGGTCTCCTGCAATGCCCTAGGTGTCATCGTGCCCTGGAGCCCTAGATCTGTGGGGATGGAGCTGCCTTGCCCACTGCCCTCATTCAGGCAGACTGACTTCTCCTCTGCACAGATGAGGTAGCCAAGGCCATCAGCTTAATGACCCCTCAAACGTTTGTTCTGAATGTGTGCCTGGGCCTTGAGATTCTGGTGCTGCCAGCACCTCTTCCAAGATGTTTGTTCCTGTTACCATCTCCTCTGGGCTCAGCTAATCCCCGAGTTAAGGGGTTTCATTCATCCTACTACTCCATTGCTAGGCCCTGTTCAGGGAACTTTGGGAGCCAAGATCTGGGCCTGAGTGAACCTGAGACTTAGAATCCTGCTGTTCATCTGGTTTCCTCCCTTATTCCATATAGTAGAACTCATATTTTGGGGCCACAGCACCCTTTGGCAGGACCTGGGAAAATAAGAACAGATTCTGTACAAGTTCTTGACTTCTCCTACCCAAGAGGCAGCTTAGAGATAGAGTCTCTAGGATGGGAATTGTGAGACCCAGGATCCTATGATCCAGGAAATCCCTGGAGCCAGGCCCCAGGAAAGATTCTAGAAGCAGAGCATATTAGAAGGGGAGACTCCTACCTTGACTTTCTCTCCCATCATGGTCTCTATCTCACATTCCTCCCCCAAAGTGAACTCATTCTTGATCACTTTTGTCCCGGTGGTGTTGCAGAGCTTGAAGTGCTTCCCATTCTGCACCACTTCTGACACTCCCTTGATGTCTTTCCCCTTCTGGATGAGGTCCTCAGGCATCCCTGGTGGAAACCATCCAAGAGTTAGAGACAGGAGAGGTAGGGGCTGCAAGTCCAAGACACAAAAGAAACTGACATGGAGGAGCAGCCACAGACACTGGGGACCTGTGAGCAACAAGAGCTGCTAGCCTCGGATAAGGAAGGCAGGTAGGCTGGCCTGGCTGCTGCAGTCTTGAGCCTTTCTTGCCCAGTGGGTTCCCTGCTTCTTGATCCCTCTCCTCTCTCCCTAGATCCTCTTTAGTGACTTTGCTATAAGAGTTAAAGTATGTTGGCTGCAGTTTTGACAGGTAGGAGGGCAGTGTAGTCTCGGAGGTGCTGTGGAGAACTGCACCCAGGACAGTTCTCCCTCCCTAGGCCTCTCCCCTCCTACTCTTGAGTGTCCCTAACTCCTAGGCTTTGTGTATCTGATATATGTGGGGCAAGGTGAGAGCAGGCCTGGGGAGGGTGGCCACACTGTGGGACCAGTCTGTACCAAGATGATAGAAATATGGATAATGACTGACTCTGAGAAACTTCTACACCAGCTGAATATCATGCTGGAACAGGAGGCTAGATGTCAGCCAAAGGTCTGGGGATTGAGACTAATTGAATCTGCACATGATAATGGCCTTAGAGTGACTGCAAAACTATGGAACTTGGAAATGAAAGATCTTCTTAGTCTAACTCAGTTCTTTGGCTTTTATGTGGAGACATTTTCTCTACCTGTAAATTTGCTGGCAGGCAGATTCCTGTCTAAAATGAAGGTACAGTCCAAGCACCTTGGGTGTGTTGGATAGAGCTGGTTTTATTTGGCTGTAAAATCAATAGAAGAGGAAAGAAATGTCCCATTGGCAACTGACTTGATCCAAATAAGTCAGTATAGGTTCACAGTTTCCGACTTGATGAGAATGGAGAAGATTGTATTGGAGAAGGTGTGTTGGAAAGTCAAAGCTACTACCACTGCCTTTCAATTTCTACAACTCCATTATTTACTTATTCAAGAGAGCTCACCATTTGAAAGGAAAAATAGCTAAAATTTCAAAAGACTAGAAGCTCAGCTTAAGGCATGTCACTGCAGGATCCTATTTTCTTTCTTTTCTTTTTTTTTGGGGGGTACCAGGAATCAAACTCGGGTCCTTGCACTTGCAAGGAGGCGGCGGAATCATCAAGCTAAATCCCCAGCCCAGGATCCTATTTTCTAAAGCAAAGCCTTCTATGTTGGCCTTATCTAACACTGCACTGGAGACCCGAGCACAGAAGTGTGCAGAATTAGTAGGAGTAGAATGTCTTCAGAAACATTCCGAGATAAATGGCAGAGACCTGATCTTTTGGTGAGAACTTGTATCAAGTGTTTAACTGAATATTCAGCAAGCAAGTGTTCCATGCCGATGTCCTCAAGTTGAAGCGGATTGTTTCTGGGCTGCACGGCAACTGAAGCACAGTTACTATAGAATAACTCACCTTCCAATGACTCCCGAAACAGTTCCTTAATTGGTAAGTTTGGTTGTTATTCTTTGTATAGAGAAAATTGTATAATTTTCTTCTAAAATTGAAGTATTGAAATATTATCTTCAAAATAAAACAACTGGCTCGCAAGTACAAGGTCCTGAGTTTGATCCCCAGCACAAAAAACAAATAAACAAAAAACAAAAACAAAAACAAAAGAAACTGGACTTGGAATAGCAGAAAGCTATCGTCAATCTAGTCAGCTTTGAAGACATTTATTATTTATAAGGTACAACACCCTAAGGAAACAAGTTTCTAATCTCTGATTCATTAAATCAGCAACTCACAAAACATCCTCTTTAACAACCTGAATTTTTAAAGTAGCCCTGAAGTAGTGTTTTTTTAATTGCACCGTTTGCTATATGTAACCCCACACTCTAGCTCATGTAGAGTTACAACAGGACCAAAAGTTTGATCCATATGTAAACTAATTTGAGACTGTTAGCTAATAAGCAGAATAATTATGACCTTGAATATTATATCTAAAGCAAAAGTAATACAGAGCAGGTGAGCTCTTTGGGGTTTCTCAAAATTGCCATATATCTCCACATGCTGCTACTGTAGTTAGAATACTAGAAAGTAATTATATTCATAAAAATGTAAATTCGGTAACTGCATATATTCTATATGTCCTTGCCATCTAAATTTATTAACTTACTGTAGTGATTTATCTTTTCCTACTCAAAGCTAAATGTTAACATCTACATATGATTATGAAACTTAGGTATGAAAAATTTACTTTTAACAGCTAGTAATATTTAGATGGACTTTTGATAAGTTGGAATTTTTTGTTCTTTACATAATAGAATTACTGCAGCAAGACAATTTCTCCACAACCCTGAACTATGGATTTCATAATGTTATAATCGATTTAAGTATAAAACCTCAAAACATCACAGCTAGATTAGTATGACATTCTCCATCTTGGGAAAACTGCCTAATAAACATAATGCTATAGTGGGATCATGTAGATTTGAATTCATCTGTAAAGCTAAAGACATAAATATAAAACACTTAACAGAATCCTGAAAAGGTGAACTGTGAATCTTCATTTCTTTCCATTTTTGTTTGTTTGTTTGTTTTGTTTTTTTGTACTGGGAATTGAACTCAGGGCCTCCTGCTTGCCACGAATCTTCATTTCTAACATTAATTTAAATTTTTATATTGGATCAGTATATCATAGTTAGGTGATATTGAAAATGGTAACCTACTTGAATGTTAAATTTTAAATTATAAGGTTTACATCAAAGCCAATATTTCACGCGCGCACTTTTTAAAGGCATACTAAAGGTTATTTCTAGATAATGTAATAGTTTTTGGCACCCATAATGCAAGTAATTGATAATTCAGAGATGAGAATGTTATTGCTATATGAGCATTACACTTAAATTTAAAGACATTTGGTATTAAGCCAAAATACAGACCTAGTAGTTTGGCATATTCATTGAGCTATCTTTAGTATTTCTTCTAAAACACAAGTGATATTTGTATTGATGATAAACATTTCTATACAGAATCTACTTCCTCAGTCCAGATTCATTAAAAATATGTTCTATTATATTACATAGTAAGTCAAAATCAAATGTCATTCTGAAAACTTGCTGTGCCCTAAGTTCTGGCTAGATAAAACACTCCAGGTTTTATTACGGACGGTTTCTATAAAACTTCCATTGCTTCTACTATTTTTTTTAAGGAATAGAATATACTTTCACAAATTTCCGTACTGTCTTAACAAAATCAAGGAGGCACCACCATAAGGATGAGATTGCTGAGGTGGTGTTTGGAATTCTCCATGTAAGCCAATGAACGTAAAGAAATGTACACATATTGTTAGTGCTGTAAACAGTTAGTGCAGCCTGAGGCCCAAGTCTTATTAAGAATGGATGCAACCAATTTTAACATCAAAGTTATGGATAAATAAGAATTGAAAAATAAACCAAAAAACCACAGTATATTCTACTCTTATTTTTTGTAAACCATGTTTTGTGGATAACTTCAGTTTTATCCAAAGGCTAATATATTTCAATATTTTGAAAACATCAGTATTAATCTTGAGTTGGCAGAGGTAACCCAATCAACTACTGTTATGTTTGATACCTAAGAAATAAACCTTTCAATAAAATTATCGAAATGCAAATTAAAAGAAAGAGTTAAAACATAACACCCTCCACACTGGGGGACCAGAGTTTCTCCTTCAGTTCCAGTCACTACTGAAATGACAGGAGAAGCTACTAATAATAAGGCCAAAACACCACACCAAAGTGAGACTATGCCAGGGAAGCCTGGACTTTTATAGAAGCTCATGGGATGTCCTGAGAGCAGAAGTGGCAGGTTCTGTTGCACAGGTAAGGACTCGAGACAGAAGTGGTTGAGTTGCCTACAGAAGAAGACCTGAGCCAGGTTTGGCAGTACCAGCCTGCAATTCCAGCACTTGGGAGGATGAAGCAGGAGAATCACTATGAGTTGGAGGCCAGCCTGGGCTACATACATCATGAGGCCATGTTAAAAAAAATTATCCCCTCCAAAAAAGCCCCCAACAAACAAAAATCAGAAGAAGAAGACCTGTGCTCTCAAACACCCCCGAAGGTCCTCCTTCCCCGCCCTTGCTGTTTCTGTGCTCTTCTCCCTCTCCACACCCTCCTTGCACACTGCACCCTCTGCTCACAGGGCTCCCTCTGCCTGGGACACCCTACTCTCCCCAGCTCCCCAGTAGACACTGCTCCTTCCCCCCCACCACCACCACTGTTCCCCCGCCTCCACACCCTGCAGTGTTGGAGATGGGGGTTCAAGCAGGGTCCCTGGGAAGCAGAGCCTGCTTCTAATCCCAACCCAGACACTTCCTGCCATGTGACCCAAGTCTTGCCAGTTTACCTTTCTCAGACTCAACTGTAAAATGGGAACATAATGGTTCCCAACTCAGAGTTTTTGGTGAGGATTAAATGGGACATTGTATAGCAAATGCCCAGCCTAATGCTGGGTACAGAGCCACATCAAAGGGGATGCTTTGGTACATTAACTTCTTTTCTTCTCTGTCTAAAGTGTGACCTTGGAAATGTGGCTCTTCCTTGTGTATCTCAGTGCTATGTGTTCAGCTCAGTGCTTGATGTGTGGTTGGTATTTGTTAGAAGAATGAATGAAGGAATGCATGCATATGAATGAGTGAACAGGGTCTCACAGTGAAGTACCAGTGTACATGGGCTTTGATCCAGATCCCACCCTAGTTCAGTGCTCTTTCCACTTGCCTTTTGGTGGCCTTGTTCGGTGTGTATGGTCCACGTGGCAAGAGATCACCAAAGTCAGTAAAAGGCCTTCTTTGGTGTAACTTGAATCCCTCCTCCCATCCCAACATCTGACACTGAATTGCCACTGCCCGTGGGGCCAGATCCTCGCTGCTCTAACGGTGGGCTTGGTGGCCTGTCCAGTACTCACCCATTGCCTTCATGAAGGGCTCGAAGTTCTCCTGGCTCTGCAGTTGGTACTTGCCGGAGAAATCCATGGTGGTGATGGGGCTCCCTCTGCACAGCTGACCCAGGTATGAGGGATGGGCTGGCTCCTGGTGACAGCTTTATAGAGGCTTCTTCCTCTCTGTATATGGGGCCATAGGTCAGTGGCTGTGGATTTCTTCACATCCAAGTTCAAAGATTAACTCCCGAGATAAATTTTCAATGATAAACAATAGGGTGGGCCCAGCAGAGATTTGCTACAATTTGGTGAACATTAATGAACAGCTATCAGGTGCAGAGTCCCAGGGTCCTGTAGCATTTAAGGTGACATCCCATGTCTCACAAACTCAGTGTGTGTGTGAAATGTGTATGTATGTACATTATACACCTACAACATCTGACCAAATATAACGTTTACACTTTTAAATTTATTAAGTAAAAGTCAAATTGTCATTAATCCTCCTCAAAATACACCCTTCTTTTGTGAATGTCTTCATGAGTTGGAAAAGCAGGCTGTTAAAAATTACATTACATTACAATGTCACAAACATTACAATGTCAGCCAGGTGTGGTGGTGCACATCTGTAATCTCAGCCCTTGGGAGGCTGAGGCAGGAGAATTGCTGCAAGTTCGAGGTCAGCCTGTATTACATAATGAGTTCAAGACCAGCCTGAACTACATGGCAAGACCTATTCTCAAAAAGAAACATAAAACAAAAAACATTACAGTGTGTCCTAATCCAGTGGATATGGAAATGTGCAACTTTTGGCTCTTTCTACAAGTTGAATTGACCATGAAAGATAAATGGTAAGAATCACTCAAAGACATCAAGGTAGCCATGACAGTGTCCTGCAACTAAGGACACTTAGGAAAGAGGACTCTAGGGCTGCGTCCAAACGTACAAGGACAAGCATGTTGGAAGAAAGGGGAAGTATTTTAAGGAAGATTAATGGCAATGTATCTTTTTAAAAATTTTTATTGAGTTTATTGGTACAATCTAGGTATACAATACAATTACATTCATCATTGGGATCCTGTACCTTTACATGATAGGTCTTGATTCTATTTTTTTTCCTCTTGTCCCTGCCCTCCCTTCACCCCCTCCCCTCCTCCCTTCCCCATTTACAAACACTTTATTTCCTTTTTTTCATTTTCTCATATTTTTCCTCTCCCTTATTACCTTTCCCCTACCCTTCCCACTTTCCCTACACCGTTAGTCCCTTTCTTCCTATTTCACATTATTAATTATCCCATTAGGATCTTGTGTACTATTATAGTTTTTCACACCAGAGAAATTATTCGGTATTTCAGTTAAATAAATCTCTATATGAACATTAAAAATAGGGAATCCTAAAATAAAACTAAAAAGGAAAGTAAAAGAGAAAAGGCAATGATGTAAAATTAAAATAATCCTTAATTCTGAAGATGAAAATGGTCCTTGAACATATTTAAGTTGCTTCTTGCTCTTGTAGTCCTATATTATTATTTTCCATTATTTAGAGAATACTTTATTAGTTTCTGTAATCAAACCCACATAGATATGACCTTACATATTTAATACAGTGCATTACCCCTGTAGAAATGGAAAAAAAATTAACATTTCTAGACCAATATGGCTGTTAATTTCTGTACAATGCCAACTCAACACAATAAATTGCGATAACTTTTTCCAAAGTCGACAGCAGTTAAAGTTTCCAAAAATTCAAATTATTTATATATATATATGTATATGTATATTTATATAAAAAGACCAATAATAGCAGTATGTTATGCATCAATAGCAGCAACAGCTTTTCCAGGTTCTGCAGTCATCTGAACAAAATTATAGACATTCAGCACACTCCATTAAAAAAACAAAAACAAAAACAAAAACAAACAAATAAAAAACAAAGAGAAGTATAATACCCAGAAAACAGCAAAGTTCTGTTGCTGTTGCAGTACCTGGCACCATTTTTTTTTATTAGCATCTTAATCATCATCTGGAGAGAGAACATTCTAGAGTAACATCATTAAAAATAGCTCTGATAAAGCACGGTCCCTACTATGTATCATAAAGTAGGTACAAGATATTTTACATTCACAGAGGTATGATACAGTACTGTCCTACATCTATAATACTAGAATCAGTTTTGGCTTGAAATTTACTTTGCCTGCAAATAAGATTGCTAACCCTGCCTTTTTTCTGGGCTCCTGTCACATGGAGAATTGTTTTCCATCCTTTCACTTTCAGTCTATGGGCTTTTTTTTTGCAATAGGTGTGCTTCTTGTATACAACATATTGTTGGATTTTGTTTCTTATTCCATTCCGCTAGTCTATTTCTCTTGATTGGTGAGTTGAGGCTATTGACATGGCAATGTATCTTTTACTGTAATAAATTTTTAAAATGTAAACATTCACTGTATTTTTCAATCACACTTTGTATGTACATATGGACATGTACATGTATGTATAGCTATATGTATGCATACATATGTAGTGTATATTCATGTACGTATAAATATATGCAGTGTATGTGAACATGTGGATATACATTTATAGTTACGTGCATGTGTGTATGTGTGTGTAACACACATAGAGAAATGTCTTTGAGCTCAAAATTTTACCTGATTTGCATAACCTTAGGATTATTTCCTATCCTTATTATCATTGCCCCTAGTGCGGTTTGCCATTCAGGGAATTCTTTGATGAAGGTGAGTCCACAGCTCCATGCAGTCCCTCTTCTAAGTTGCGAAGTCCATACACACCACAGAGCAGGTGCAGAGCACATAATCCAGGTGTGTGGAAATCTAGATTTTTTTTATAGTCAAGGACAAGGTAAGGGAAAGAAAGGGGCAGCACCTCCATTCCTGCCCAGCAGACAGAGGCAGGGACTTGGGTGGACATGTGGGGCACCTGGCCTTGCGGAGCCCCCTGACTGGCACTGACCTTGGACAGACCACCTAGAAATGCTTCCCATGACCTCAGGAGGCTCCTGTCATGAAGCTCAGAGGTGATGGCACCCAGGGGATCTACACCCCCACTTCCTGCCTCTGAGGCAGCTCTAGACAAGCACCCTCACCCCTATTTCCCTCCCTCCTCTCTCTGGACCTTGGCCTCGGCCTCTTCTCTTGCAGCCTCCAGTCCCCCATGCTCCAGGCCTCTCTGTGCTGTGGTTGTACAGACTGTTCTCCAGCACAGCTTGAGTGTGTCACTTTTCTGGGAATGAGCCAGTAGAGGAAGAGCAAGAAGCAGGGGAAGAAAATGAATCATGGAGCTGGGGATTTAGCTCATTGGTGCTGCCATCTGCCTTGCAAGGTCCCAAGTTCCATCCCCAGTACCAAAAACAAAGCAAAGCTTTCTCGCACAAGGTCCAGAGTTTGATCCCCTATACAGAAGAAGAAGAAGAAAAAGAAGGAGGAGGAGGAGGAGGAAGAAGAGGAAGAGGAGGAAGAGGAGGAGGGGGAAGCATAGGGCCAGGAATTTAGCTCAATGGTGCCTCTGCCTGCCTTATAAATGAAAGGCCCAGAGTTCTATCTCCAGTACTATGAAGAAGAAGAAGAAGAAGAAGAAGAAGAAGAAGAAGAAGAAGAAGAAGAAGAAGAAGAGGAAGAGGAAGAGGAAGAGGAAGAGGAAGAGGAAGAGGAAGAGGAAGAGGAAGAGGAAGAGGAAGAGGAAGAGGAAGAGGAAGAAAGAAAGAAAGAAGGAAGGAAAGAAAGAAGAGAGCTGCAACTTAGGAATTTTGCAGCCTAACACCAATGAAACAATAACCAAGGTGAACAATAATGATAGTCATTAGCACCTCAATTCCATACTAATTACTAAGTACTTAGTTCGGGAGAATCTACTGGCCATACCCCAGATGCACCTGGCACAGAAATCTCACATCCAGACCTTCTTCCCTTGATCATGGCTTTCAAATGATTCACTACACAGTGGAAACTTCTGGGCTCTAAGGTGGAGAATTGGAAGGAGGGTTATGAAAGTTTCTCCAAAGGGCAAGTCAGCATCAATCCCAGAAGCCTGGGTCAGGTCGCTTCTCCTGGTATCTGAGGAAGAGTAAGACCTTGGGACAACTCCCTGTGGACTCTGTGCCTGGTCCTGTACATCCTACCTACCCTACTCTAGGCAGCACATGTGAACTGGAAATAGCACTTGGAATGTTACTGGCTCAGATGCTGGTCAAAGACATGGCCCAGCAGGTGAAGAGGTGAGAGTTTCCTGGCAGGGGGACAGCCCGACAGGCAGAGAAACCAATGGACCAGGCTGATGGACGTGAGCCGAGGATGCCCTCTCTCCTCCGACCCCAGACATAGCCTTCCATAGGCAACTCCTTCCCTCATGTCCAGATTTTTGTGTACTGAGGACACAGAGATTAGTAGTCATTTCAAAAACAAATACTTGTGAATAGTTGTCCATAAAGAAAGGGTAATAACATGTTCTACCCATGAGGTGAACAAAAACAAGAACAGATAAGCTCATTTGCAATGACAAAGTTCAAGTGGCTTCCAAGAAAAATGGAAATAAAGCTTCCAACACCATGGACCCAGACTAGATTTTAGTCATTGAAAGATCCAGGTCTGATCCAATGCCCACTAGACATGGCCTCCCCATGCTGCCTATTCAAATGACCACTGTGCAGATGCTGGGAGTTGTCTCTTGGTGGCCAGGATCTGCTAGGAATTCATTTAACAACAGGCACTCTTGGACTTGTATCTCACCCCAGGTGCATTTGCCAGTGTCTTTAAGAGTTTTACCTATTTTGTCTTCCAGCAGAGTAAGAGTTTCTGTTTTAATATTTAGATCTTTAATCCATTTTTATTTTAGTTTAATGCATGATGAGAGGTAAGGATCTAGGTCCAATCTTTGGCATGTGGATATCCAATTTTTTAGCACCATTTGTTAAAGGAGAACTTTCCTTCAGTGAAAGTATTTGGACTCTTTGCCAAAGATTGGGTAGCTAGCTGAGTGTGCCTGTAGTTGTTTCTGTGTCCTCTATTCTGTTCCACTGATCCACAAGTCTATTTTTTTCTTTTTGTCAATACCATGATCTTTTTCTTTTTATCATGGTAGCTTTGTAGTACAACTTGAAGTCCAGGATTGTGATGCTCCCTGTCTTGCTCTTGTTGCCCAGAATTCCTTTGCTATTTAGGTCACTTCTGATTCAGATGAATTTTAGTATTGCTTTATCTAGTTCTGTGAGAAATACTATTGATATTTTGATTGGGATTGTGTTAAATCTTTATAACAATTTTGGCTGTGTAGCCATTTTGACTATACTGGTTCTGCCTATCTAGGAATAGGGGATAACTTTCCATTTTCTGATGTCCTCTTTGATTCCTTTTTCAGAGTATTGTTGTTTTCATTGTAGAGGTCTTTTAGTTCCTCGATTAGGTTAATTCCTAAGTATTTCATTTTTCTTGATGCTATTGTGAAAGATCTTGTTTCCCTAATTTCTCTCTTGGTGAGATTATTATGTTTGTATAGCAATGCTATTGATTTTTGAGTCTTGATTTTGTATCTTCCTATGCTACTAAGTTTGGTTACTAATTCTAGGAGTCTTTTGGTGGGGGGTGTGGAGTCTTCTATGCAAAGGATCATGTCATTTGCAAAGAATGACAATTTAACTTTTTCCTTTCCTATTCATGTCCCTTTTATTTCATTCTCTTGTCTAATTGCTCTGGCTGTATTGAGAACTACATTGAACAGACATGGTGATAGTGGACATCCTTGTCTTGTTCCTAATTTTAGAGGGAAGGCTTTCAGTTTTTCCATTTAGTATGATGTTAGCCATCGGTTTGTCATAGATTGCTTTTATCAAATTGAAATAGATTTTCGATACCTATTCTTCTTCAGGGTTTTATTGTAAATGGATTTTGGACTTTGTCAAATGCTTCTTCTGCATCTATTGATATGGTTATGTGATTTTTGTTCTTGCTTCTGTTTATGTGTATGCGATGTATTACATTTATTGATGTGCATATCCATCCTTGCATTCCTAGAATGAATCCTTGTGCTCATGATATATGATCTTTTTGATGATTTGCTACATTCTGCCTGTCAGTCTCTTATTGAAGACTTTTATATCTATGTTAAAGTGATTGGCCTCTTGTTCTCTTTTTTTGGTTGGGTCCTTTCCTGGTTTTGAAATTAGGCTAATGCTTGCTTCCAGGAATGACTTTGGAGGTATTGCTTTCATTTTGATTTCATAAAGAGTCTGAGGAGTATCAGTGGTTGATCTTCTCGAAAGTTTTTTCAGAATTCAGAAGTGAATCCATTGGGACCAGGGTTTTTATTAGTTGGTAGTTTATTATTATTATTTCTTCAAGTTCATTGACTGATATTGTATTATTCAGAATTTTTATATTTTCTTGGTTCAGATTTTGTAATTCACATGTATCTGGGAATCCATTTTTTCTGAGTTTCCATTTTATTAGAGTACTGCCTCTCAAAGTAGTTACTGATAATCTGGTTTTCAGCAGAATTTGTTTTGATTTCACCTTTTTCATTTGCATGGATTTGGGTCTTTTCTTCCCTCATTTTGATAAGACTGGCAAAAGGTTTGTCTATTTTGCTTACTCTTTCAATGAACCAACTCTGGTTCATTAATTCTTTGTATTGCTTTTTAAATCTCCATTGCATTAATTTTTGCTCTGATCTTTATAATTTCCTTCCTTGTACTAGCTTTGGGTTTGGATTGTTCTTGTTTTCCTAGGACCTTGGGATGCATCACTGGTAATTTACTTGAGCTTGCTTCCTTTTCCTGATATGGGAATTCACAGCTATAAGTGTCCCTCCTAGGACCACTTTTATTGTGTCCCATTATGTTCTGACAAAAATTGGTGTATTCCTACCATTACATTATTTTCTAATTGTTGATGTCTTTTTTTTCTTTTTGCTTGCTTAGATACTCATCCTGCCACGTGTAATAATTCTTTTTAACTCATTAGTAATAATGGTTTCATTGTCTCTTTCTAGGATATTCTTGAGAATTTTTTTGTAATGCTGGTTTGGTGGTCATGAATTTCTTGAAATGCTCCTGGTCATGGAAGTACCTTTTTCTGCATTAATCTTCAAGGAAAGTTTTTTAGGATACTTATGTCAGAGTTGGAAGTTGTTATCTTTTAGGGATTGAAACACTTTGTTCTAAGTCCTCCTGGACTTTAAGGTTTGTGGAGATAAGTCTGCTGTGATGGATTTACCTTTAGATGTGATTTGTTGCATTTAAGATTTTGTCCCTCTGATGTATTTTTGGCACTTTGAGTATAATGTGCTATGGAGAGGGTCTCTTTTGGTCATGGCTATCTGGGATTCTATATGCCTCATTGATCTGTACATTTATTTCTTTCCTTATATATGGGAAGTTTTCTGCTATTACTTCTGTGAACAAGTTTCTTTATGCTATTTGTATTGTCATCAGGTTTTTCACTTACTGAAATTATTCTTACTTTAGTCTTCTGTGCATCATCAGGCAATTGTTGGATCCATTTTTATGTTCTTTTGTTGCATTTATTTATTTATCTATTTGGGTACTGGGAATAGAGCTTGGGTCCTTGCACTTGCAAGGCAGGCACTGAAACCACTGAGCTAAATCCCCAGCCCTTTTTGTTGCTTTTAATGTCTCTGAGTAGATGGTCTTTGAAGGGATCATTGTCTTCTAGTTCTGAAATTCTGTCCTCACATTGGGAGCTTCTGCTGCCCATACTTTCAATATAATTTTTAATTTTCTGGATTTGTGATTGAAACCTTTTCATGCTCTAACTCTTCGCTAAACTGGACATTCATAATTTTTATAGTTTCATTCGACTCAATTAATTTTTATTAGTGTCTTATGAAAACTCCTGGATCATATTGGTTATTACTTGCACTACCTGTTTAGTTATATTTTCTGTGATCCCACTTAATACCTCTCTGATCTACTTCCTAACCTCCTCTGTTTTGCTTTCAGGTATGTGGCTTATGCTATTCTGCCCCTTAGTGACTTCTGGATTGGCTTACTGGGAGTTGGGAGTTTGAGGAGGCATTTTATTGACTTTTCTTCCCATGTTTCTATTGTTTGTTTGTTTTGTTTTGTGCTGAGGTTTGCAGACACTTATAGTGTAAAACTGTTGTTGCTAGTATGGAGGTATCTTCAACTGCTTTACAGTGATGTAATTTTTGCATGCCTCACTAGTACTTTACCACAGCTCCAAGATCCAATCACTGCTTAATTTGGGAGGGGAGGATGAAGAATGAGTATATAAAGTATAAGGCCAGAAACTGAATTTTCTAGGGGATGTAATCTAGTATTGTTAATGTCCAAAAAGTGATCTGAGTGTTAGTTTACAGAGAAATAGAGGTCATTATGCAACCCTGTTAATATCAAGAAAATCAACTACAATAGTATTTTCCAAGACAAATTGGATATTAGCTTACCAAAGAATGAAGTATATACTACCTTTAACTCTAGAGAAGAATTCTACAATTATGGTGTAAACATTAAGACAACACAGGTATTACAGTAGTTAATATGTACTCAGTGCAGCAGCTATTAGTAGAAAAGAACTCAACCATAATTTTACAGAGTTAACAATGAAAAGATTAACAAAACTTTATGGTTATACCATTAAAGGTATGGGGCTTGATAACTGGGAAATGCAAGAGGAAAAATTTGAGACTTTATACTAAATGATATGAGAAGAAGAAGAGAAAAGTGATACAGAGGGTCCTACTGGGAAATAGTGTTTACAAACTTAGGCAAAGCTAAGAGGAAAAATTGATGAGAAATAGAAGGTACAATAGAAAGACAAAGAAAAGATAAGAAATTACATAGGGAGTAAAAATAAGAGAAAAAAGTATGGGGTGAAAAAGAAACAAAGGGTGAGGGTGTACACTTCCGACAGGCTGGCACTGAGGTAGCTACGGTGCGGTTCAAGCACGGGAACCTTCTGTGTGAATCGGTGTCAGAGGACCTCCACTGCCGCCTAACTCTGGACGACCCAGTGCTGGGCTGCCTGGTGTGCGGGACACGACGGTCCAGCGCACGGGACTCTCGGCCCGCCGCCTGCTCGATCAGCTTCGCAGTTCGGTATCTCAACGTCTATACTGGAATAGGGCTACTTCGACACCAAAAATACTACTACCAGTTTGTGTGGTCAGCTTTTCCTTTGATCACTTACTTGGAGGACAAAGGGCATCGTTATCCTTGTTTTCTCAACACTCTGCACATGGGAGGCATAATTAGAACACATCAGAAGTTCCTGATTCCGTACAACAGGAGACGGCTGCAGATCTTGTTGCAGAACTGCACCAATGAAGGAGAGAGGGCGCTATGCAGAAATCTGTCACCAGAAGCTGTTTCCTAGAGGAGGGGTCTGGTGAGGAGCTCTCAGACAGTGGTGGTGAGGAGCTCATGGAATTAATGGAGTGAGCTCTACTTGCCACACAGCAGGCGGAGGACCTGGACCTTCTAGGGGGCAGAAGCAGCAGCCAGAGTTCTCTCAACTGGAGGGCTCCAACCAGAGGACCACTCTGATTGACCAGCTCCAAGTGAAAGACTTAAATTGGTTTTCTTTACCTTGTATCCACTGGGTAAATGTTTGTGTATGCTGGGAAGGCTCTGTAGACATCTTTTGTATCTAAATGCTTGGATGAGAATAGGCTAGGTGTACTTGGCTTCTATAAACTTTAGCCTAAGTTACAAAAGTGTTATGGTTTATAACCAGATGGTTCCCCAAAACCTCAAGCACTCATAGGTGGGGCTTTAGGGAGGTGACTGACTATGAATGTGATACTCCTCCTGGATTAATCCACTTATGAGTTTATAGGTAGATAGGATACTGGGAGGTGAAGTGTGGTCAGAGGCGGGTCGCTGGGTGTGTGCCACCTCCTTCCTTCATCCTTTTTTTTTTTTTTTT
>NW_022900914.1:60946784-60947788 GCF_012274545.1 Fukomys damarensis
TCCTTTTTTTTTTTTTTTTTTTTTTTTTTGTACCAAGAATCAAACTCAGGGCCTTGAGTTTGCCAGCTAGGTACTGCACACTTATCTGCATCTCTGGCTCTCCTTCCTTGATGTTTGCTTCCCCATGGCCACGTCATGAGGCATTTTCTTTGCCATGCCACCCTGCCTTGGAGCCAGCCTACCATGGATTGAAACCTTTACAATCTGAGCCAAAATGAACCTTTCTTGCTGTGGGTGTCAGGTATTGTGTCTCAGCAACAGGGCTTACAGAATTTATGCTTGACCAAGTCTCTTTCCTCATCTATAGCCCAAGTCTCTTCCCTCATCTATAGCCCCAGCCTTGGTGAAAAGACTGGCTTCTTGTGTGATGAGTTTTAAATATTTAGTATTCCACTTGAGACTTTGTACCTCCACTCCCCAAGTTGGAGCCTAAGAAAAAGTCACCTGAAATAGAGGCATAGTGAAATAGCAACTAAAATTTGCACAGATCTATTTGCAGTCTCAGGGGTTTTTGTTTGTATTTTGGTTTTGTTTTCTGGAGGGGAAATGGGATTTGAACACAGGGCCCTCACACTGAGCTTTATCTCCACTTTTATTTTCAAGTAGCCCAGGCTGGGCTCAAACTTGTGACCTTCCTTTGTTGTGCTCAGATGTCCCCAAAGACCACCAAGGAGTCCAGTCCGATGTAAATACACAAGGAGTTTATTACTACAAGCTTGAGCCTGGACTTCACCGGTGCAGCGGTTCAGTGACAAGAGCCTGGACCCTCTATTAAAGCCCATTTTTATAGGGTTTGGGAGGCTTGAAATTTTCCCTTTTTCATTGGTTATATTTTATATCTTAAAGCTATTGGATGTTGCTGGGGAACTTGCGAAAGTGGGCAGGCAAAAGCGGGAAGGGGCTAGAATCTAAGGGGGGGCAGTTTCAGTGGAAGGTCAGTGTGTTCCTCTAATCTGTACATTTTGTCTTTCTTCTCTCTTGCAAGGTTATGTTTTCTTTTTTTT
>NW_022900914.1:60949191-61038823 GCF_012274545.1 Fukomys damarensis
TTCTTGCCTTGCCTATTTGATTTGCTCTGTTGGGCCTCATGGTGTTGTTGCCTTCATTGTCTTTTTCTAGGATCTTGTTTAGAATTGCTTGTAGTACTGGTTTGGTATTCATGTAGTTTCTCAGGTGTTCTTTGTCATGGAACACCTCCATTTTGAAAGAGAGTTTTGCTGGATACATCAGTCTAGGTTGGAGGCTGTTCTCTTTTAGTACTTGTAATATCTCATTCCAGGCTCTCCTTGCCCCAAGGGTTTGTGTTGAAAAGTCTGCTGTGATTCTGATGGGCTTTCCTTTGTATGTGATTTGTTTCTTTTCTCTTACTGCTTGTAGTATTTTGTTCTTCTGTTGGATTTCTGGGATCTTGATTATTATATGTCTAGGTGTAGATTTATTTTGATTGTAGCTAGGTGGGGTCCTATATGCCTCGCTTATCTGAATGTCCAATTCTTCCCCTCTGTTTGGGAAGTTTTCTGTCATTAATTCTGCAAACAGCTTTTTAAAGTCATTTGTATTTTCTCCTGCTACTTCATGTATTCCTATCAGTCTTATGTTATTCTTCTTTGCATCATCTAGGAGTTGTTGGATCAATTTCTCATGATCTCTTACTGTTTTTAAGAGACCTCTCTTTTCATGGTCACTGACTGCAATCTTATCTTCTATATCTGAGAGCCTATCTTCGCATTCTTTTATTCTGTTGCGTACACTTTCAATAGAGTGTTTAATCTCCTGGATCTCTGTTTGAATCTGTTTTATGGATTCCATTTCTTTCCTATGTTGGGCGTTTATTTTTTCCATTTCTTTCTTATGCTGGGCCTTCATGGCTTCTATCATGGTCCTGAGCTCATCTATTTTTTTGTCAGTTTCTGCTCTAGAGTCTCGAATCACGACTTCCATTTTGCTCACTATCTCTATGGTTATCTGGGAAATTATTTCTGTTTTGAATTTTTCTAGAGCCTGATTGATCTGTTTTGTTACTTCCTGTGCTTTGAGTTCAGGGTGTCCTGGTGGTTCACTATCGGCCTTTTCATCCTCATTTTCCCTACTGTTTGCCATTGGTGAATTGGAAGTCTGTCCTTGTGTCTTGCTTAAGTGTTTTCTCATTTTAATTTTTGTTGTCAGACTGTCCTTGGTTTAATCTCTGGATTATCACCCAAATCTTCCTGATATAGTTGCACCCTAGCTTCTGTGTCTCTAACGACCCACAGACATTCTCATCTCCATAAATAACATCAGAGAAAACAGCTCATCAAATCAACGGCAATGCTTTACCCCAACTGATACAATCAGCAACATATTAAGATCAAGCACAACTTGGACACTGACCACCTGTGGTAGTCACTAGTCTATCACCCTTAAATCATCTGAATTAAATTGAAATCAAGAAGCACTCCAGAACATGTCTGCAGTGAACAAACTTTTCAGTATAGTATATTTATAATTTAATGGCTCAGACATAGCGAGGATGCAAGACCCCTAATCTCAGTTAGCTGATTGTTGAACCCCATGACGCTGACTGACCTCGGGCTGCAAGACCCAGATTGAGTTCCCCATCCTTCTGAATGGTTGAACTCCGCAACGTTCTATTACAGGTTTCCCCCGCCCTTTCTTTAAAGATGTTCAAAGTTGGGAACTCAGAAAAATACCCTTGATGACCACCTCTGTCTTTGCAGAGTGGGTCCAAAGACTTGCACAGTCAGGAGGTCTGAGAGTGCGGGGGGGGATTATGGGGGTTCAGGGGCGCCCGCCCGGCTACCTTCCCGGCGCTTGAGCGATGGCGGCTGGGTCTGGAGCAGGCGTGGTTCTCCTTCCCGCGGTAGATCGGGCCTGGCCTACCTCCCGGTGCAAGGTTATGTTTTCCTTTCCCACTCATCTGGTTCTGTTTTTATCTAGGCTAAGCAAATTTCTGTGGCCTGAGCTCATCCAGGAGTCAGGCTTGATGCAAAATGGCCTTTTATCTTAAAATGGAGTAACTTTGATCTCTACACCTTCCTCCCAGAGTGCTGGGATTGCAGGTGTGTACCACTATGCCTGGCCAAGTTTCGGGATATTAAGCCCCAACTTGGGAACATTTGAGTTGCAAACTTTCACAGATGTGCTGTACAAGATTCACTTTATTGGTTTACAAATGAATCCAACTTCTGAACAATTCTCCCAGAACAGAACTTGTTTGTTTAAAAAAAAAAAAAAAAAAAAAAAAAAAAAAAAAAAGTAAAAAGGTGAAGTGGAACAACTAAAGAAAGGAAAGAAACAAGGAAAAGAGATAAGAAGCAAGAAGGGACAAAGGAAAGTTCTCCACACTCCATTAAACTGGCAAAGAAGAAAGAAGAAAAGGAAAGAAGAAGAAGAAAAAAAAAACCCCTAAAAATAATGTGCCTAGTCATAAAAAACCCCAAACAAACAAACAAAACCATAACCAGCTGCGTGCCATCAGCCCCAGTGAGGAAGGTGAGATTTGGAAAGGCCGCTCCAAGATCTATTCTCCTTCAGGCCTGCTTGGGCCCATTCCAAGGGACTGGGTAGCCGTTCCCTCCCCTGCCTGTGAGCCACCAGCTCCAGCAAGGAAGGCAGCACCTGAAACACCCCACCCCCACTCTCAGACCTCCTATTGTGCCAGTCCTTGGACCCACTCTGCAAAGGCATAGGTGGTCATAAAGGGTATTTTTCTGAGCTCCCAACTTTGAACATCTTTAAAGATTTTGGGGGGAAATCTGTAGTAGAACTGTGTGGAGTTCAACCCTGCAGGAGGTTGGGGTACTCAATCTGGGCCTTGCGGCCTGAGGTCAGTCTGAGTCATGGGGATCTGCCATTGGCTAGCTGAGATCAGGACAATTAGTTCTGCACATGGCTGCACACGTTGTATATTATGACAGCAGAGATATAGTCTGAAAGAGGCCCTTCAAATTCATTCATTCATTTTTTTTCTTTCCCTCATTCCACTCTGCAAATTCTTCCTTTTTTCTGTCCTCTTTCTCCAACTCAGTCTCTTGCTCCACCATATTATCCCTCATCTCCTTTTCTGTTCCTGCTCCTGCCCTAACTCAGACTTCTTTTATCATTTTTTCTTTTTTCCTTATGTTCTTTTCTTCTGTCATTTTACCTCACTCATGGGTCAATAGTTTCAAGGGAAATTGAGCCCCTATTACTGTTAAGGGGATATATTATTGTCCTTATTCTTGCACTCTATCCCTTTTGAATTTAATAGTTTCCTAAAGATTATATGGTCATTCTATGTCCTCTGGCTTCACTTGAAACGTTCTGCAATTCTTTCACTTATCTACTCCTCTCGCCCTAACTCTGTCTAAGCCCTCATCCTAAATAGTAAAGATGCTATATTGAAAAGTGTATTCACTGCAAACATATTTTGGGCTGCTTCTTGATTTTAATTTAATTCACATGGTTTAAAGGTGATAGATTAATGACTACCACAAGTGGTCACTTTGCAAGTTGTGCTTGATCCTATTGTGTTGCTGACTGTACCAATTGGCATAAAAGATTGTGATTGATTTTTTTTTTTGGTACCAGGGATCGAACTCGAGTCCTTGTGCTTGCAAGACAGGCACCAGAACCACTGAGCTAAATCCCCAGCTAATTGTGATTGACTTAATGAGTTGTTTTCTCCAATATTATGAAAATGAGAATGTCTATGAGTCATTAGAGACTCAAGAGCTAAAGTGCAACTATATCAGGAAGATTTAAGTAATAATCCAGAAATTAAACCAAGGATAACCCAACAACAAAAATGAAAATGAGAAAACAAGCAAGACACAAAGACAGACTTCCAGTTCACCAATGGCAAACAGTAGGGAAAATGAGGATGAAAACTCTGATAGTGAACCAGCAGGACACCTTGAACTCAGCACAGGAAGTAACAAAACAGATCAATCAGGGTCTAGAAAAATTCAAAACAGAAATAATTTCCCAGATAACCATAGAGATGGTGAGCAAAATGGAAGTCATGATTTGAGACTCTAGAACAGAAACTGAGAAAAAAAAATAGATGAGCTCAGGACCATGATAGAAGCCATGAAGGCCCAGCATAAGAAAGAAGTGCCCAACATAAGAAAGAATGAATGCCCAACAGAGGAAAGAAATGGAATCCATAAAACAGATTCAAACAGATATCCAGGAGATTAAAAACTGTCTATAAGTGGTTTGTTGCTTTTTTTCTAACTGCTTTTAAGGTTCTGTTTTAGTGTTGCACTTCTGGGATTTTGATTGTGATGTGTTTGGAGAGGTTCTTTCTTTATTCATCATGACTAGTTGAGGTTCTATATGCCTCCCTTATATGTATGTTAAATGCATTTCCTTATTTGGAAAAATTTTTGTTACATTTTTTGTAAGCAAGATTTTTATGTCATTTGTACTCTTTTTTGATTCTTCATTAACTTTAATGAATCATATATTAGGAGCTGTTGGACCCATTTTTATGTCCTCTTGTTGCTTTTAAGGTATCCATCATTAATTGGTCACTGATAACAGCACTGTCTTTACTTCTGACACTGTGTCTTCACATTGGTCACTTTGATGCCCATGTATTCAAAAATATTTTTCACCTCCTGAGCTTCAATTTGGAGCTTTTTATGGACTCTAATTCTTTTCTCTCCTGGCCATTCATGCTTTGCTTCATCTCATCCAGGGGTTTTTGTTTTTTGTTTTTTTGACACACTGTCATCATTTTTATTATCTGGCCTATTAGCTGTTTACTTGTATCTTCTGAGGCCTTCTCAAAGGCCTTATTGATCTTTTGTTATCTCCCTGATATTGTTTCAAATAATAATTCAGGTGTGTGGCTTTTGGTTTCCTCCCCTTCAATGACCCATCTATCAGTTCTGGAGGAGTTGGGAGTTTGGGGAGGCACTTTGCTGACTTATCTTCTCATGTTCCTATTTTTTGTTTCTTTGTTTTTGTGTTGAGGCTTATGGGATGATAGTGATGGGATGTCCTATGGGATGTCTACTTTGCAGTGGTGTCCTCTGGGCATGGCTGACTATTGACCATTTCCTCTTTCCCAAGATACAACCACCTCCATTTAATTGGGCTGGAAGATGGTAGGGTTTTGGCCCAGTAACTGGTTGTCCAGGAATAGCTCACAGTACTATTAATGAGCCAAGGCAATCCAGATATTGGCATCCCAAGAAATCTAATGAATAGCAACAGCTGTGTTTCCTTGACTCTAATAATAAAATCAGCATCAATTATAAGTGTCAAAGAAAAACTGAATGTTGCCAAATAATGTACTATGTTTAACCATACAAAACAGATCTATAATTACAGTATGAACATTAAGGCAAACCAAATGGCACAAATTGTCATTTTCTAAGCTGTGCTTGATGCTGTTGTGCTGCTGATTGTATCACTTAGGCTAAGGTGTTGTGATTGATCTAATACAACAGGAAGATCTAAGTTTTAATCCAGGAATTAAACCAAGGACAATACCAACAACAAAAATAGAAATGAGAAGACATTCAAGCAAGGCACAAGCACAAACACAGGCTACTTGCTCACCAAAGGAAAATTCTGGGGGAAATGAGATGGAAAAGTCTGATAATCAACCACCTGGACTCCCTGAACTGATAGCACAGGGAGTAACAAAACTAATTAATGAGGATCTAGAAAAATTCAAACAAAAATAATTTCCCAGATAACTACAGAGATGATGAGAAGAATGAAAGACATGATTAGAGACTCTAGAACAGAAACAGATAAAAAAAAAATACATGAGTTCAGGACAATGACAGAAGCCATGAATGCCCAGCATAGGAAGGAAATGGAACCCATGAAATAGATTCAAACATATCCAGGAGATTAACAACTCTATTGAAAGTGTACATAATAGACTGAGCCAATCTGAAAACAGAATTCCTGATATAGAAGACAGGATGGTGATCAGTGACCATGAAAAGAGAAATCTCTTAAAAATAGTAAAGGAACATGAGGAATCAATCAAACAGCTCTTAGATGATGCAAAGATGAATAATGTAAGACTGATAGGAGTCCATGAAAAAGCTGGAGAAAATACAAATGAAAAAAAAAACACAAAAAAAAATAAAAAATGGTGTTCACAGAATTAATGTCAGAAAGCTTCCCAAACAGAACAAAAGAATTTGACATATAGATAAGTGATGCATATAGGACTCCAACTAGCCATGATCAAAAAAATCTACACCTAGACATATAATAATCAAGATCCCAGAAACCCAATAGAAGAACAAAATACTACAAGCAGTTAGGGGGAAAAAAACAATCACATGCAAAGCAAAGCCCATCAGAATCACAGGAGTCTTTTCAAACACAAACCCTCAAGTCAAGGAAAACCTGGAGTGAGGTATTTTAAGCCCTAAAAGAAAACAACCTCAAGTGTCTCTGGGACCGTTGGCAGGGCAGGAGAGCTGCAGGTGTAAACTACTTGAGACCCCAGTGTTGCAAGCCAAAGAGCAGAGCATGTGGGCCAGTCAACATGTCGTGTTATGGGCAGTACGGAGGACAGACGAAGGTGTATGTTGGTAACCTGGGAACTAGTGCTGGCAAAGGAGAGTTGGAAAGGGCTTTCAGTTATTATGGTCCCTTAAGAACTATATGGATTGCAAGAAATCCCCCAAGATTTGCCTTTGTGGAATTTGAAGATCCTAGAGATGCTGAAGATGCAGTGCAAGGACTGCATGGAAAGGCGATTTGTGGTTCCCGAGTAAGGGTTGAACTACCAGCGGGCATGCCTCAGAGATCTTGCTTTGATAGACCACCTGTCCGACGTCCCTTTGATCCCAGTGATAGATGCTATGAGTGTGGTGAAAAGAGACATTATGCTTATGACTGTCACCGTTATAGCTGGAGAAGAAGAAGCAGGTCATGGTCTAAATCACATTCTCGATCCAGAGGAAGGCGATACTCTCGCTCACGCAGCAGGAGCAGGGGGCAGAGGTCAAGATCAGCATCTCCTTAAAGATCAAGGTCTGTGTCTCTTCATAGATCAAGATCAGCTTCACTCAGAAGATCTAGGTCTGGTTCTATAAAAGGATTGAGGTATTTCCAAACCTGGTCCAGGTCAAGATCAAGACCCAGGTCTCTTTCACCACCAAAAAGCAGCCGGTCAAAGTCCAGATCTCCATCTCCAAAAAGAAGTTGTTCCCCATCAGGAAGTCCATGCAGAAGTGCAAGTCCTGAAAGAATGGACTGAAGTCCTCAAGTTCACCCTTTAGGGAAAAGTTATTTTGTTTACATTATTATAAGGGATTTGCAACATCTGTAAAGAAAACAACCTCCAACCTAGACTGATGTATTCTGCAAAACTATCTTTCAAAATTGATGGGGAAATAAGATTCTTCAATGACAAAGAACACCTGAGAAACTTTATGAATACCAAACCAGCACTCCAAACAATTCTAAATAATATCCTAGAAAAAGATTATGAAGATCACAACTCCACGAGGCCTGACAGAGGAAATCCAGCAGGCAAGGCAAGAAATTAAAGGGAGAGGGATAAAAAATTAAAAAGAGCCAACAACAGGAAAGTAACATGATAATGATAAGTCAATACTTATCAGTTATAACCATCATGTTAATGGCCTCAATTCAACAATCAAAAGAAGTAGACTGGCAGAACGGATTAAGAAACAAAATTCAACAATATGCTGTATGCAAGAAACACCCCTAGTTCAAAAAGAAACTCAGAGACTGAAATAAAAGGATGGAAAACAGCCCTCCATGAGACAAGAACCCAGAAAAAAATCAGCGGTAGCTAAATTATAGCAAAGTAAGTATGAAAACAAAACTAATTAAGGCAAGCAAAGGTCACTACATGGGGGATGTCAATATCCCACTGTCACAAATAGATAGATCATCTAGACAAAAAGTCAACAATGAAATATTAGAACTGAACCAAGCTTTTGAACAAGTGGACTCAATAGATGTCTATAGAGTGTTCTACCCCACAAAATCAGATATACATTCTTTTCAGATGCACACTGGTTATTCTCCAAAATAGAACACATACTAGCTTATAGAACATGTTTAAATAAATGCAAAGGAATTGAAAGGCTGGGGTGGTGGCACATGCCTGTAATCCCAGCACTTGGGAGGCTGAGGCAGGAGGATCACTGTGAGTTCGAGACCAGCCTGGGCTACATAGTGAGTTCCAGGTCAGTCTCAACTATACAGTGAGACCCTGTCTCCAAAAAACCAAAAAACAAAACAAAGCAACAACAACAACAACAACAACAACAACAAAAAGCAAAGGAATTGAAGTTGTCCCATGTATGTTATCAGACCATAGTACAATGAAATTGGAGATCAATAACAAAAGAAACCTCAAAAACTTCACAAACATGGAAATTGAATAACACTCTCCTGAACAACCAATAGGTCACAGAGGAAATTAAAGAAGAAATTAGACAATTTTTACAAATAAATGATAATCAATACAACATGCAGGAATCTATGGGACACAATGAAAGCAGTTCTACAGGGAAATTTATAGCATTGAATACCCACACTAGGAAAAGACAGTGAGCTCAAATAAACAACCTAATGCTGAATCTTAAGATTTTAGAAGGGGAAGACAAACGCAAAGCTCATACAAGGGAGGAAATTATAAAGATCAGAGTAGAAATCAATACAATGGAGACTAAGAGAATGATACAAGAAAAAAATCAATGAATCAAAGAGTTGGTTTTTCAAAAGAATAAATAAAATGGATAAACACTTAGCCAACCTCACCAAAAAAAGGAGAGAAAAGGCTCAAATCCATGCAGTTAGGAATGAAAAAGGTGAAGTCATAGCATATTCAGCAGAAATCCAGAAGATCATCAATATTTACTTCAAGAATCTGTACTCTAATAAAATGGAAAACACAGAAGAAATGAACAGATTTTTATACATATGAATACGAAAGTAGAACAAAGAAGACATAAAAATTCTAAACACCCCAACTACAATCAATGAAATTGAAGATGTAATTAAAAGTTTACAAAGAAAATACCAGGTCCTGATGGCTTCACTACTGAATTCTACAAAATATTTAGAGAAGAACTATTCCATTACTTTTCAAAAGTTTCAATGAAAACTTTTCACTTCTGAAACTGCTATACAGATTCAATGCAATCTCTATTGAAATCCCAACAGTATAGTTTACAGAACTAGAGAAAACAATCCAAAAATTCATTTGGAACCAGAAAAGACCTAGAATAGAAAAAGCCATTCTAGGCAACAGAGACATGGCAGGGGTATCACAATTCCCAACTTGAAACTATACCACAAAGTCACTGTGACAAAAACAGCATGGTACTGGCAAGGAAACAGACCCAAGGATAAGTGGAATAGATTAGAAGTTGCAGAAAAAATTCCAGACATACTCAGCTACCTCATCTTTGACAAAGTAGCCAACTATCCTCACTGGAGGACAGAGAGCTTCTTTAATAAATGGTGTTGGAAAAACTGGATTATAATTTGCCAAAGATTAAAACTAGGGCTGGAGATTTAGCTCAGTGTTTCCACCATGTGCCTCAAAAGTGCAAGGTCCTGAGTTTGGCCCCCAGTATCAAAGCAAAACAAAACAAAAATATTAAAACTAGACCCCTTTCCTTCATCATGCACTAAACTAAAATCCAAGTAGATAAAAAAATATAAATATTACAAAAGACTAATAATAGTATGTTATGCATCAATAGCAGCAACAGCTTTTCCACTTTCTGCAGTCATCTGAACAAAATTATAGACATTCAGCACATTCCATTAAAAAACAAAAACCAAAGACAAGAATAATATCCAGACAACAGCAAAGTTCTGTTGCTGTTGTGGTACCTGGCATCATTTTTTCTATTAGCCTCTTAATCATCATCTGGAAAGAGAACATTCTAGAGTAATATCATTAAATGTAGCTCTGATAAAGCACAGTCCCTACTACGTATCATAAAGCAGGTACTAGATATTTTACATTCATAGAGGTATGATACAGTACTGTCCTACATCAATAATACTAGATTCAGTTTTGGTTTGAAATTTACTTTGCCTGCAAATAAGACTGCTACCCCTGTTTTTTTCTGGGCTCCTGTCACATGGAGAATTGTTTTCTATCTTTTCACTTTCAGTCTATGGGCTTCTTTTTGCACTAGGTGTGTTTCTTGTATGCAACATATTATTGGATTTTGCTTCTTATTTCATTTTGCCAGTCTATTTCTCTTGATTGGTGAGTTGAGGCCATTGACATTGATGGTTATAACTGATATGTACTGACTTATTATTGACATGATATTGGGCTTTTCTTCACTCTTTTTATTTTTTTCACCTTCTCCTTTTAATTTCTTGCCTTGCCTATTTGATTTGCTCTGTTGGGCCTCATGGTGTTGTTGCCTTCATTGTCTTTTTCTAGGATCTTGTTTAGAATTGCTTGTAGTGCTGGTTTGGTATTCATGTAGTTTCTCAGGTGTTCTTTGTCATGGAAGTGTCTTATTTCCCCCTCCATTTTGAAAGAGAGTTTTGCTGGATACATCAGTCTAGGTAGGGCTAAAGGTGTAAGGAAAGTGGGAAGGGTGGGGGAAAGGTAATAAGGGAGAGGAAAAAAATATGAGAAACTGAAAAAATGGAAATAAAGTGTTTGTAAATGGGGAGGGGAGGAGGGGGTGAAGGGAGGGCAGGGACAAGGGGAAAAATGAGAATCAAGACCTATTATGTAAAGGTACAGAATCCCAATGATGAATGTAATTGTATTGTATACCTAGATTGCACCAACAACCTCAATAAAAAGAAAAGAAAAAAAATATTACAAAAGAAACACTAGGACTAGGGATTTAGCTCAATGGTGCCAGCACCTGCCTTGAAAGTGCAAGGTCCCGAGTTCGATCCCTGGTACAAAAAAAAAAAAAAAGACAAACACTAAACTTCTTGTAAGATAAGTTAGGTAGAACTCTTAAAGATATTGGCATAGGAAAAAACTTTACAAACAAATCCTCAGTAGCACAGGAACTAGCACAAAGAATCAACTGGGATCTCATCTTTTTAAAAATTTTTTTTCTTTTATTGATTTTATTGGTACATTTTAGGTATACAGTACAATTATATTCATTATTGGGATCTTGTACCTTTACATGACAGATCTTGGTTCTCATTTTTTCAACTTATTTGTGCCCTCCCTTAACCCCTTCTCCCCTCCCCATTTACAAACACTTTATTTCCATTTTTTCATTTTGTCATATTTTTTCTTTCCATTATTACCTTAAGGGATCTAATCTTTATAAAAAGCTTTTGCACTGTAAGAGAAACCACCAAGAGAGTTAAGAGACAACCTACAAAAAAAAAAAAGAGACAACCTACAATGTTGGGAAAAAATATTACCAGTTGTTCCTCAGACAAAGTTCTATCTAGAATATATAAAGAACTCAAAAAAATCAGACCCCCAAATATAAATCCCCAATTCAAAAATGGGCATCTGAAATGAACAGACATTTCTCAGACAAAGAAGTAAAAGCAGTAAATAAACATATGAAAAAATGTTCAACATCACTGGCTATTTGAAAGATGCAGACAAAAACAACACTGATATTCTACCTCACCCAGAAAGAATGGCTGCTATCAAGAAATCAACCAATAACAAATGTTGGCAGGGTTGTGAGGAGAAAGGAACACTTCTTCATTGCTGGTGCGAGGCAGACTGGTGCAACCACAATGGAAGTCAATATGGAGAACCAGTAGACACACTGTTGGTGTTGGAATCTTTTAAAATTCTTTTTCTTGAAGTCACTTGAATTATATAATTGCAATTAAGTTTATTTCTTCTACATTTGCTCACCTTGTGGATGGAAGATGATGTTATCCTCTCCTAATTTTATGGACAACTACTCACAAGAATTGATTTTTGAGGGATTACTCCTCTCTGGCTTCAGCATACACACAAATCTGGACACAAGGGCACAGGGGTATCCTTGTGTTGCAACCATCAGTCTGGTCTACTTGCTACTCTGCCTATTGGGTTGTCTGCTTGTGAAGAAGTCATCACCTCTTTAACCATGGTGCTAAGTCCTTGACACATCTGAACCAGTAACACCTCTGCTGTTCTTCCCAGTCTGAAGGTGTTGCCTAGAATGGAGTAGGCAGGAAGTACAGGACCAGGCATGTGGAGCAGAGGGAATTGGCTCAGAGGTCCTACTCTTCCACAAATGCCAGGCAAGTTGCACCTGCCCCAGCTCTCCCTGAGGCTTCTGAGCTTGATGGTGACTTGCCCTATAGAGAAAGTTTCACGCTCCTCCTTTTCATATTCTGTCTTAGACCTCAGAAAGTCACTCTGTGTGGCATATCATTTGAAATCTACAATCAAGGAAGGATGGTCTGGATATCATACTTATATGCCAAGTATCCCTTTTATCCAGGGACAGGTGTCAGACAGGTAGCTTGGTACATGAAGGAGGAGCATGATGTACCCAGGGTGCTACCAGTAGATTCTCCCAAACCAAGTACCTGATAAATGGGACAGCTGAAGGGTAATGACTCTTTCACTATTTACCTTGGCGATTGCTTCTTTGGTTTCAAACGGCAAGGCTTCTAAATTTCTCCCCTCCTCCTCCTTTTTTTTTTTTTTTTAATTTTGGCAATGCTGGAAATAAAACCTAGGACCTTGTGCTTTCTAAGCAAACACGGTACCACTGAGCCACAACCCTAACCACTAAGCTTTTACTTATTCATTCTCTGCAATCATTGGATGACAGATGGATGAGGTCTCAGTTATGGTTTTGATTTAGCCTTGGGCTTGAACACTATGAGATTATCAGACAGAAATAGGCGAGTTGTTAATTGAAGCTCAGGGCTTCAGGCAGTGTGTATGACCCAGATGCTATCTGGAATTGCACAGTACTCTGGGATCTAGAAGAAATGAGCTTGAATTCCCCCAAATCCATGCGTAGGATTTCTGGGGATCCCTCGAGGGAAGCGTTTTAGTCACTTTTCTCATTACTAAGACAAAATACCTGACACCCACAACTTGAAGGAGAAAAATGTTTCTTTTGGTTGTTTGTAGAGGTTTCAGTCTATAGTGGCCTGGCTCCAAGGAATGGCAGCATAGAAAGGAAGCTTGGCAGAAGAGTAAGAGCTCATGAGATGGTGATGGGGAGCAGGGTGATCAAGGAGGTGGAAGGGAGGGAGGGATCCTACCAGGCCACACCCCCACTGACCCACCTCCTCCAACTGGGCTTCACCTCCCACGATCATAATTAGCTACAAACTCTTCAGCGGCCTAACACATCCTCATGACCCAGTCACCTCCCAATGCCCCACCGATGAGCACATGAAGCTTTGGAGAGACATATAGACATGAACAATAGCATTCTGCCCCTGGTCCTTAAAAGACTCATGCATTCTATGCAAAATGCATTTATTCTATCTCTTAGAGTTGCCAAAGTGTTAACAGTTTCAGCATTGCTGAAAAATCCAAGTTCAAAGTTTTCTCTTAGATTTAAGGCAAACTCTTAGCTACAAGACACTGTCAAAACAAAAATAGATGCTTCCAACATACAATAGCACCAGATAAGCATTCCCATTCCGAAAGGTAGAAACTGGGGGATAGAAAGAAGTGGGACCAAAGCAAGACCAAAATCCTGTGTGGCAAATATTAAATCCCACAGTTCCACGACCAGTGCCTGGGGCAATCTGTGGCAAGATGTGAACTCCAAAGGACATGGCTGGCCCTGCCCCTACAGCAATGTGCTGGTGGTTGTAGCCCTCATGGTTTCTGTCTTGGCCTGGCTTTTTTTTTTTTTTTACTTCTTGTGACTTTCCTCAGACAATTCACGTTCCTGGCTTCTCCAGTGTTCTGGGGTCTGGAGAGCATTGTGCCCTGGGACTCTCTTCTCAAAGCAAAGTCTTTCACTTTTGCAGTTTTGAAGCTGCAAAAGGTAGAGACCTGCTGGTTCTCCTGATGCTCTCAGGCCATCTTTTCTATTATCCCATTCCAAAGTGCTTGGCTTTTTAATGCTAATCTTTTCAGTAACCAAAATGTCCCCTTTAAGGACCCATCTTTATCAAAGCTTGCTTTTTGGTCAAACTCAAAACTTTAAAAATCATTCTGCTGGGAGCTGCTGCCCACCGCACCCCCTACCCTGGCCTCCCAGTGGCCAGCAGAGCTGTGCAGACATCTTGCAGCACCACCCCAGCAACCCCACCCCCCACCCCACCTTGTCACTTTTGGCCTCCTGGCTGTGCTGGTACCTGGATTCACACTGAAGAGGTACAGTGGGTCATAAAGGCCATTGTCCTGAGCTCCAGAAGATAGAGCAACAGTGAACAACAGAGAGAGGGCCTTTCTTGGTTCCTTGATGAAAATTGAAGCCCACTGGAAAAGTGAAGAGAATCTCTGCCATAAAGGCACACAAGACCACTGTGGTTGGTAAGTTGGAAGGATCACCACCTCTCATCGAAACCTGGACTATCTTCAGGGGAAGGGCAGCTGGAACCTGCAGCAGAACCTTGCAGAGTTCAACCCAGCAGGAAGTCCGGGAGCTCAGCTTGGGCCTTGCAGCCAGGAATCAGCCTGAATCTCAGGGATCTGCTGCTGGCTTGAAATTCATTGACTTAGATCGCACACTGCTGCCCACATTGTCTATTGTGACAGCAGAGACATACCCTGAAGGGGGCCCTTCATTTTTATTTTTTGTTTTCAAAATTATTTTTATTTTTTTCTAGTATTTTAAATTTTTTTTCTTCTTTTTCTTTTCTTTCTCTTTCTCTCTCACTCTCATTCTCCCACATTGTTCTTCATCTCCTTTTTTATTCCTGTTCTTGCCCTAATTCATATTTCTTCTCTCTTTTGCTTTTCTTCTCTCTGGATTATCATTAGTTTTAAAGGACAGTGAATACAGTTTCTTGCTTCCCTATTGCTGTTAGATTGTGCTGTTCTTGTCTTTGTTCTTTAATTCTGTCCTTTCCTCTTATCTTGAACAGTTTCCTAGAGTTTGCACGATCTTCCTGTGTCCTCTGGCCTCACTTCTAACTTTTCCCTATCCTTCTACTTATCTATCCCTCCCTCTCCAACTCCTTCTATGTCCCCATCCTGAAGGGTAAACTTGCTATATTGAAGAGTTTATTTACTATAAACATATTTTTGGCTGGTCCTCGATTTTGATTTAATTCACACAGTTAAAGATGATAGATTAATAACTAGCACAAATTGTCATTTTCTAAACTGTGCTTGATGCTGTTGTGTTGCTGATTATATCACTTGGGCTAAAGTGTTGTGATTGATCTAAACAGTTGTCCTTCCTGGTATAATGAAAATGAGATTGCCTCAGAGTCATTAGAGACTCAAAACATAAAGACCAGCTATATCTGGAAGACACCTCTGAGAGTCAATCATTCCATAAGGGTTCTAAACACAAGCAGCAATGACACTTACAATAAGCAACATAGAAGTATCAGCCCAGGAATTAAACCAAGGACAGTACCAGCAACAAAAATAGAAATGAGAAGACATTCAAGCAAGGCATAAACCTAGACCACCAGCTCACCAAAGGCAAATTCTGAAGAAAACGAGGTGGAAAAGTCTGATAATCAACCACCTGGACATCCTGAACTTATAGTAGAGGAAGTACCTCCTTCCAGGCTATGTCCACAGGCATGATCCTGTTCTTGCCCTAATTCATATTTCTTCTCTCTTTTCCAGGTTATGATCCACCTCTTCCACCAGGCTTCACCTCCCAACATCTTGCCCAACTGTAAACCCATCAGTGGACTAATCCTGTATCACACACCTATAATTCAGTTATCTCCCAAAAGCCCCAACTATGAGTGCACAAGACTTGGGGGCGGGGGTCATGTTAGATATAAACCACAACAGGAAGACATCCCCATGGACATTTGGTTCTTGAAACTGCCTTTAGGAAAGCTGTTTCAGCTCCATCACATCAGTCTAAAATTGAGACTAAATCATCCATCATTTTTCACCTGCAGGCATAACAATCCCTGCACTACACCCTGCCAAACCTTTGGAGGTGATAGGGAAGGGAAGTAAAGAAAGATGGATGGTAATTCACTTTGCAGCAAGCGAGCAGCTTCAAATTCCATACTCTCCCTCCTGGAAAACTCTCGTGGTCACTGTGGGTCTCTTAGTGGCTCCTTGCCCCAAATCCTCTTACTGACAACCTCTCCTCTCTTCTTCCTCTCTGAGAGGAAAGCACCTTGGCCTTCCTGGTCTCTTGTGAATAGGACAGCTTTTGCCTTGGCAAGCATGGCTCTTGCTGACACACAGACATGGGGGCTCACTTACCATCTCACCCAGCTTATTTATATCCAGTCATCTGTACACACACACACACACACACACACACACACAGAGTTCCTCTCCCAGGAGAATTCTCATGCCACTTCTTAAAATAATGGATTTTTTGCTTCCTTACATATAGGAAAATAAAAATCACTCTTCCACATGGAGACCAGGGTCTACATGGGTCTCCTCAGGACAGTGAGTCACATTAAAAGCTACACAGTCACAGCCCAGAATGAGCTAAGAGAGGAGCTAAGAGGGGATAATATATATCATCCTTTGAGCCAATTTTCCCACTCCTCATCTGAGGCTGTTGTAGAGCCAAGAGGACTAGGAGTCCTCAGCATACGCTTGACCAGGGATAGCCCCAAATTGACCTGTGGCCTGGGAGACACACTGTGTCCCTGACACTCAGAAGAGGGCTGAACAGGGAGGGCAGAGCAGAGTGTCCCACTATGCCCGAGGGACATGTTTACTAGTGCCAGGGTCCATGAAGCAGCACACTCAACTAGCATCTCTGTTCTTATCCTTCCAAAAGCAGTGACCTCCCCATGGCAGAGTGCACATGAGAATGCCACGTGTCAGGGATGCTGGACACAGGTCCTGGCCCTAGACATGTAGGTGCATGAATGACATCTGGAGTGCTTAGCCAATCAGCAGTGTGAATTCTGGAGAATGTGGGGGGTCTTGTGTGGAGTCAGGGGACAGAGCACCGCTCTATTACAGGCCAGAGTCTGTGTTGGGCCCTGTTTCTCGTGCTTCTATTCTGGGGCTTGTGTGCCCTCTGACACAGCTCTCACCTGCGCACATTTCCCTCTCTTCTTGCCCCCAGAACTGGAGGCCTCAGGCTTTGGGAGCAGATATTCGACCAGCCCAGCGAGTTCCTAGGTGCAGAGCAAGAGACTGAGCAAGATGTGCACATAATCACCTTAGTGGTTATACTGCAAATAGGGACCCAGGCAGAGGAGAGAACTGGCCAAGGACAGAGAAAGCTCGGTGTGGTATCTCATGCCATTTACCAGGCAGAGGCTGGCATGGCAGAGGGCAGCAGCAGAGGAAGGAGAAAGAGTAGAGGGCTGGGGGGAGGGGAGCTGGCTTTCAGGCCTGGATCACATCCTCTCCCACTGCATTCTCAGCCAAGCTGCAGCCCAGTGAGACACATACACGCACAAGTGCACACATGTATGCACACCCACACCCACACCCTTGCTGCCCAGCTCGTCATTCGGTCGCCTGAGGGTGGAGTGCTGACCCGACTACTTCTTTATCTCTCATTTTTCCTCAACCAGAAGACTCTTGACCTCATTATCTCTTGCCAAACTTTATCTCACAGACTGAACTCCTGCTCCATACTGGATACCAAGGAAAGTGGACAGTGACAAAGGGCACATGGAAAAATCATCCCAGTGCGGCCGGAATGGGGCATCTGTGAAGTGCGCTCAGAGGATTCACAGAGGAAGAGAAAGGGAAGAATGGCAGAGGGAGTGACGTGGACACAGACACAGAGGCATGGAAGCCCCTGATGCGTACGGCTGGCCCTGTGACTGTGACCTGCACAGAAAGAAGGACACGGGTGGAGAGTTAAACTCGAGCTGGCAGCCTGCTGGAAGTTCAGGCGATGGCAATTATTTACCAAGCCCCAAATTGGAGCTCATGGCAGCAAAGGGAGAGAGCCTTTTTTGGGAGTGGCCATCGAGGCCAGGACCCAGGATACCAGGGTCCTCCGGAGTATTCAGACCTGTGGCCTCAGGAGCAATGGGATCCAGCAGAGGCAGAGGCTCATACCCAGGGCTGAGGCACCCAGGCTGTGCTGGAGGACGATCCATCCAACCACAGCACAGAGAGGCCTGCAGCATGGGGGACTGGAGGCTGCAGGTGAAGAGGCCGAGGCCAAGGTCCAGAGAGAGGAGGGAGGCAAATAGGGGTGAGGGTGCTTGTCTAGAGCTGCCTCAGAGGTAGGAAGTGGGGGTGTAGATCCCCTGGGTGCCATCACCTCTGAGCTTCGTGACAGGAGCACCCCGAGGTCATGGGAAGCATTTCTAGGTGGTCTGTCCAAGGTCAGTGCCAGTCAGGGGGCTCCGCAAGGCCAGGTTCCCCACATGTCCCCACAAGTCCCTGCCCCTGCGTCCTAGGCAGGGATAGAGATGCTGCCCCTTTCTCTTCCTTACCTTGTCCTTGCCTATAAAATGCCTCTCAATTTCCACACACCTGGCTTACACGTTCTGTACCTGCCCTGAAGTGTGTGTGGACTTTGTACTTCAGAAGAGGGACAGCTTGGAGCTGTGGAGTTACTGATGCAATCAAAGAGGAGTTCCCTGAATAGAGAACAGCACTAGGGCTGAGATTTAAAGTCTGCAAAAATTAAATGTGTGTAAAGTAAGTGCAGAAAATGATCCTAAGGCTACATAAACCAGGTAAAGTTTTGTGTGCCAAAATGTTTCTATGTTATACACACAGGCACATGTACAATATGTATAAATGTATGTCCACATGTTCAACCACATGCACAAACACACACAGATATACGTGCCTGCATACATGTACATATATTTCTATATGCATACCCACACATAATTATGCATACTGTATGTCTGTGTCCCTATTTATGCACATACATGAATTAGAAAATATAGGGTAATTTTCTTGGTGTTTGTTTTTTGAGACAGGGTCTCACTGTGTAGTTCAGGCCAGCCTTGAACTCACTGTGTAGCCCAGGCAGGCCTCAAACTTGGGGTGATCCTCCTGTCTCAGTTTCTCGAGTGCTGAGATTATAGGACTGCCCCGAATGTCTATTTTTTTAAAGTTTATTTTAAGAAAAGCTACATTGCCATTAAGCCTCCTCAAAATACTCTCACTTTATGCAACACACTTACCCTACTATCCTTGCCTCTTTCTGAAGCAGTTTTGAAAATCCTCCTTTGTGCATTATCATGGCTGCCTTGATGTCTTCCATTGGTTCCAATCATCCTCCTTTCATGGTCATTTGAACTTTGGAGAAGAGCCAGAGGTTACACAGAAGCAGATCCAGGGAATAAGGTGTACGAGGACAAACCGCAATGTTTTCATGAGCCTGCCTTTTGTTGAATGGCACTCAGCAGCAGAATACAGGTTTTTTTAAAAATTACAACTCATGAAGGTGCTCACAAAAGAATTTCAGAACTGCTTCAGAAAGTAAGGAATGGAGAAATAAGTGTGCATGAAGTGAGGGGGCTATTTGCAGGTGGGTTAATGTTAGGGAAACATGTACTAATAAAAGAACATAAACTGTGTATTTTGTTCTCACTTTGTATGTGTATAATGTGCATACATACACATTTCATATACACACACACACACACACACACACACACACTGAGGTCATGGGGGATGGGATTTTACCTTAAATGCTAGAGGGCCCTGGGCTGTGCACTTCATAGCTGTTCATTAATGTTTGCTGAATGTGAGGAAACCTCTGCTGGGCCCATCCTGTTTTATATTGTTAGGCATTATTCTCAGAAGTTAATGTTTTAACCTGGTCATAAAGAAATTATAGCAATCAACCTCTGGTCCATATTTGGAGAGGAAGAAGCCCCCCTATAAAACTGCCACCTGTGGCCATTACAGTCTGCAGAGCTGTGGCCAGCTGTGGAGAGGAGCCCCATCGCCACCATGAACTTTTCCGGCAAGTACCAACTGCAGAGTGAGGAGAACTTCGAGCCCTTCATGAAGGCAATGGGTGAGTACTGGACAGGCCACCAAGGGCACAGTTACAGCAGGGAAGGTCTGTCCCTACAGACAGGGTCAAGTCAGGCAAGTTGGTCAGAGGAGATGCTCAAGTTACATCAAATTGGGAATCATTTTACTGACTTTGGTGATCTCTTGCCACGTGGGCAATACGCACTGGACAAGGCCACCAAGAGGCAAGTGGAAAGAGCACTGAACTAGGGTGGGATCTGGATCAAAGCCCACGTACACTGGTACTTCACTGTGAGACCCTGTTCACTCATTCATATGCATGCATTCCTTCATTCATTCTTCTAACAAATACCAACCACACATCAAGCACTGAGCTGAACACATAGCACTGAGATACACAAGGAAGAGCCACATTTCCAAGGTCACACTTTAGACAGAGAAGAAAAGAAGTTAATGTAACAAAGTAACCCCTATGATGTAGGAGGCGTGGCTCTGTACCAGGCGTTTGGCTCAACATTTCTGTGCAACGTCCCATTCAATCCTCACCAAAACCTCTGAGTTGGTAACTTTGCAGTAGGCCCTGCTTTGCAGAGACCTCACTTTAACCCCCTTCCTCCTAGAATGCAGGGTGTGAAGGGGACAAAGAGTGGTGGTGGTGGTGAAGGGGAGCCTGGGAAGAGGAGCAGTGGCCACTGGGGGGCGGGAGAGGGGACGGTGGCCCAGGCAGAGGGAGCCCTGTGAGCAGAGGGTACAATGGGCGAGGAGGGTGTGGAGAGGGAGAAGAGCACAAAACAGCAAGGGAAGGGAAGGAGGACCTTTGGGTGTGCCCGAGAGCCCAGGTCTTCTAGTAGCCCAATCAGCCCGCCTCTGTGTACCCAGTTCTTACCTGTTCAGCAGGCCTGCCACCCCTGCTTTCAGGACACCTCAGGAGCCTCCTAAAGTGTCCAGACCTGCCCGACAAACCCATTTTTTTTCTCTCTCATTGAGTTTATTGGTACATTTTAGGTATACAGTACAGTTACATTCACACTGGGGTCTTGTACCTTTACGTGACAGGTCTTGGTTCTCGTTTTTTCCCCTTGTCCCTGCCCTCCCCGGCAAACCCATTTTTTTTTTGATGTATTGGTCTAATTATTAGTAGCTCCTCCTGTCACCTAAGGAGTGATCCACTGTGGAAGAATGAGGGTTCTGATGGTGTGGAGTGTGACATGCTGTAGGAGGAAGGAGAGCAAGAGGAGAAAGAGCGAAAAACAGAGCATTCATAGGGAAAAGAAAGATTCAAGGTTGCAGCAGCCCCCTTTTTCCCTATCCGAGGCTAGAGCCCTTGCTGCTCACAGGTCCCCACTGTCTGTGGCCTCTGCCTGTCCATGTCACAGTTGACCTTGTTCGCCTCAGCCTTGCAACCCCAAACCCTGCTGTCTCTAAACCTTGGATTGTTTCCGCCAGGGATACCTGATGACCTCATCCAGAAGGGGAAGGGCCTTAAGGGGTCGACAGAAATTGTGCAGAATGGAAAGCACTTCAAGATCACGATGACCATTGGGACCAGAGTAAACAAGCATGAGTTCACCCTGGGTGAGGAGAGTGAGATGGAGACCATTACCGGAGAGAAAGTCAAGGTAGGAGACGCCCCTCATTTTATGCTCTGCTTCCAGAACTTTCCCTGGAGCCTGGCTCAAGACTTCAGGCCTCAAGGTTCCCTTGCCTCATTTCTCATTCCTGATACCCCATCTGTAAGCCTACATCTTGAGTGGGAGAAGCAGGAAAGCTATTCTTATTTTCCCATTTCCTGCCTGGGGGTGATGGGACCTCCAAACTTGAAGTCTTTTATATGGAGCACATAGAGGGAACCAGGAACAAAGCAGGATTCCAACTCACAGGTTCCTTTAGGTCTGGGCTACTGGCTCTCAAGCATCCGTAGCAGGGCCCAGGATTGGGGCCTGTGGGCATCATAGAAAATCAGTAACACTGTCTAACCTACTGCTCAGGGATGAGGTGATAGACTGGGTGTTGCAGAAGGTGGTGACAGAGGCAGATGTCTTGGAAGAGGGGCTGGCAACACCACAACCTCAAGGCCCAGGCACGCACTCAGAACAAACCTTTGGGGGGGTCATTAAACTGATGGCCTGGGCTACCTCATCTGTGCAGAGGAGAAATCAGTCTGCTGAATGAGGGCAGAGGGCAGGGCGGCTCCATCCTCACAGGTCTGGGGCTCCGGGGCACCCAGGACCTGACCACCGCTCCTCCCCGTGACACACTGCACACCCCAGCGTAGCCAGCACCACCCAGCAGCCATCTTCCCGCTCCCCAGATGACTCTGCATTGGGCTCAGCAAGCTCTCTCCTCACTGCTTCCCATCGCTCTTTATTTCTGCCTCTCCGGGGACAACATCAGAGACTGAGGCAAATGCCAGGACTTTCTTGGCTGTGCCCAGGGGAAGGGGCGGCCGCTGTGGGTTCTACCATGGGCCTTTTCCAGGTGTCCACGTGGAGGGAGATGTTTTACCTTGGCAGTGTCCTCCTCTCCTGGTTGGGTTTCTGTGTTTGCTCCTCTGGATGTCCAAGGCTGGGAGAGGAGACCACACAGGAACCATGAATGTTCCGGCAGGACCCAGGCGGACCAGAGCAAAGTGTGTGCAGGGTTCTGAATTCTGACACTGCCGCCTCCATTAGCTTGGAGAACTGAGACTTTATTGCTTCTGTTTCAGCATTTGTCCTGGGGACCACTCAGTGTCCTGTGTGCTTTTCTAGATCACACAGCATGGACTGAAGCTCTGACAGACGATGTCCTGAGGTTTTCTTTCTGTCTTCTGTGCCCCTGTCTTCTGTCAGAACTGAGGTCTGGGAGCACAGGGACCAGAGGTGTCATAAACTGACACCTGCGCAGGGAAACCGACCCATTAGAGAGGGTCTCACTCTCCACAGACTCTTCTCACAGGCCTCTCTTTTTCCTTCACAGGCCTTGGTTAACTTGGATGGTGACAACAAGCTTGTGGCAACATTCAAAAATACCAAATCTGTGACTGAACTCAGTGGGGACACACTGACCAGTGTAAGTGGGTGCTCTGGGCTTGTGACAGGGAGGGGGAGGTGAAGGGTGAGGAGGAGCTGCACCCCTCGCCCCATTTTCCTCCCCTGAGCCCCAAATTCTCCACCTTTCTGTATCTCCTACCACTTTCCTGAGCTTCCCTTTTGTGCCATGAAGTTTACACAGCATCTCTAAGTTCCCAACAGCAGTTTTCAAAAGGGGAAATTGAGGTATCTGAGGTAACAAACAGCTATGCAATGGCCAAGCCAGGGTTCCTCTGAGCAGGGTCAGTCTCTCTGGGCTGCCATTCACAACTGTTCCCAGTAGAAGCAACTCATACCACAAGTGGTGTGGGTTTGTACACTTACGTGTGTTCTAATAATTTGGCAAAAGTTTACATTTTTTAAAAATATATTACATGCCAGGTATTTAGCTCAGTGGTGCTGCCACCTGCCTCACAAGCGCAAGGACATGAGTTCAATCCTCAGTACCAAAAAAATAAAACTTAAAAAAAATATATATGTATATATATATATGTGTGTGTGTGTGTGTGTGTGTGTATATATATATGTATATATGTATATACACATGTAACAGTTGGATACATTGCCATAATCCTCCATTGAAATCCCCAATTCACTTCAGATAGACTTCAGTTCTTGGTGTTGAGCATATCCTAGCCCAATTTGGGCTGGGATCTGCAGAATTTCTCCTGCACTTGTCCCCCACTTGCTTTCCTGTGATCTCAAAGTTTGCTTTAGGGAGTCACAGAAGGCAGTAGGCAGTCCAAGGAGGCTGTGGCCACGAGGTTCACGTGGGAACATCCCTCAGGCAGTGATACTATGAGCATCAACTGTGAAATGCACAGTCCCTGTGCCCACACCAGCACCTTCCCAGCAGGACAGGAGAGCAGGAGATGAGATGTTTGGGATGGGACCTGGCCAACATCCTCTGATAGCTCCAACTTGCCTAATCCTCCCATCTCCTGTGAGGGAGTTGGGTCAAAGATTTCCATAGTCAGGTCGACCTATCCAAGGTCATCCAGATGACAAGTGATAGAACCAGGCCCCTGTCTACTCTGAGCAGCTGCTCCAAGCTAAGGGCTCCTTTGTCACTGTGATGACGGGCTGTGTCACTCCAGCTGTCTTGTTCACCAGAGAACCAGAATGAGGAGGGAGCATCCCTCAAGGACCCCAAAGCCGATGTGCCCAGTGTTTTCACCCTCTTCATTTACAGCTTTAGGAGGAAAACCAGGCAGTGCCCATGACGTCCCAGGCGCACAGGTGTTCTTGGCGCTCAACATGGTATTACACATAGCAGGTGCTCAGTAAGGCTTAGAGAAACTGGACTGGACGGGGCAAGTTGGGTGATGCCCCTGTCACACCCATTCGTGTAGAAAAGAAGTCAGCAAATGGCAGCACAACTCTGCACAGAAGAAAGCAAAGTGGCAGAGACTTGGCATAGGATTTCAGAAGAGATTTCTAGCCCTTCTCTGGTCCTATAAGAAACAGATGATTCGTTCTGTTGTTTCATGTGTTACCATATTTGCAGCTATTTGGGGGGGGTCTTAATTATTTGTTTTTAATGATTTCACATCAGTGAGCATTTAATGGTTTCTTTTCTGGCTTTCAGACCATGACAGTGGGAGACATTGTCTTCAAGAGAATCAGCAAGAGAATTTAGACAAGTCTGCATTTCATGTTCTTTTACTGTGCAAAATAAATGTAATAAAGTAAACACTGCTTTTAAAATGTCTGTTTTTGTTTTGGCTTCTCATTGATGCTCACTATGTTCTCGGTGGTCTCTGATCATCTGTAGTTTTATAGTTTGGTAAGTCACACATTCTCCTCCACCAGGTCTTTCCCTGAATACAGAACCCGTGCTGCTGCCCATGGTAGGAAGGCCGCATGTGGCTGGGTCTGTAGGGTCCCTGGCCTGCCTCTCCCGGGCAGCTACAGGGATCAGGAGCTGGACCAAGGCGGTGTGCTGTGAGCTGGGCTCGGCTGTGGTTCCCACAGGGACAGGAGCCAGAAATTCTGGCAGACAAGGGAGGGCTGTGCCCATGATCACAACCACAGTGGACACTCAGCGGTGGACAGGGGTGAAGGAGCAGGCACTGATCCAACAAAGGAACAACTCCTCTGCTACAGGAGGGCTGCGTGAGAGGCCCAGTGAGGGCAGCCAGATTTGGACAGAAGCAGCTTGGATGGAAGCTTCCTCCACCCTAAGGGCAGGGGCAGTTGCAGGAGCAGGGGAGGAAGTCCCTGAACACCATGTTCTGTCACTCTGTCAGGCGTTCAATTGTACCCTTCAACAATGCAAACATGAAGCCCTGATCCCTAGTAGCTCAGAGTGTGATCTTATTCAGAGAATAGGGTCACACTGCAGGTGTAATTGGTTGAGTTAAAAGCAGGTCACACTGGAGCAGGGAGGGGCCCTAATTCAATATGGCTGGTATCCTTACAGAAAGGGGAAATTCGGACACAGAGACACCCACATGGTGAGTGCCCACGTGAAGCCTGGAATTAGGCTGCCACAGACCAAGCAATTACTCAGAATGAGGAGAGAGGCTGGGACAGAGTCTTCTCTAGCTCTTTCAAAGAAAGATCAGCCCTGCTCACACCTTGACCCAGGCTTCCAGCCTCCAGAACTGTGTAATAAACATTTCTGTTGTTTGGACCATCAGTCTGTGGGACAGGCAGCCCTGAAATCTGATGCTGTATCCCGAGCCTTTGTGCAGAGTCCTGCCAGGCTCTGCCATTCCACTCACATAAGGTGTTTCAGAGCCCAGAACTGTACTGGCCCACAGCCAGCCTTGATAAAGGGCCAGATCCCTCCTGTTGGAGTGGGATTTGAAAGCTCATTCCTTGAGGCCTGGGTTGCTTCACATCCACCTCCCTGCTCCCTTCTGTGTTTCCTGCAAAGCTGCTCCCCTCCCAGCAGAGTCCTCTTTCTCTCACACACCTTTCCTGAGGCTCCCTAGTGTGTTGTCTACCTTTGAGAGTCAGACTGCTCATCCTCTCATCCACACGTCCACATCAGGGCCGGGGAACCTTTCTGTAAGGTTCCAGAGAGGAACTCTTCCCAGCTTTCTGGACCATTTGGTTTCTGTCCCAGCACTGGATTCTGCCACTGTAGCACAGAGCAGTCACAGTGTACAAATGGGTGTGGTTGTGCTCCGATAAGCTTTTATGTGTGGGTATTGTTATGAGTTATATCTAGGTGCCTCTGTAAAGCCTCGGGTGTGACCTTGGAATGTGGCTGGATTATGGGCGGATTATAGCTGACTTGACTGATGAGGTTGGGCTGGTGAAAATGGTGAGTCACTGTGGGCATGATCCAAGTTTCATCCCCCTTCTCAGTAGCATACTAAGAGCAGCTTTTCCTCTAGTATTCCATGCTGTCCTTCCTTAAGCCGCCTGACTATGGGCTGAAACCTTTCAGAATGTGAACCAAAATAAACCTTTCTTTCCTTAAGTTGTAGGTATCATGTCTTGTGTCTTAGGGATGAAGAAAGTTACTGTGATAGACACTGAAATTTTTTTCATAGAATGTTTAAATTTCATAGGTTACTATCCTTGTTTTGATTTTTTTCAACTATTTAAATGCATGGCAACCATTCTTAGCTGACATGTTACAAACACTGGGAGTGGCCAGGCTTGGATTATAGGTCCTAGGATGCCAACATCTGTAATCAGCCTTCCTGCTTTAGGCTGTAACATACTTTCTAATATAATTATACAACCTCTGAATCTCCTTGCCATTTGAGTGCCATCTTTTAAGAGCTCTTCTAAATTACCTTTTTTAAAGTTCACCTGTACCAGTTCTTGGGAATAGAGTTCCTCCTACCTTGTACATAGTTTTCTTCATATGTTTGCTCTCCTCCCACCTAGAGTGGAATTCTGAGAACAATTACTTGGTGAACTAATGTAGACTGAAGGAAAGAGTCAGAGCCAGGGCAAAAATCAACAGCAACACAACAATATACCATTCACAAAAACAAGTCCAGATGAACTAAAAAGATAAATAAATATGAAATGTTACCTATGACTGTACAGTAGGTGAATAACTTCAAATATAGAAGAATTTCTTATATATAAGGTGAAAAGTTCATGAGGAAAAAGATTATTAAAAAGATTATTTTTGAGTTCCTCAAAAAGTTTTATATGAAAAATAAACTGTAAAGGCAGAGGGTGTAGCTCAGTGGTAGAGTGCTTGCCTAGCACATGCAAGACCCTGGTTGTATCCCTAACACCAAAAGAGAAATAGAAACACAAGGCACTGTGAGCAACTTTTTTTTTTTAAAGGCAAGAATATGGGAGAAAATATTCGCGGCTTTTATAATAAAAGGTTAATAGAATATAAAAATCATCCCCAAGTCACTAAGAACACCAAGAATTCCGTGAGAGATGGGTTGAGGGCATTGCTAAGCAACTCACAATATGAAGTGTGCTTATTTACATAGCAGTAAAAAATGAGACCAGTAACACAAGATATCCAAAGTAGAAATCTACTAGTAAACGCAAAATGTTGATCACATCCAACATTTGTGAGGAAATGGTGAGTGGCTCTACCTTCAGTGGTAAAGATGTAAACTGGTGAGGCTAGATGGATGCAGCGCCACCTTCCGGCTTCCCTTAATATTTTGGACTTGAAGTCCCTAACCTGTAGCGATGCTGCCGCTGTTCATCTCCCTAGAGAAGGTTTGTGTGCGTGCGCAAAGAAAAACGTAAACGACGTGGTAACCTAAAACTGTAATAAATGCCCATTAGTAAAAATTTCCAGAGCCATGCTCTGAAGTAATCTGCAATAAGTTAAATGAACACAGTAAGTAGATCTAAAAATCCATGTATATATATCTGAGATAAATCAAACCATTGAAAAGCAACACAATCAGTTGTGGTTTTTGTGAGGATCCATGAAATGATGCAAGCCAAATGCCATCCAGATAAAACCTGTCACCGTTGACATTCTCAGATTCCTCGGAGAACGCCAATTGGCTGTAATATTCAGAGCTTTGATAGAAACTCTGTTGAGCACAGAGGCAGAGGAACAGGGAAGAGAAGAGGTTTACTTTGTCCACCGAGCTGATAAATTGTAGAATTGAGACTCTCTGACTTTCAAGCTGCAGTAGGAACAAATAGAACAAAGTCTTCTCAGCAAAGCCTCCAGGGACTTGACCAGATTCCTAGACTCCTCGTAACCAACATTCTTCCCTTGGAAACAACTCTGGGGAGGGAGTGTTGTATTTTTGCTTGTTCGGGAGAATTCATTTTCATTGCTGCATTTGGATTTTGTGTAGGTGCCCAGAGAACTTTGGGCAGGAAGCCTGCTTTACATAAATTGAATAAACAGCTGTTGGTGAGATCACCTATTTTTATCTTGATTCTTCACCTTTCTCTCTGCCTGTCCTGTGAGTGTATCACCAACAGGGAGTGCTTTTTCTGGTGGGTGTGTAATGGAGAGTGCTGGAGTTTAACTTACAAAGAAGCAGTCCTTTCATATAGAAGAAGGAGAGGGAGAGGGTGAGTGGGAGAGGCAGGGGAGATAGAGATCTCTGTTGGGGAGTCTACTTGGGTTCATACTTGATATATAGAGCCCTTTTTAAAAAATGCATGTTGAGCATCCCATGGTTTTCTGGTATTTCTTAGAAAAGCTTCAGGGGAGGTCTGAAAGCATCCAGGGATATTTTCTGTCCAAGGAGTGTGTTGAAAGTGGGGCTTGGAAAGAGAGGAAGGTGAGAAGGGACTGTTTCTCCACTGTGAATTTTCTTTTACTCTGGTGATGAGTTTGGATTTGGTCCAGGAGATCGTGAGTGAATCAGTGAGGGTGGGTTGTCATGTTTAAATAAGAAGTGTCCCCAAAGAATCACATACTGAGGGCTTGATCCATAGTGCGTGAGTGTTTAGAAATGGGGTCCACAGAGGCATCTGGATAATGAGAATGCTGACCTCATCAGTGGATCTGTCCATTGACGAGTTCATAGCTGAATGGGCTATTAGGAGTGGGGCCTATGTGGAAAAAGTAGGTTAGTGGGAGCAGCCTTTGAAGGATATGCCTGGTTCCAAGCCCCTTCCTCCCTAGCTCTTCTCCTGTTCTTTCCTGCCCAGAGGCCATGATTAGAGCAGATTTCCCCTGCTATGTCCTTCAGCCATTCTATTTCAGCCTTGGAGTCAGCCAGTCACAGACTGAGCCTCTGAAACCATGAGCCAAAATAAGCTTTTCCTAGTTGAAGCTGATTTATGTCAAGTATTTTATCTCAGTGATGGAAAGCTGACCAATACATGGATGAAATAATCAGTCCAAGGTCTCACAGCTAATATTAGGAGAGCTGGGATAAAGGCAAACTTGAGTGGCTATCTTAGTGTCCACACTAAAACATCTTGCTAAAATTGCACAATCTAAAGCAATAGGCACTGCTCGCTTTGGTATTTAAACAAGTTAATTGAAATTGAATTAAATTTAAAATTCAATTCTCAGCCATATTCAGACGAGATCGGATGCTTTCAGGGTGGTAGGGCCATAGACTCCCAGCCATATTCAAATGCTCAGTGCTTACACAATGTCAGTGACAACTATATTGAATGGTATGGACACAACTCACTTCCACATCACAGAGAGTCCTATGAGATAGCATTGCACTAAGGATTGTAAGAAACAAATTATATCTGTTTGGAGACACAGAGGGATTAATGGGCTTTGTTGACTGCTTTAACATAAAAACTTGAGTGCAGTTTCATGTCTCTTTTGCTCTGAGATAAACAAATTCACTCACTCACTCCTTCAAAACACATTTACTGAGCATCTACCGTGTCCCAGGACCTGTGTTAGGTTCTGGGAATAGGAAGATGAGTAAAAAGACATAGGCACCTTTCTCTAGGAGCTCACAATCTGATGATGTTTAAAGTCCCATTTTGACATGCTGAGTTTGATGTTACTGCAGGAGACCCAAGAGAGTATGCAGAGCTAGAACTCAAGTACAAGGTTAGGGAGTGCAGATATGAAAGTCACTAACCTCAAGGTGGCTATTAGACAAAGGGCCTGCCTCATCTCATGCAGAGAATATGTGCAGAGTGAGAAGAGAATGAACCAAGGTCAAAGTCAACCCAGAAAATGTCAACCCTTCAGGGGCAGGTGGAGGAACTGAGCAAGTGCAGATGCTTGGGAAACCACATCGGAGGATAACCCCAGGGTGTGGGGCCACAGACATCAAGGGCCATAGTGTTATTCATAAAGAGAAGCCAAAGAAGGGAAGGACTAAGAAGTACTCTGGAGAGTTGATCTTGGTAACAGTGGTGGAGAAATGTCAAGGTCCAGGGATGGAGAAAGAATAATAATGAGCAGAGTCTCAAGGACACAAGTAGGCAAGATGTTTAAGGCATGGTTGTAGAGTTTAGCTTTGGTGGGAGAGAAAGAATCCTGTTCCATGGGCAGAGGGAAGGGGAAAGGAGGAGCATAGGCACAGAGTCATTGAAGACAACAAATTTATGATGATGGCATGGGGAAAATGACGGAGATTTGAGTGGCTATCTTAGTGTCCACACTAAAACATCTTGCTAAAATTGCACAATCTAAAGCAATAGGCACTGCTCGCTTTGGTATTTAAACAAGTTAATTGAAATTGAATTAAATTTAAAATTCAATTCTCAGCCATATTCAGACGAGATCGGATGCTTTCAGGGTGGTAGGGCCATAGACTCCCAGCCATATTCAAATGCTCAGTGCTTACACAATGTCAGTGACAACTATATTGAATGGTATGGACACAACTCACTTCCACATCACAGAGAGTCCTATGAGATAGCATTGCACTAAGGATTGTAAGAAACAAATTATATCTGTTTGGAGACACAGAGGGATTAATGGGCTTTGTTGACTGCTTTAACATAAAAACTTGAGTGCAGTTTCATGTCTCTTTTGCTCTGAGATAAACAAATTCACTCACTCACTCCTTCAAAACACATTTACTGAGCATCTACCATGTCCCAGGACCTGTGTTAGGTTCTGGGAATAGGAAGATGAGTAAAAAGACATAGGCACCTTTCTCTAGGAGCTCACAATCTGATGATGTTTAAAGTCCCATTTTGACATGCTGAGTTTGATGTTACTGCAGGAGACCCAAGAGAGTATGCAGAGCTAGAACTCAAGTACAAGGTTAGGGAGTGCAGATATGAAAGTCACTAACCTCAAGGTGGCTATTAGACAAAGGGCCTGCCTCATCTCATGCAGAGAATATGTGCAGAGTGAGAAGAGAATGAACCAAGGTCAAAGTCAACCCAGAAAATGTCAACCCTTCAGGGGCAGGTGGAGGAACTGAGCAAGTGCAGATGCTTGGGAAACCACATCGGAGGATAACCCCAGGGTGTGGGGCCACAGACATCAAGGGCCATAGTGTTATTCATAAAGAGAAGCCAAAGAAGGGAAGGACTAAGAAGTACTCTGGAGAGTTGATCTTGGTAACAGTGGTGGAGAAATGTCAAGGTCCAGGGATGGAGAAAGAATAATAATGAGCAGAGTCTCAAGGACACAAGTAGGCAAGATGTTTAAGGCATGGTTGTAGAGTTTAGCTTTGGTGGGAGAGAAAGAATCCTGTTCCATGGGCAGAGGGAAGGGGAAAGGAGGAGCATAGGCACAGAGTCATTGAAGACAACAAATTTATGATGATGGCATGGGGAAAATGACGGAGAAAGACCAGTGGGTAAACAGACAACAATGACAAAGGGAAGAGGGTTAGGAAAGTTGCTATACAATGGGGAAAAAGTGGCAACTGAATGTGCCAGTAAAATCCTAGGGAGAATGTCAGTGCAGTCTCAGTGTGTGGGATGGACCTTGAATGAATTGTTAGCCTTCCTATAAAACCTCTAGAGAAGAGTGACCTAACAAAGAACCAATATCAGGTACTAATATTCTCCAAAGACATAACATATTTGCAGAGTTTTCAGCCACCAGACAGGGCTCAAGGGAGGTAGTGGGTCATTTAGGGGATTAAAGGGAGAGAGAAGGCTCAAGTATCTTGCGGTACATGAACTCATTCTGGTGGAAAACATACAGCTCCATCTCTGTACCCGCACGGCCTGTGGGACACAGAGGCACCATATACAGTGAGAAGCACCCAGACATGTTGGCTCCTGACTGACATGGGAGTAAAGGACTCCCAGTCACTGACAATCAACTTGTCCCTCAGAACACAGACACACACAGACACAGACTCACACACACACGCGCGCACACACACACACACACAAGTGCGCACGTGTGCACACACACATTGTCTTGGCAATGGCCCCAGCTTAGTAGCAAGAGGAAGTCAGGCTTGAGACAGAGTAGCTAAAGGGACTATTCTTAGCATGGAAAATATTTTTTCCGGAAATATGAGTACATACACAGATTGAAATACTACTGACTGCATTTACAGGTTGTAGGACCTCAGGCAAGTGACATAAGCATTTCTGACCTCAGTTTTCCCACCCGTGAAGTAGATGAGATTTCTCTGAGCTTTTAAGTGTTCTGGGAAGATTGTATTATGGGGCACAGAAAAACCCTTTTTCTCTCAAATGCACATTCAAGGAATATTTGTCAAAGGACAGGTGTTGTTTGTGGTCTGAAGGTATCATAGTGAAAAAAATCATTGTGAAAGGTAATTGCACTGTTTTGACACCTACTATGCTAGAAGTAAAGTTAGTTCCTTCCATCTTTCTGCCCCATTATCAGTTTTGAAGGTCTAGTACATTGTTTACATTTTATAGATGAGGAAACTAGGGATATAGGAAAGAAAGGAATATCCATAGCTGAGATCACATTGATCCTAAATGTAATCATTCCCCAATCCCTGTCATAACACCAACAGCTGTCTGATTTCCCTGGCCTATGCCATTTGAGGATGGACCTACGACTCCCAAATGCGTGTGTGCTTCAAAGTACAAAGGAGAGCAGCTCTTGCCAAGTACTGTTCTAAGGGGTTTTTAGGCATAGGCTCACTGAACTTTGCTACAACCTTATCCACCTCTTCACATTTACTGATACAGAGACTGAGGTCCATAAGTTCAATGTTTATAAAATCACAAAGCTTGAAAGCTTGAAATCCTAGTACTCTGGTTCTAGAGTCTTTAATACCAAAGTCTAGTCTGTGTAGAGTATTTGCTAATAAGAATGACTGTACACACAGAAACACACTTACATAAACACACATGTACACTGTTCACATCTTCTCTAGGCCAGGCTCAGGGTATCTGATACAACAGACTCAGGGTTTGAGTTTCGCCTTTGCCATCATCTCACTAAGTAACCAGAGAGAGATTATTCTAACTGCCGGAGGCTCATGTGTACAACCAGATGGGATGGGCTAAGGCACGTCTAAGTCCCCTCCTGGTCTAGCTGGCGATCTATGGACTTCCCTAAAGCAAAGCCCAGCTGAACCAGGACTCTCATCCTCAGAGAGCTCAGAGCAGGCAGTGCACAGCCCCATGATACTACTTGCCTCTAAGTCCTTGGTGCTGGTGTGGGAGGGTCCGTGTGTCACCAGGAGAATGGCATAGGCTTTGCAGATCATTCCATGCCCCACCTTATCAAGGACCCCTGCCTAGAGTCTCAATTTCCTGCAAAGCAATATGATACATGGCGAAGGAAAGATTTTTACAGAAAGCAGGAAACTGGGATGGGCCATATCAGGATGTGGCGAGGACTCCAAGCAACCAGGACCTCCGGTATTTATTTATGTATTTATGTATGTATGTATGCATTTATTTATTTATTTACTGGTGCCACGGATCAAACTCATGACCTTGCACCTGCGAGGCAGGCGGCAGAACCACTGAGCTAAATCCCTGGCTCTGATATTTATTTAAGCATGAGTAAAATAATGTAGGGTCATATGTGTGTGGCATCCAGTGAATTCAGCTGACACAATCAGGCTTATAAAAGGGTGATAAGGCATTCTTGCAAAAGAAGCAGAACTAACCAAAGGTAGGCTATGGTTAACTAGTAAGCTACTAAAGCAATTAAGGGAGGGGTAGCTGTAGGAATGGAATGTGATTTGGAGCTACTTGGTCCTCTGCCAAAATGTTTTCTCACTTAGGAGCCCTACAGCTTCACAGATTAGGACTTAAATCTTCACAGCAGCCACTGGCAGGGGAGCTGTATTATCCTGCCCACCATTTGATATACTCCTGTGGCTTCGGTCTGGCTCCGAGTACATTATAGCTAATTATGAGGGTAAATGCTGCTCCATATTATAGCCTGCTCTAATCCTGGCCAGGAGTCTGCCACATCACCTCAATGTCACCAGGGTGCCAGTTCATCGGCCTTGCCCATATCATGGCCATGTTCACCATATCATGGCATTGTTGCTGTGGTAGAGCGAGTCATATGACTGTCCTTATATTTGCACATGGTTTAAGAACTTCTACAGTGCTCTCATTGATTAAGTCCTCCTAGTGTGTGAAGTATCTGCCTGCCAGAATAAGGGGAGGCCAAGGTACAGAGTGTTGGCAAACACCCCTCACAGTGAGGCTGTGAGAGTTGGGACTCTGACCTGGGCCACCAAGCCACATCCTCATAGGGAAAGGGGCCAGGATTGCACTTTGATGTTGAGCTCCAGAAGCCTGCAGCCATTCTTAGCTCATCGGCCTTCTCCCAAGAACACAAATGAAATTTAAGGGGAAAAACAACTTCTCCAGAGAACATTTCATTTTCACTCCAATTGTCAGGGCTACCTTTTAGATGCTGCACGGTTTACCTGCATTTTTAATATAAACAACATTCTTTCAAAGATATGCAACTTCTTGTGCCAATGTATTCATTAGCCAGAAATACAAATTCATGGACCCGTGTGGATAGAGTGAAGACACAAGAGAGGACAGTGGCAGACAGAGGGTCTGCATGCCAGCCTTATGCACTATGCCACTCCACCGCCCCAGTGGTTTAGGCCCTTTACCTAGCTAGCTATAAGATCTTCCCTAACTGGGGTCCTGGAGAACATGGCCACAGAATGTGGCTGCGTGTACCTCGGGGTCCTCTTTCACCCCCGGAAGGGGTTTCTTTCAGCCCTTTCTGGCAGTGCTCACAGGTGCAGCCCAAGTAGTACTGCTTCTTCAGCTGTCTCTTGTGTTCTTCTTTGACACTGAGGAGTTGAATCACAAAGACAGCAAGTTCTGCTAGTGCTCTGAGAAAGTTTCCACTCCCTACAAACAGGGGAAATGTGACCTATCGCACTGTTTTCTGGATCACTCCACTCCACTCATTTGAATACTCAAATATGCAATGAATTTCTCTGCCCTCAGCTCAAGTAGAGTCCAAGTAAAGGGCCGGGTTTGGTCATAAAACCACACATGGCTTCCATGTTTGCAATTGTCCACATATATTTATCTACTTAATAACTGTAACACGGAAAGGGAGAAATAATAAAGCAAATATCCCCGGCAAAAGAAGAGCTAATAATTATTTCTGCTAAGTTTATGTTTCCCTTAGAAATAGATAATTCACTTATATGATTATACAGTCTTAGCCCACAGTGAGTGCTCCTGTATGTCTCAGATGCCTGGGGCATTGCTGCCCAGTGAGAAACATCACCCAGTAAGCAAATGGTGAGATGGAAAGGGCTGAAGACAGCATCTGCACAGAAGTTTGTGGTTATTTCTTTGCCTCCCAGAGAGGGTAAGTGAGATATGATGCAAAAAAAAAAAAAAAAAAGCACAAAAAGAAGTACTTCTCTGGTCCCAGTCACAGGCAGCCCTTTCCGTGTCTTCTGCGATGACAACCAAGGAAGCAACTGTTGAGTATCAATCCTGTGCATGTTCGGCCCTCTAAGATGACTCCTTGACAAGGTAAAAAAACCTTTGGGCAAAGTCATATATGCTGGCATGACCAAGAAGTGTGATGATTCCTTGAGTAAGTCCTCACCTCAGGCAGGCATGAGCCTCTACTGAAGAGGGGATGCGGAGGCATGGCTTACAAGGAGCGGTTACCATTACATCATTGCCTCACTCATCATACATTAAGTCTGCCAGGGTGGGGACACAAATGCACCCTTGTACCTGGATCCCAAGCACATTGCCATTCATAGGGAAAAGGAAATTGGAACCTAGAAGAAAAATGGTCCAAACAGTGAATCTACATCAGGAGAAGCAGAGTGAGGAGAGAATACTCCCAAATAGGAGGAGAAAGGGAAAGATGAGGACACCTCTCTTCTCCCCATTGCACCCCACAGACAATGCCATGCCCTCCTGAATGACCACATTCAGTCTTCCCCCTCTCTTGACAGATTTCTTGCAAGGGTTTCTTCACCTATATCTCTATGTCCATCTCTTCTCTCTATTGCAATCTTCCCAAATCTGGTCATGTGCCTCCTCTTCTCAAAAATGTGTTGTGCTGACTTTGTATCACCTAGCATAGCAGATCCAAAATTTTGTCACTAGCATATCACCTGCACTATCTTATTTTTTTGTCTTATCATCACATATCTGCACACCAGTTATTTGCCTGTGTCTTTCAGCTCATTACGTTTGCTTCTTTTTTTAGAGCTTCAGGCCTTGGTCAAGATGGTACCATTTTATTGAATTCAAAATTGCTAGAGAGCTCTCTGTGCCTCAATCTCCCTTGGTACTCTTCTCTTCTAAAGTGTCCTCATTAATTAAAATTGGTGAAGTGCACTCATTGTGCCCCTCCAGGAAGCTCTACTGTTTCAACAATGCCCAATTTGGCATGGCTGTGTTGTGGGCAGAGCTGGCCAACTGGCATGCTGGTAGCCCTGAGGTGGGGCACAGGATGATCTGCAAAGCCTACACCATTCTCATGGCGACACATGGACCCTCCCACCCCATCACCAAAGACTTAGAGGCAAGTAGCATTATGGGGCTGTGCACTTCCTGCCTGCTCTGAGCTCTCTGAGGATGAGAGACCTGGTTCAACTGGGCTTTGCTTTAGGGATCCACAGATTGCCAGCTAGACCAGGAGGGGACTTAGAAGTGCCTTAGCCCATCCCTTCTCGTTGTACATATGAGGAAAGTGAGGCTCTGGCAATTAGAAAAATCTATCTTTGGTTACTTAGTAAGTTGATAACAAAGGTGAGACTCAAACCCTGAGTCTGTTGTATCAGATACCCTGAGCCTGGCCTGAGAAAACCTGAACAACAGTGTGCATGTGTGAATATGTGAGTGTGTTTCTGTGTGCGCAGTCATTCCTATTAGCAAATACACTACACAGACTGGACTTCGGGATCAAAGTCTGTAGAATCAGCTAAGTAGAATTGGTTTTCAGCTTGTAAAGCTTTCAAGCTATGAGATTTTTATAAATATTAAACTAATGGACTCTCAGTTTCTGCATCAGTAAAGGTGGGGAAGACGATAGCATTGTGGTAAGGTTCAGTAACCCAATGTGTAAAATCCCCTTAGGACAGTGGCTGGCATGTGGTGTGATATTCACAGCTACTGGTCTCCTTTGTGCTTTGAAGTGCTGGTGTATTTGGGGGTGACAGGGCTGTCCTCAGACAGTTTAGCCCAAGGAAGTCCCAAAGACTTACAGAACACTAACAATTCATACTGAAAGACGTTTATATGTTGAAAAGATTGTGCTCAACCAAAAATACCTATATCAAGGGTATGCTGAAATTTGAGATGTATTTCCTCAGTACTGGGAACAGAAAACAGGTCAGTTAGTGCTTTCAGAATGGACCTGGAGGTCTTCACCAGGGTAATAAAAAAAGAAGGTGTAGTTGCAAAAAGAAAGAGACAAAGCACATAAACAAATATGGTAATAAACTTCTGTGATATTAACTACAGAGAAGAAGAGATTGCAGAAAGAGATGTATGCATTAATTAGAATTTGGAATAAGGAAGAAGTAGGAAAGAAAGGAATAATAGAACTATTTTTTAAATTACTTGGAGGTATTTGTTTTTCAAGGTAAGGGAAATACACTATAAATTTTTACAAAAATAAAATCCACAAGATTAAAGACAGGAATATGAAAAGCCTGTATACTAAAATGGTTATGGTCTGGGGAGTAGGGAAGTACTCCTTGTAACAAATTAAAAAATACTTAATAGTTCTACTTGTGACTATGCATGCTCAGGAAATTTACTGTGGCTTGATTTTGTGATAGCTAGATATTAGAAAAAACTTAAATGCCATCAGGGACAAAATAGAAAACTCTTAAGGGTGATATATATCCATACAACTTTAAGAGCAGCAGATGAGCTCCACATGTATTAATGAAAAGATCTAAAAAGTATTGAGAGAGAAATATCATATTGCAGAATGATGCATATAATACAACAAATGTATATAAATTTGAATTAAAAGTTCATGAAATTTAGTACTGTATATTAATAATGGCAAAACATGTGTGTAAATGGTTTCTAATAAATTTGAAGGAAACAGACCAAACTCTTGATAGTGGTAGTCTCTGAAGATGGGGTACGGGGGATGAGTGAGGAGGGTGGGGTGGGGAAAGGGCTTCAGCTTTTTACATAAATATTCATTTCTTATAAAGCCAGTGAGTAAATCTATGAAGATACTGGGTAATGCTGGATTGTGATATAAAGATAGCCTGTCTTATACAGGGTACTTTTCTGTACTTTTAAAATTTCTCAAAATCAATAAGAATAGGGGGAAAGGATAGGAACTCTATCTACAGAAATCATGTTAAAATGGATTCTTTCCCAATCCAATACTATTTTTCTGGTACCAGGAATCGAACTCTGGACCTTGTGCTTGAGAAGCAGGCACAGTTCCACTGAGCTAAATCTCTGGCTCAATACTAAAGTTTTTATAAAAATTATTTGTAATTTTTTATTAAGTTTATTGGTACAGTTTAGGTGTACAATACAGTTAAATTCATCATTGCGATCTTGTACCTTTACACGACAGGACTTGGTTCTTATTTTTTCCCCATTCCCCCACCCTCCCTTCACCCCCTCAACCCTTCCCTTTTTACAAAGACTGTTTCCATGTTTTCCCTCTTCTCATATTTTTTCTTTCCCTTCTAATCTTTTCCCTACCCCCCCACTTCCCCTACTCTTTTAGATGTTTTCTTCCTATTACATAATATCAATTGTACATTTTTGATTCTTATTTACACTTTTAGTTTTTCACACTAGAGAAGCTATTTGCCTGAGAATTCATATCTTCCTCTCTGTTTTTTGTTTTATGGTGTTCAGAGTTTTTTGTTTTGCTTTGTTTTTTGGGATAGGGTCTCTATGAATAGTTTGAACAGATCTTGATCTCATTATGTGGTCAAGGCTACCTCGAACTCACATGATCCCCCTGCCTTGTCATCTCCAGTGTTGGGATTGCAAGTATGCACCACCAAGTCTGGCTCAGGTCTTCTTCTTTGGGGATCTCAACATCTGTGTCTTGACTCCCTTACCTGTGCAACAGGATACACCACCCCTGCTGTCAGGACATCTCCATAGGACTCCAAAAAAATCCAGGTTTTCCTGGAAGGGTTCCATTTTCAGTGTGCTGTCCTGGCCTAATTATTAGTAACTCTTCCTGTCATTTCAGGAGTGAAGTGGCTTGAAAGAGAAAATATGGTTGCCCTGCACGTGGAGGGTGACTGGCTTTAACTCTTACAGCAAAGTCACCAGAGACTGAGGGAGCAACGAAGAGGGAGTGAGCAGCAGAGAACGCCCAGGGGAAGAAAGGTTCAAGATTGCAGCAGCCAGGCCAGTCTGCTCCTGCTCCAGGCTGCCCCTCCTTCCCTATCTGAGGCTACAGCCCTTGCTTCTCACAGGTCCCCTGTGTCTGTGGCTGCTGCCCATCAATGTCACAGTTTCCCTTGTCTGCCTCGGCCTTGCAATCCCTATCCCTGCTGACTCTAACCCTTGGATGGTTTCCACCAGGGCTTCTCAAGTTCCTTATTCAGAAAGGGAAGGCCCTCAAGGAGGTGTCAGAAGTGATGCAGAATGGGAAGCACTTCAAACTCAACAACACCACTTGGGCAAACGTGATCACAGATGAATTCACTTGGGGCAGGAGTGTGTGATGGAGACCATTACTGGAGAGAAGGACAAAGTGCATTATATTCTGCTTCTGAAATATTCACTGAGTCCCAGGGCTTTTGACCTACAGGATGCATGAACCTTGAAGCTCCTAACCTAGATATCTCATCTCTAAGCTATTTAATGGATGAGGGAAACAGAAAACTGATAGGGAAGCTGATCTCATTTACCTAGGGCTTTCCTTAGGGTATTATAACCCCTCAAAGCTGAGCAGTCCTTTATGCAGTATACGAGAGAACCAGGCACAGAGTAGGATTTCAAGGCTCAAGTTCTCTTTGGCCAGGATCCAGGCACTCAAAGTCCCCTAGAGAAAGCCCAGCAATGGGCAAGTGGGGATCAGTGAAAATTTTTAACTCATCCCAAATCACTCTGGATTTAGCTGAGTTCAGAGCGGGTGGTAACAGGGACAGATGTCTTGGAAGAGGGGCTGGCAACACCACAACCTCAAGGCCCAGGCATGCACTCAAAACAAGCCTTTGGGGGGTCATTAAGCTGATGGCCTGGGCTACCTCATCAATGCAGAGGAGAAGTCAGTCTGCTGAATGACGGCAGCACACAGGGCGGCTCCATCCCCACAGGTCTGGGGCTCCGGGGCACCCAGGACCTGACCACTGCTCCTCCCTGTGACACACTGCACACCCCAGCTTACCCAGCACCACCCAGCAGCCATCTTCCCGCTCCCCAGATGACTCTGCATTGGGCTCAGCAAGCTCTCTCCTCACTGCTTCCCATCGCTCTTTATTTCTGCCTCTCCGGGGACAACATCAGAGACTGAGGCAAATGCCAGGACTTTCTTGGCTGTGCCCAGGGGAAGGGGCGGCCACTGTGGGTTCTACCATGGGCCTTTTCCAGGTGTCCACGTGGAGGGAGATGTTTTACCTTGGCAATGTCCTCCTCTCCTGGTTGGGTTTCTATGTTTGCTCCTCTGGATGTCTAAGGCTGGGAGAGACCACACAGGAACCATGAATGTTCCAGCAGGACCCAGGCGGACCAGAGCAAAGTGTGTACAGGGTTCTGAATTCTGACACTGCCGCCTCCATTAGCTTGGAGAACTGAGACTTTATTGCTTCTGTTTCAGCATTTGTCCTGGGGACCACTCAGTGTCCTGTGTGCTTTTCTAGATCACACAGCATGGACTGAAGTTCTGACAGACGATGTCCTGAGGTTTTCTTTCTGTCTTCTGTGCCCCTGTCTTCTGTCAGAACTGAGGACTGGGAGCACAGGGACCAGAGGTGTCATAAACTGACAGGGAATTAACTCATTAGAGAGGGTCTCACTCTCCACAGACTCTTCTCACAGGCCTCTCTGTGCCCCACAGGTGGTGATTAACTTGGAAGGTGACACAAAAGCTCATGGCAACTTTTAAAAATATCAAGCTCTAGGACAAACCCAAAAGGAATGGAATGGCCACTGTAAGTGGGTGCTCAGAGCTTATGACTCTGGTGTAGGGAGGAGGAGATGAAGGGTGAGGAGCAGCTGCACCCCTCACCCCATGCCTCATTTTGCTCTCCTATGCCCTGAATTCTCTGCCTTTCTGTATCTCCTACCCCTTTGGTGAGGTTCCTTCTGTGCCAAGAAGTTTATCCAGCATCTGTAAGCTTCCCATCAGTGGTTTTCTCAAAGGGAAACAGGGAACAGAGCTAGGGTTCTTCTGAGCAAGGTCAATCTCTCCAGCTGCCATCCATAGCTGTTCCCTGGGGAGGGGCTCACATAACCGATGGTGTGGATTTCTGTCCACAGAAGGTGGGATCTAAGAACATGGTGAAGACCTGGTGGGTGCGCGACCTCCCAGACTGCGTGACAACAGACCCAGCAAGGACCCAAAGACCCCGGAGGGGCTCTCTTCAGCTGCCTGCCTGCCTGAGATCACCTGGCAGGTGCGCAGACAACAGACCCAGTAAGGAAGGTAGCTGCACAGGTGCCCTCGAAACACCCCCAAGACCTCCCCCCACCCCGTTCTCAACCTCCTGATTGGGCCAGTCCTTAGACCAACTCTGCAGAGGCATAGGTTCTCATGAAGGGTAGTTTTCTGAGCTCCCAACTTTGAACATCTTTAAAGTAAGGGCAGGGGAAACCTGTAATAGAACTGAGTGGAGTTCAACCCTGAGGGTAGGGAGACTCAAGTTAGGCCTTGTAGACTGTGTTCAGTCTCAGTCATGGGGAACTGCCATTGGCTAGCTGAGATCAGGAGATTCAGTTCTGCATATGGCTGTACATGTGGTATATAATATGAGAACAGAGACAGTCTGAAAGAGGCCCTTCAAATTCTTTTTCTCTCTCTCTTTTTTCTTTTCCACATTCCACCCTAAAATTTCTTTCTTTTTTCTGTCCTCTCTCTCCAACTCAGTCTCTTGCTATAATATTGTCCCTCATCTCCCTTTTTATTCCGGCTCCTGCCCTAACTCAGATTTCTTCTTTTATTATTTTTTCTTTTTAGGAGGGGTTTCTCTTTATGTTCTTTTCTCCAGTCATTTTACCTCACTCATGGCTCTGTACCTTCAAGGGAAGGCAAGCGCCTGTTATTGTTAAGGGGATATATTCTTGTCCTTATTCCTGCACTCTCTCTATCCCCCCTGAAGTTAATAGGTTTGTAAAGATAGTAAGGTAATTCTACAACCTCTGGATTCACTTCAAACCTGCTCTAATTCTTTCACTTATCTAATCCTCTTGTTCTAAGTCTAACCCCCCATCCTAAATGGTAAAGATGCTATATTGAAAAGCATATTCACTGCAAACATACTATGGGCTGCTTCTTGAAATTAATTTAATTCACATGAGTTAAAGGTGATACATTAATGACTACCACAAGTGGTCAGTTTGCAAGCTGTGCCTGATCCTATTGGGCTGCTGAATGTATCAATTGGGATAAAGGGTTGTGATTGATTTAAAGAGTTGTTTTCTCTGATATTATGAAAATGAGGATGTCTATGAGTCATTAGAAACTCAAAAGCTAAAACGCAACTATATTAGGAAGATTTAAGTAATACCCAGAAATTAAAGAAGGACAACCCAACAATAAAAATAAAAATGAGAAAACACTTAAGCAAGACACAAAAACAGATATCCAGTTCACCAATAGCAAATAGTAGGACAAATGAGGATGAAAAGTCTGATAGTGAACCAACAGGACTCCCTGGACCCATAGCACAGGAGGTAACAAAATTGATCAATCAGGCTCTAGAAAAATTCAAATCAGAAATAATTTCCCAGCTAACCAGAGAGATGATGAGCAAAATAGAAGTCATGATTCGAGACTCTAGAGCAGAAACTGACAAAAAAATAGATGAGCTCAAGACTGTGATAGAAGCCATGAAGACTCAGCATAAGAAAGACATGGAAACAATGAATGCCCAACAGAGGAAAGAAATGGAATCCATAAAACAGATTCAAACAGATATCCAGGAGATTAAAAACTCTATTGAAAGTGTACGAAACAGAATAAAAGATTGCGAAGATAGAATTTCAGATATAGAAGATAGGATAGCAGTCAGTGACCGTGAAAAAAGAGGTCTATTAAAAACAGTAAGGGATCATGAGAAATCAATCCAACAACTCCTAGACGATACAAAGAAAAATAACATAAGACTGATAGGAATTCATGAAAAAACAGGAGAAAACACAAATGATATAAAAAAGCTCTTCACAGAATTAATGACAGAAAACTTCCCAAACAGAAGGGAAGAATTAGACATACAGATAAGTGAGGCATATAGAACCCCAACTAGCCACGATCAAAAAAAATCTACACCTAGACATATAATAATCAAGATTCCAGAAATCCAACAGAAAAACAAAATACTACAAGCAGTAAGAGAAAAGAAACAAATCACATGCAAAGGGAAGCCCATTAGAATCACAGCAGACTTTTCAACACAAACCCTTAGGTCAAGGAGAGCCTGGAGTGAGGTATTCCAAGTCCTAAAAGAAAAGAATCTCCAACCTAGACTTTTGTATCCTGCAAAACTCTCTTTCAAAATAGATGGGGAAATAAAATACTTCCACGACAAAGAGCACCTGAGAAATTTCATGAACACCAAACCAGCACTGCAAGGAATTCTAAACAATATCCTAGAAAAGGACAACGAAATTCACAATAACATGAGGCCCAACAGACCAAATCAAATAGGCAAGGCAAGAAACTAAAAGGAGATGGGAGAAAAAGTAAAAAGAGTCAACAAATGGACAAAAACATGACAAGAATAAGTCAAAATATATCAGTTGTAACCATCAATGTTAATGGCCTCAATTCACCAATCAAGAGAAACAGATTGGCAGAATGGATTAAGAAGCAAAATCCAACAATATGTTGTATACAAGAAACACACCTAGTGCAAAAGGAAGTCCATAGACTGAAAGTGAAAGGATGGAAAACAATTCTCCATGCGTCAGGAGTCCAGAAAAAAGCAGGGGTAGCAATCTTATTCTCAGATAAAGTAAATTTCAAACCAAAACTCATTAAGAGAGACAAAGAAGGACACTACATCCTTGTAAAGGGAACAATTCAAGAGGAAGAGCTGACAATCATAAACATATATGCACCAAATATAAATGCCCCCAACTATATAAAACAAATATTAAGTAACATGAAAAACCAAATAAGCACTAATACAATTGTAGTGGGGGATTTAAATACCCCACTATCACAAATTGACAGATCTACTAGGCAGAAAATCAACAATGAAATAATAGAACTGAACCAAGCTTTGGAACACATGGACTTAATAGATGTTTATAGAGTATTCCACCCCCAAAAACCAGAATATACATTCTTTTCGGCTGCACATGGATCATTCTCCAAAATAGACCACATACTGGCTCACAAAACAGGTCTAAATAAATGCAAAAAAATTGAAGTCATCCCCTGTTTATTATCAGATCATAGTGCAATCAAACTAGACATCAATAGCACAAGAAACTATAGAAACTTCACAAGCACATGGAAACTGAACAACACTCTCCTAAACAATCAATGGATTACAGAGGAAATTAAAGAAGAAATTAGACAGTTTTTACAAATAAATGAGAATGCCAATACAACATACAGGAATCTTTGGGACACAATGAAAGCAGTTCTACGTGGAAAATTCATAACATTGAATGCCCACACTAGGAAAACAGAGCGGGCTCAAATAAACAACTTAACGATGAAACTTAGACTCCTAGAAAAACAAGAGCAAGAAAAACCCAAAGCTCGAACAAGAGAGGAAATTATAAAGATCCGAGCAGAAATCAATGCAATTGAAATTAAGAAAACGATACAAAAAATAAATGAAACAAAGAGCTGGTTTTTTGAAAGAATAAATAAAATTGACAAACCCTTAGCTAATCTTATCAAAAAAAGGAAAGAAAAGGCTCAGATCCATGCAATTAGGAATGAAAAAGGCGAAGTCACAACAGATCCGAAAGAAATCCAGAGGATCATGAACACCTACTTTGAGAACCTGTACTCTAATAAAATGGAAAACACAGAAGAAATGGACAGATTTCTAGATACTTATGAATTACCAAAGTTGAACGAAGAAGATAAAAACATTTTAAACACCCCAATCACAATCAGTGAAATTGAAAATGTAATTAAAAACTTACCAACAAAGAAAAGCCCAGGCCCTGATGGATTCACTGCTGAATTTTACAAGACATTTAGAGAAGAACTACTACCATTACTCTTCAAACTTTTCAATGAAATTGAAAGAGAAGCTATACTTCCAAATTCATTCCTGGAAGCAAGTATCACTCTGATTCCCAAACCAGAGAAAGATACAACCAAAAAGGAGAACTACAGACCAATCTCCTTAATGAATATAGATGCAAAAATCCTTAATAAGATACTAGCAAACAGAATACAGAGGATTATTAAGAAGATCATCCATCATGACCAAGTCGGATTTATTCCAGAGATGCAAGGGTGGTTCAACATACGAAAGTCAGTGAATGTAATACATTATATTAACAAAGTCAAGGACAAAAACCATATGATCCTCTCAATAGATGCAGAAAAAGCATTTGATAAAATTCAACACCCATTCATGATAAAAACCCTGCAAAAAATTGGAATAGATGGTCTATACCTCAATTTAATAAAGGCTATTTATGAAAAACCATCAGCCAACATCATATTGAATGGCCAAAAACTGAAAACCTTCATGTTAAAATCAGGAACAAGACAAGGATGCCCACTATCACCACTTCTCTTCAATATAGTTCTGGAAACATTAGCCACAGCAATTAGACAAGAGAAAGAAATTAAAGCAATAAAGATAGGAAAGGAAGAAGTTAAACTGTCATTATTTGCTGATGATATGATACTCTACATTGAAGATCCAAAAAACTCCACCAAAAAACTTCTAGACTTAATTGACAGATTCAGTAGAGCATCTGGATACAAGATGAATACACAAAAATCACTAGCCTTCTTATACACAAATAACAGACAGACAGAAAGAGAAATAAGGGAAAAAATTCCTTTTACAATAGCATCCAAAAAAATGAAGTATCTAGGAATCAATCTAACAAAAGAAACAAAAGATCTCTACACTGAAAACTACAGCACTCTGAAAAAAGAAATCGAAGAGGATATAAAAAAATGGAAAGATATCCCCTGCTCCTGGGTAGGAAGAATCAACATAGTGAAAATGGCCATACTACCGAAACTGCTATATACATTCAATGCAATGCCAATTGAAATTCCAACACTATATTTCACAGAACTAGAAAAAAGAATCCAAAAATTCATTTGGAACCACAAGAGACCTAGAATAGCAAAAGCCATTATAGGCAACAGTCACATGGCACCAGGTGTAACAATTCCCAATTTGAAACTATACTACAAAGCCACTGTGATAAAATCAGCATGGTACTGGCAAAGAAATAGGCCTGAGGATCAATGGAACAGACTGGAAGACACAAAAACAAATGCAGATGTACTCAGCTACCTCATCTTCGACAAAGGAGCTCACCATCCTCAGTGGAGGAAAGATAGCCTCTTTAATAAATGGTGTTGGAAAAACTGGATATCAACCTGTCACAGATTAAAATTAGACCCTTATCTTTCGCCATGCACTAAATTAAAATCCAAATGGATTAAAGATCTAAATATTAAAACAGAAACATTAAACTTGCTGGAAGGTAAGTTAGGCAGAACTCTGGAAGACATTGGTATAGGAAAAGACTTTATGAACAAATCCTCAGTAGCACGGGAACTAGCAGATAGAATCAACAACTGGGATCTCATCTTACTAAAAAGCTTCTGTACTTCAAAAGAAACCATCAGCAGAACTAAGAGACAATCTACAATGTGGGGAAAAATTTTTACCAGCTGTTCCTCAGACAAAGGACTATTATCAAGGATATATAAAGAACTCAAAACAATCAGTCCCCCCAAATATAAAGACCCTATTCAAAAATGGGCATCCGAAATGAACAGACATTTCTCAGACAAAGAGGTAAAAGCAGCAAGAAAATATTTGAAAAAATGTTCCATATCACTGGTCATTCGAGAGATGCAGATGAAAACAACACTGAGATTCCACCTCACCCCACAAAGAATGGCTGCTATCAAGAAATCACACAATAACAAATGTTGGCGGGGGTGTGGGGAGAAAGGAACCCTTCTCCGTTGTTGGTGGGAGTACAGACTAGTGCAACCACTATGGAAATCAATATGGAGATACCTCAAAGAGCTTGGACTGGAGGTTCCATTTGACCCAGCCATCCCTCTGCTGGGTATCTTTCCAAGAGAACTAAAAGAATCATATCACAGAGAAGTATGTGCACCCATGTTTATAGTGGCACAGTTTGTAATAGCTAAATCTTGGAAAAAGCCTATTTGCCCTTCCATTGGAAACTGGATAAAGAAGTGGTGGTTTTTCTATAAAATGGAATATTACTCAGCCATAAAGAACGAGAAAATAGATTCATTCATAGGAAAATGGATACATATTGAAGATATACTCCTAAGTGAAATAAATAAATCACACATGTGTAAATACCGAATAGTTTCCCTGGTGTAAATAATCTGCAACAATGCATAAGATTCTAATAAGATTACTGACATTTACAAATGGGAAGAAAGGAGCTAAAGGTGTAGGGAAGGTGGGATGGGTAGGGGAAGAGTAAAAAGGGAAAAGAAAAAAATGTGAGAATGAAAAGATGAAAATAAAGTGTTTGCAGATGTGAAGGGAGGGCAGAGGTAAGGGGGAAAAAATGAGAATCAAGACTTGTCATGCAGAGGTACAAGATCCCAACAATGAATGTAACTGTACTGTATCCCTAAAATGTACCAATAAACTCAATTAAAGCTGAAAAAAAAAAGAACATGGTGAAGGTTTACATTTTTAAAAACATATATTGTAGTAAAAGACACTTCACCACAATCCCCCTCAAAATACTTCACCTGCCTTCAGGCACACTTATCTCAAATTATTGCCACTTTCTAAAGCAGTTCTGGAAAGTTCTATTGTGAGAATCTTTATGAGATGTTATCAGAATAGGATGAAAGTCATTGCCAAGAATCATCCAATAAAAATGCAGTCATGGAGAAACACTGTGCTGCATTCTTAACCAGCTTGTGCCTGGATCTGGCAACCTGTGACTTTGGGCTCTTTCTCAAACTCAAACTCAAAAATGACCATGAAGGCAAACATTTTGAAGCAATTCAGGACCAGAAGGCAGTCACGATAGTGTAGCTAAAGGCACTTGTGAAAGGAGACATCCTGAAGTGCTCCAGAAACTGGCAAGAATGAATTCCAAGTGAGGGGGAGTGTTTTTAATGGGGAGTAATGCCAATGTGATTTTCCTATAATTATTTGTTTAACATAAACATTCACTGCACTTTTTGATCACACCTTGTACCTCTCTGTAGCAGTCCTGTTCTAACCAAACATGGGCAATGTGGCAGGTGACTTTCAAACAGATAGAAGAGCAGGATCTTGAGGAAGAAATGCCCTTTTCTACTTCACCAAAGACAACATGTGAGCTGGCATCAACACACCGTCCCGCCTCCCTCATGCTGTCCCTCCCCTGCCAGCCCCCACAACCCTCCTTCCTTTCCTCCTTACTCCTCATTCCCAGCTCCTCTCCCCTCTTCCCTGATGCCATGGAGTAAAAGAGGAGTTTGGCAGGAAAGGCACAGGAACACGCAGGGCAGCCGGCATAGCTCATGCTTTCTGTCTCCACTGGGACAAAGCTCAGAGTACAGGGCATAAACCCATTCAATCTGCAGATGCCCCTCCTGTGGGCATAACTGGGTCACAGACAGGCCATTCTTGTGAATGAAGCACCCATACCACAAGGAATATCAGGCCCTGCCATTGCTTCTGTGCCAGCAAAGTAATTAATAGCCACAACGCTTCCTTCTAACTCACCACGAATCACAAGCCACAGGGACCTCCAGCTGCCCTACAAGCCCCACAGGCCTGATACACGCCTTTGCCCATTTGGCATTATAAGGATCACATTTGTGGCAAGTACATGGCCCCTGTGAGCATCACACTCCAGGTGTGCAGTGGTCAGTGCTTGGCCGTTGGCCAGGTCCTATCTTCAGTTTGGGAGTGAATCTCCAGAATTTCTCCAGCAGTTGTGCCCCCTTGGTCTCCTTTGTTCCAAGCAGCCCAAGGAGGCTGTGGCCACCAGGTTCAGGTGGGAACATCCCTCAGGCAGTGACAGTGTGAGCATCAACTGTGAAATGCACTGTCCCTGTGCCTACGCTGACACATTCCCAGCAGGCAGGGGAGCAGGAGATGAGGTGTTTCAGATGGGACCTGGCCAACATCCTCTGATGGCTCCATCTTGCCTAATCCTCCCATCTCCTGTGAGGGAGTTGGGTCAAAGATTTCCAAGTCAGGTCAATCTATACAAGGTTATGCAGCTGACAAGTGATAGAACCAGGCCCCAGTCTACTCTGAGCAGCTGCTCCAAGCTAAGGGGCTCCTTTGTCACTGTGACAACAGGCTGTGTCACTCCAGCTGTCTTGCTCACCAGAGAATCAGAATGAGGAGGGAGCATCCCTCAAGGACCCCAAAGCCGATGTGCCCAGTGTTTTCACCCTCTTCGCTTACAGCTTTAGGAGGAAAACCAGGCAGTGCCCATGACGTCCCAGGCCAGTTGCCTGGTGTTCTGTGCACAGGTGTTCTTGGCGCTCAATATGATTTTGACACATAGCAGGTGCTCAATAAAACTTTGAGATGCCTTGCAAGCTCAAGGACCCGAGTTCAATCTCCGGTACCAAAACAAAACAAAACTTTGAGAAATTGCACTGGATTGGGCAAGTTTGAGTGATGCTGTTTTCACATCCATTTGTGTAGAAAAGAAGTCAGCAAATGGCAGCATAACTCTGCACAGAAGAAAAAGAAAAAAGTGACAGACTTGGCATAGGATTTCAGAAAAGATTTCTAGCTCTTACTCTGATACTACAGAAAGCAGCAGAATCTTTTAATTATTCTATGTGCCACCATATTTGCAGCTATTTGGGGACCTTGATTATTTATTTTTAACTATTTCACATCAGTGAACATTTAATGATTTCTTTTCTGGCTTTCAGACTGTGACACTGGGTGACATTGTCTTCAAGAGAATCAGCAAGAGAATTTAGATGAGTTTGCATTTCATATTCTTTTACTGTGCAAAATAAGTGTAATAAGGTAAACGTTGCTTTTAAATATCTTTTTCTGTTTGGGCTTCTCATTAATGATGCTCACTGTTGGTATCAATGGTCTCTGATCTTCTACAATTTTGTAAAGTTTTGTAACTCACACATTCTCCTCAACCAGGCCTTTTCCTGAATATAGAACTTGTGTTCCTGCCCATGGCAGGAAAGCCAGGTATGGCTGTGTCAGACAGACACTGTTTTAAAAGGGCTTTGTTGACATTTAAGAAAATTAGTCCTTACTGCAACCCCAAACAGAGAGAGAAATGAGGAAACTAATGCGCAGCTTGTCATAGTTTAAGCATAGACCATACAGCCGTGTATGGAAGGCTTGATCTCCAATGCAGAATGTTCAGAAATGGTCTCTAAAGAGGCAATTAAATCATGAGGGTGCTGACATCATCAGTGGATTTGTCTATTGATGAGTTCATTGTTCAATGGGCTATTATGAGGTGGAGTGCCCAGTTGGAGGATTAGGTCAGCTGGAGTAGCCTTTGAAAGGTATTTCTGGTCTCTAGCCTCTACCTCTCTGGTTCTTTCTCTTCACTTTACTTCCTGAATGTCATGAGTTAAGCAATTTTCCTCCACCATGCCCTTCCACTGGGCTATTTCTTCCTTGGAACCAGCTGACCATGTACTGAAACCTCTGAAAATGTGAACCAAAATAAATGTTTCCCATTTTAAGTTGACTCATGTCAGATATTTTGTCTCAGTGATGGACAGCTGACCAATATATGGGTGAAGTAATCAGTCTAATGTCCACAACTAATATAAGAGAGCTCAGATAAAGGCAAACTTCAATGGTCTCCTCAGTGGCCATGCTCTTAAAAATTACACAAAAGAATTTCTCTAAATTTGCACAATCTAATGCAGTAGATACTGGCCATTTGGGATATTTAAACATAAATTAATTGAAATCAGACAAAATTAAAAATTGAGTTCCTTATTCATACTAGAACTTTCTGTGATGATGAACATTAGTGATGACATTATTAGACAGCACAGACATAATGCATGTGCATCATCACAGAAAGTTCTAGGACAGCACAGCTCTACAACAATTACAAAAAAGAAAGAAGCCACACCTGTTTGTTTGGAAACACAGAGGGTTTAATGGGCTTTCTTGATTGCATTAACATAAAAACTTAAAGGCAGTTTCATATCTCTTTAGCTCTGAGAAAAGCAAATTCTCTCAATTGGCCATTCATTCATTTATTCAACACACATTTACTGAGCACCTACCATTTCCCAGGACCTGTGTTAAGTGCTGAGGATAGAAAGATGAATAGAGAAACACATCCCCTGCCTTCAGGAGCTCACAACCCGATGGAGAAGGTAATGTTGTTGAGTGGTGTTCTGGGGTAATACACGTTGAAAAAGAGGGGAAAGAAAAAGAGTCTCATTGTGGACATGTGGAGTTTGATGTGTTTACAGAACATCTAAGAGGGCGTGCAGAGCTGGAGTTCAACTGCAAAGTCAGGGAGTGCAGGTGTAAGAGACATCAATCTCAAGTTGGGCATTACAGAAAGGGCCCGCCTCACCTCATGCAGGGAGTACTGCAGAGTGAGAAGAGAATGAATCAAGATCAGAACCACCCCAAGAAATGCTAACCCATCAGGGCAGGTGGAGGAGCTTGAGAAACCACATCAGAGGACATCCCAAGGATATGGGTTCACAGAAATCAAGGTTGGGGCCGGGGATTTAGCTCAGTGGTGCTGCTGCCTGCCTCACAAGTGCAAGGTCCTGAGTTCAATCCCTGATACCCCAAAAATAACCAAGGTCAGGGATTGTTATTGTTATTCTTGGAGAGAGACTAACAAGTACCCAGGTGATCTTGGCAAGAGCCATTTAGTGGAGGAGCAGGAACGGACGCCAGGCTCCAGTGTGCTCTGAAAGAAATGGAAAGTGAGGACAAGCAGGTAATAACTATACACCAAAAGAATACTCAGCATAAAGATATGATACAAGAGTCCTCTGCATGTTTGTCTACTGCATTAAAGTATGATGGTTGTAGATAAAGGTCAAGGATTCAAGAAGGACAAGGTCTCAAAGACACAGAAGAGCAAGGAGTCCAAAGCACAAGTACAGAGTTTAGCTTTGTGGGAGAAGAACGAATCCTGTTGCATGCTCTGAGAGGGAAGAGGGGAAGGAGGAGCATAGGTGAAGTGCAAAATTCATCAAAGACAACAAATTTTCCATGATGGCATGGGGAAAATGACATGAATATGGGAGAAAGACCAGTGTGTGAATAGACAACAATGACAAAGGGAAGGGTGTTAAATGAGGGGACAAGGATGATCATTTCGATATGCTTGTTGGAACTCAGAGGGACCCAATGCTGTCTCATCTGTGGGATGTGAGCTTGAAGAACTGTCAGAATGCCTACAAACTTCTAGAGAGGAAATTGTCCTCCACAAAGAGCCAAATGTCAAGTACATACTCTGCCATGCTCCTGTAAGTCATGTAGGCTTTGGTCCAGCTCCGAGTACATTATAGCCAAGTAGGAGGGGAAAGTGCCTGCTCCATATTACAGCCTGTTCTGGCTTTGGTCATGGTGGTCTGCCACAGTTCATGGCCATGGCACAGCACAAAGGGTGAAAGATTACTCAGAGTCAATGTCCAAGTCAAAATCCGAGAAGGCCAAGAGGGTCTGGCCTTAACCGAGACCCCTCAGTGTGAGCGAGTCTCATAAAGACAGTCCCACATTGAAGCTTCTGTGGCTTTTTGATAGAACCAAGAAGTGAGGGTAAAGGACACAGTATCATGAAAGGAATTGGCAAGTTACACACACATAGAGACAAGCTGAATGCAAGTAAAAGAAAAAGTTTATTTTGCCAGGCAAAGGTTGATCACACCAAAGTAGGCAGTGCTGGTAGTGGACAATTTATTGGGTTACAGCTTTTTCTTTTATAGGTGTTTACAACCACGATCTCATTCAGGTGGCTGCATTTCATTTCCTCACTTCACATTACCCATGTACAACTTACAGTAACAAGACAGTTCACTTTAAACCAGACCTAACAATTCCTTGTAATTAGGAAGTTTACCTCAAGATTCATCTACCTAACTATTCTAGTGCACAGGAAGGGGATGTTCAAGGTTAGGGATGAGGCCAGATGTTCCATTTCATGGTCAATGCATACGGTGTCTGTTAATTTTGAACTAAGCAAAGCAGATTGCTGTTAAGAGACAGAAGTCATTTTACATTTTCCTAACATTTTGTGGGTTTTTAGACTATTTACAAAAGTTCTCTCTATCAAAAGGACAAAGGAAGGATGTCAGTGCTGGAATTCTTACAGGGGAAAGGAGGAAGGAGAAATACAGGGTAGGGTCAGGGTGGCCTGTTACATGGCTGACCTTAGAACTAATTTAAGTAATAAATTGGAGTATGGGGAAGATGAGGGACAGAGCATTCATTAAGCATATGTTAAGGCAAAGTGTTTTGATCCCACTTTGACTTGTGTCCCTGTAGGCTATCTTTTAATCTCTAACCATGCATTAAGGGAAGTCCTGGGTGTGTGGCTCCAAATGTTCCCTTCCCTTGGCATATCCCTTTCATACATACCTCTCACCAATGCTCCCACAATTCTGGTGTGTTTTATGGGCATTATTGTTTAGTTTTAGGAACTGTCTTATTATTTTCTTGATGTCTTCTATAACTTACTGATTATTCTTGAGTATATTGTTTAATTTCCACTCATTTGGTTAATTTCTGTGTTTTCTTTTCCTACTGATTTCTAGTTCCATTGTGCTTATGGTCTGAAAATGTGTAAGGCATAATTTCAGTTCTTTAAATTTATGTAAACATTCATTATTGACTAGTATGTGCTTGATTTTGGAGAGCATTCCATGTGTTGTTGAGAAGAATATATATTCTGTTGTTAGTCGGAGCACTCAGCGGATATCTACTGAGTCCATCAGTTTGAAGGTTTTTTCAACTGATATGTATCTGTTGATTTTTTTGTCGTTGATCTGTGGGTTTATGACAATTGGGTATTGAGTTCCCCCACTATAATTGTGTTTATATTTATTTGATCCTTTCTGTCCAATAGTGTTTGGTTTATGAAGTTGGACACTCTGGTGTTTGGTGCATATATGTTTATAATTGTCGAATTGTTCCCTTAACCAATGTATAGTGACCTTTGCTTTTCCAATCAATTTTGGCTTGAGTTCATCTTGTCTGAATATAGGAGTGACACCTGCTTTATTTTCATGTTTCTGTTGCGTGGCATATTGTTTTCCATCTTTTGATTTTAGTTTATGAATTTCTTTTTGGATTAAATATGTTTCTTGCATACAGAATGCCACTGGATTTTGTTTCTTGATCCATTCAACCATCTGGGTTTTCTGACTGCAGAACTGAGACCATGCGCACTGAGAAATATTACTGATAGCTACTGACTTATTTCTGTTATCACATTATTTTCCAGTTGCTGATTCTTTCTTTCTCTTCTACTTCACTTCTTATCCTACCTGGTGTATTTATTCTATTAGACATTTTGTCATGTCAGCTTTCTTGTCTCCTTTTATGAAATCCTTGAGAATTTTTAGGAGTGCTGACTTGGTGGTCACAAATTACTTTAGGTGCACTTTATGTAGAAATAGCTTTTTTCTCCAACAACTTTGAAAGATAGTTGTGCAATATCTATTATTCTGGGTTGGAAATTATTTTCCTTTAAGATTTTAAACACTCCAAGCTCTCTTGGTCTTTAAGTTTTCTGTTGAGAAGTTGGTTGTAATTTTGTTTATCTTTATAAGTGATTAATTGCTTTTCTCTAATAGCTTTTAAGATTCTGTTCTTGTGTTAGACTTCCAGGATTTTTACTATCAAGTGTCACTGGGAGGGTCTTTTCTGATTGTGGCTATTTTGGGTTCCATATGTCTCATTTATCTGTAAGTTATATTCTTTTCCCTTACGAAAGTTTGCTGCTATCATTTCAGTTTAAATGTTTTTGTGACACTTGTGCTATCTTCTGCATTTTAAAACTAATTCCAATTAATTTTAGCCTTCTTTGCATCATCTAGCAGTTGTTAGATCCATTTTTCATGTCCTTTTGTTTTTAATGTATCTCATTAATTGATCATCTGCTATAGCCCTATCTTCTAGTTCTGTCACTCTGTTCTCACATTAATCACTTCCTCTGCCCATACCAGCAATAAAATTTTAATCTCCTCAATTCAGTTGATGCCTTTGGCTACGGTTTGTGTTTAGATATCCCCCCAAAGCCTCATGTGTTCATAGGTGGGGCTTTTTCAGAAGTGGCTGGATCTAGTATACATGACACTGGACTTGATTCATGGTAGGATCAAGGGCACTAGGATTAAGGGTGTGAACGCTACATACTCTAAGTAGCCTGGATAAGATATAAGGGATAGAAAGAGCCGTGGTTGTTGCTTCGCTACCTTCTGCCCATCATGGATTGTTTCTCTACTGTGATGTCTGTCTGTCATGCACCCTTCCTTGGAGCCAGACAATTATGGACTGAAACCTCTATAAAGTGTGAGTTAAATAAGCCTTTCCTCTTTTAATTTTGGATGTCAGGTATTTTGTCTTAGCAATGGGAAGAGTAAATAAGACACCTTTCATAGCCTAATTTTTTCTATGTTGGACATTTGTGTTTTGCATTGTTTTGTTTAGCTCATATATAGCTTTATATTAGTGTCTCATGTAACTCACTGATCTTTTTATTAGGCTCAATATCTGGATACTTATATATTCTTTGAAATTGCAAGGTCCTTGTTGATCTGTTTTTTTAAAATTCTATTTATTTGCTCTGTCATCCTTTCAAATGATTTGACTTTGTGAATTTCCTCCTCCTTGATATTCCTTGGATTGGCTCTGGAGGAGTTGGGGATTTTTGAAGGCATTTTTTGTCTTGTCTGCTTATGCTCTATTTCTTTTTTTGCTTTTTTTGTGCTGGGGCTTGTTGGTTGATTATAGTAGAATATATTATTGCTAGTGTGGAGACCTTTTTAGTTAGTGTTTGCTTCTCAGTGATGCACTCTGAATGTGGCTAATAATAGGCCTTTGCCTCTGTCCCCAAATTTCCCTAACTTCTCTCACTTAGAAGGGGAGGCTGCTATGGATTTAGCTCAATAATTAATTATCTGGGAATAGGCTACAGTATTGTTAATGATACAAAGTTGATCCAGATATTGGCATATAGAGAAACAAGTTAACAGCAACAGTGATTTACCTTGGCAGTGGTAATAAAATCAGCAGTTACAATAGTGTCAAGACAGAGTGGATATTGATATACCCTAAGGTCAATAGTGTACCGCCATTAACTATAGAAGAGAGATCTACAATAGCATAAACACTAAGACCAACCAAATATTGACTTATAGTAAAGATCTACTAAAGGTAACAGCTTTGCCTCCATTAACAACAGAAACATATTTAACAGAAATTACATAGAGTTATCTAATTAATAGTGTATTTATTTATTTACCAGGGATCAAATTCATGACCTTGAGCTTGTGAGGCAGGTATGGCATCACTGAGATAAATCCCTGGACCTAATTGTTTATTTTTTTCCTCATAGAATTTATTGGTACATTTTAGGCATACAGTACAGTTACATTCATTACTGGGATCCTGTACCTTTACATGACAGGTCTTGCTTCTTATTTTTTCCCCTTGTCCCTGCCCTCCCTTCACGCCCTCCTCCCCTCCATTTACAAACATTTTATTTCCATTTTTTCATTTTCTCCTATTTGTTTCCTTTCCCTTATTACCTTCTCCCTACCCTTCCCACTTTCACTACACCTTTAGCCCTTTTCTTCTTATTTCACATTGTCAATTATCTCATTAGGATCTGTGTACTATCATAGTTTTTCACACCAGAGAAACTATTCAGTATTTACACATGTGTGGCTTATTTATTTCACTTAGGAGTATATCCTCAATATGTATCCATTTTCCTATGAATGAATCTAATTTCTCATTCTTTATGGCTGAGTAGTATTTGATTTTATAGAAAAACCACATCTTCTTTATCCACTCCTAATAGTGTAGTTTTAAAAAGCACTGAGTAAGTTTGCTTTTATCCTAGCTCTCCTAATATTAGCTGTGTAACTTTGGATTCATTTTTTCATGTATTAGTCAGATTTCTGTCACTGGGATAGAATACCTAACACAAATAAATTTAAAGTAGGAGATATTATTTTGGCTCATAGTTTGAGACATTTCAGTCCATGGTTGGCTGGCTCCAAGGCAGAAATAGCAGGAGGAAGGGCATGGAAGAGGAAAGCTGCTGAACTCATGGCATTCAGGAAATAGAGAGCACGGAAAGGCCCAGAGAAGAAGAGGACCAGGTATATCCTTCAAAGAATGTGCACACTGACCTGCTTCCCATAATTGAGCCCACCAACTCTTACCCCATTCAGCTATGAATTCACAGTAGACAAATGAATTAATAAGGTCAGTACCCTCATGATGAAATTACCTCTCTAGACTCCAGCTCTGAACCTTGCTGCATTGGTGAGCAAGCCCCCAAACATGACTCTTTATGTGACACTTCCTATTTAAACCATGAAAACTCATTCCTCTTTCTGCATAGTACTGCTGTGAGTTCTAAGTTTCTTAAATGTATATAAAGGACTGAGAACAGTGCTGGCCTATCCTAAGTGTTCAGTTGAATATGACCTTTTATTACATGCTTCCAACCGTGTTCTGCTGGAATGTCCCTTCTCCCAGTGAAAAAGTGAAGGTGAGAGGTAGAGGCAAACAGAGATGATGTGCTAAAGTCAGCTATGAGAGATGACTGTGCACATCTCTTTTCAAGTCTGCATTCCTCACACTCATATCTTGAACTTGGCCTTGATGGAAATATTTATACCATGGCAACTTGCTTAATCTTCAAGTTCATGAATTTGTAGTGTTTATAAATTTATAAAAATGTTTTAGCTGCATGAGAGTAACAGAATGGTTAGTTAGAAAGATAACTAAGGAATCTTTATTTAAACTGGGGTGAAGTCTGCATTATGAAACTTGTATTCTTCAGGGCTGCACAAAACCTGTGTAAGACTTCTGCTTATCATTCTTCAGACTAATACACACCACCAGAGAATCCACAAATCCACTTGGTAAAGGTCAGATACAGCTGTTACTTGGGCAAATCTTTCAACGTTTACTTTTATTTAGAAGATACAATGGAAAGACTGGAGATTTTTTTTCCTCATTGAGTTTATTGGTACATTTAAAATATACAGTATAGTTACATTCATTATTGGGATCTTGTACCTTTACATGACAGGTGTTGGTTCTCATTTTTTTCCCCTTATCCCTGACCTCCCTTCACCCCCTCCTCCCCTCCCAAATTACAAACATTTTATTTCCATTTTTTTCATTTTCTCCTATTTTTTTTCCTTTCCCTTACTACCTTTCCCCTAAGAAGGGCTGAGGATTTAGCTCTGTGGTGCCATGCTTGTCTCACAAGCACAAGGTCCTGAATTCAATCCCTGATACTGACAAAAAGAAAGATGCAATAGAACAAATGTAGTTGGGAACTTCACTATAACCAGAGTGATCATTTTTACAGTGCACTTCATATCATGTTACTTTTAGTGCTAAAACCCCTCCCTGATTACCCACTGCTTTCCAGATCAAATCCATACTTATCATAGGAAAAGGAAATTCACAATGGAGATTCAGTTCCTTCTCTCCCTCCTCTTTCCAAACCCCACATTCATCAAACTCCTTGAAGAGCAAATACCCCTGGATGCTTTCAGATTTTCTCTGATATTTTTCTAGAAAGAAATGACAGAAAACCATGGGATACTGTCTTAGTTACCTTTTTCATTGCTGAGAAAAATCCAACACCCAAAGTTAAAGGAAGAAAGGTTGTAGCTCAGAGTTTACAGAGACTTCAGTTCTTAGTTGTCTGGCTACAAAGCAGGGTGGAGTAGCAGAACTGTAGGAGAAAGAGTTCATGGCAGGCAGAAGGCAGCAAAGCAGCAAAGTAGTAAAGTAGCAAGTGACAACAGCAGGTCTCTTTCTGTTCCTTATATTCTACCCAGGCTACACGAGCTTAAGATTAATAGCATTCATACTCAGGGTGGGCCTTTCTATTATCTACACCTGGAACTAGACTAATTTAGTAATCACACACTCTAGATCCAGTCACCTCTGAAAAGCCCCACCTATGACCATACGAGGCTTTGGAGTGACATCTAGACACAAGCCATAACAAATGCACAACATGTCTTTAACAAGTGCTCTGAAGATAAGCACAGACCTAGGCAGACTCCCTCTTTTACCCCAGCCCACCATCACTTCCCTTTTAAAAAATACTTTTTAAAAAATTTTTGTTTGTTTACTTTTTAAGGAAATGACTGCTTATTTGTGAATACAGACATCAGAACTTTCCACCAACAATCAAGATGCTCTCACAGAAACAGCAACAAGTGCTCCCTGTTGGTGAGATGCTCACATCACAGGCAGGGAGGAGGGGGAGGGATGAAGGTAAATATAGTTGATCTCATCCACAGCTGTTTATTCAATTCATGTAAAGTAGACTAGTTTATCTGCCCAAAGTCATCTGTGCACTTACAGAAAATTCCCAAATCAGCATCTAAAATGAATTCTCCCTGTCAGGAAAAAATATACAAGTCCTTCCCACCACCACCCTGGAGTTGTTCCCAGGAGAACAACCCTGGTTAGGAGGAGCCTTTGAGAATTTGGTCAGATCCCCAGAGGCTTTGCTAAGAAGACTTTATACCACTGGCTCCTCCAGTAGTAAGAGAGTCAAAGAGCCTCAGTTCCACCATTTATCAGCTCAGTGGACATAGCAAACTTCTCTCTGTGCCTCTGCACTCAGAGGTTAATTTCTCTGAGCATGGCAGAGTTTCTGTGAATGCTCTAGGTATCATACACAACTGGTGTTCCCTGAGGAATGTGAGAATGTTTATATGCATGGCATTTGGATTTTATCATTTCATGGGCAACTCACAAAAGCTATGACTAGAGGCACTATAATTCCCATTTTACAGGTGAGAAAACTGAGGCCCAAAATCATGGATTAATTTGTTATAAACATGTATTGAAGCCCAATACCTTTCCTTTAAATGATCTTTATTTAAAAAATTTACTTCTTATTGTAAAAATAATTCCACAAAATTAGTTCCTTGAAACAAAGTCAAACAATATAAGTCATATAAAAAGCTCTTGATGCACAGTTTTGTTCACACCCTAGAGATAATAGCTGTATTTTGGTGTTTTGACCATCTAGACTTTCTTCCTATAAATTCATATACATGTGTGTAGATAATCTTATTTTGCATTGTATCAAAATTTACATGAAGGGTATAGTGTCAATGTTGTTCTGAAATTTGATTTTTTGGGAGTGGGGTACTGGGGATCGAACTCAGGACCCTGTGCTTGCGAGGCAGGCTGCAGAACCCCTGAGCTAAATCCCTGGACTTCACATAGAAAATCTTCTTCTTCTTCTTCTTCTTCTTCTTCTTCTTCTTCTTCTTCTTCTTCCTCCTCCTTCTCCTCCTCCTCCTCTTCTTCTTCTTCTTCTTCTTCTTCTCTCTTCCTCTTCCTCTTCCTCTTCCTCCTCTTCCTCTTCTTCCTCTTCCTCTTCCTCCTCCTCCTCCTCCCCTTCTTCTTCTTCTTCTTGTACCAGGAATTGATCTTGGGACGTTGCACTTGTGAGGCAGGCAGTGGAACCACTGAGCTAAATCCCTGGCTCTTACACCCTTCATTCTTAATACTGTGAATATGAACCTACTTCACTTTGTGAGTTGCCTATTAAAGACAATGATCAGGGCCTTTCTCCCCTTCTCCTACATTCTGCCTCTGTCTGTAGGGTGGAAGCTCCTTCCACTCAAGCTGCTTGTGTCCAATTCTGGTTCCCTTCTCTCGGCCCCTCACTCAGCCCTCCCTTTGGAGGACAAATCATACTTTGGTAGGTCAGTGCCTGAGCCCCTGTGCCTGTACACTGGTGGGGAGTGGGACTGTGGCTGTCCTCAAGGGCACATCTGTCCCTTGCCTGCCCAGGATTACTGGTCCTTGTCCCTGTGTGGAGCCTCCACAATGGCCAGCCCACTGTATGCCCTCTTTCTCCACCTCATTGTCCACACAGCTGCGTGGGAAGAGCATGCCAGGACCACCCTACAGATACAGACACATTTTATCCTTCCTGTCGTGGGTGGACAGCTTAGGTTCTGTATTAGGGCCAAGAATGAAACTCAGATTAGACCCAGTTGAGGAGAACACGTGGGTCACCAATGTATAAAAAATAGATGATCAGAGCTCCCAATACCAAAAAGGCATCACACAAAAAAAATGTTTTCTTAAAACAGAGTTCACTTTATTACATTAATTTTACACAGTAAAAGTATAGAAAATGCAAACTTGTTTAAATTCTCTTGCTGAATCTCTTGAATACAATGTCACCCAGTGTCATGGTCTGAAGAACAGAAAAGAAATCATCAAATGATTATCTGGTGACAAACAGTAAAAGCACATTATCAAGCCCCCAAATAGCTCCAAATGTGGTAATGTATGAAACAACTCAATGATTCTTCAAATCAGTGATTCCTCAAAGACCAGAGGAAGAGCTGACAATTTTTTTAACCTTATGTCTATGTTATTGCACTTTCTTCAATGGATGTGGTAGCAAGATCATCCAAACTTATATAATCTAATTCACTTTCTCAAAGTTCTGTTGAGCACCTACTTTGTGTCAAAACCATGCAAGGACATGTGTGCATGGAATACTAGGCAACTGGCCTGGGATGTTTTGGGCATTGCCTGGTTTACTTTCTAAAACTGAATGGAGCAGGTGAAAATGCTGGCTGCATCAGCTCTGAGGTCCTTGAAGAATCTTGGACAAGGCAGCTGTCATTTTGACATCAGGTAACAAAGCGGCCCCTTTGTTTCAGCAGCAATAGAGTGGCTGCCACTGATAAGATGGGAGCTCTAGTTTTTGCTACTTATATCATCACCTGGATGACCTTGGATAGGTCGACCTGACTACTGACCCCTTAACCTGTCTCCCTCACAGGAGACGGGAGGATTAGGCAAGATGGAGCCATCAGAGGATGTTGGCCCGGTCCCATCTGAAACATCTCATCTCCTGCTCCCCTGCCTGCTGGGAAGGTGTCAGCGTAGGCACAGGGACAGTGCATTTCACAGTTGATGCTCACATTGTCACTGCCTGAGGGATGTTCCCACCTGAACCTGGTGGCCACAGCCTCCTTGGGCTGCTTGGAACAAAGGAGACCAAGGGGGACACAACTGCTGGAGAAATTCTGGAGATTCACTCCCAAACTGAAGATAGGACCCGGCCAACGGCCAAGCACTGACCACTGCACACCTGGAGTGTGATACTCACAGGGGCCATGTACTTGCCACAAATGTGATCCTTATAATGCCAAATGGGCAAAGGCGTGTATCAGGCCTGTGGGGCTTGTAGGGCAGCTGGAGGTCCCTGTGGCTTGTGATTCGTGGTGAGTTAGAAGGAAGCGTTGTGACTATTAATTACTTTGCTGGCACAGAAGCAATGGCAGGGCCTGATATTCCTTGTGGTATGGGTGCTTCATTCACAAGAATAGCCTGTCTGTGACCCAGTTATGCCCACAGGAGGGGCATCTGCAGATTGAATGGGTTTATGCCCTGTACTCTGAGCTTCGTCCCAGTGGAGACAGAAAGCATGAGCTATGCCGGCTGCCCTGCGTGTTCCTGTGCCTTTCCTGCCAAGCTCCTCTCTTACTCCATGGCATCAGGGAAGAGGGGAGAGGAGCTGGGAATGAGGAGTAAGGAGGGAAGGAAGGAGGGTTGGGGGGGCTGGCAGGGGAGGGACAGCATGAGAGAAGTTGGGACATCAGGTGGCCGGATGCCAGCTCACCCTGTACCTTTGGTGAGTTAGAAAAGGGCATCCCTTCCTCAAGATCCTGCTGTTCTATGTGTTGGAAAATCAGCTGGTTATGCTGCACTGGTTTTGTTAGACAGGACTGGTACAAGGTGTTATACGAGGTGTGATAGAAAAATATAGTGAATGCTTGCATCAAACGAAAAAAAAATTACAGTATAAGACATATTGTCATTAATCTACCTCAACCTCCCCAACTTCAGACACACTTAACCCATCATTTTGTCCTTTTCAAAACCAGTTCTCAAAGTCTTATTTCATGTATGTTTTTTAAGAGATGTGATAAAATATATGATAATGTCATTGCCTACTGCCATCCAATGGAAAAGCCGTCTTGTGAAAACTCTGTGGTGCATCCCTATCTGTGCTATTCACTGGATCTGGTACCATATGAGTTCAAAATCTTTGCCAAAGTCAAAATGATTATGAAAAGTCAAGATTTTGAATCAGTTCAGGGCATGGAAGCCATGATAACATATCCAAAGACACTCACAAAAGAAACCTTCCTGAGTCACTACAGAAAGTGGCAAGAACTTGGGATGAGTCTGTTTGAACGGAGAGGGAGTATTTTGCGAAGAATTATACCAATGTTCTTACTGAAATAATGTTTTATACATGTAAATATACTCCAGGTTTAAAGAAAATACATGGTAAATACAGAAACCTGCATGGCCTTTAATATGAATCACCTCCCATGGGACAGCTGTGGATGGTAGCCATGAGGGACTGATCCAACTCATTTGGTTATGCTGCACTGGTTTGGTTAGACGGGACTGCTACAAAGTGGTATACTAGGTGTGATAGAAAAATACAGCAAACAAAAAAATTACTATGGTAAAAGACACACCATCATTAATCCACTGTGACTGTGCCATTTCATGGCTGTTTGTTGCCTCAGTTTCTCCTTTTGAAAATTGCTGATGGGAAGCTCAGAGATGCTTTATAAACTTCCTGGCACAGAAGGAACCTCAGTGAAGTGGTAGGAGATACAGAAAGGCAGAGAATTTGGGGCTGAGGGGAGGAAAGTGAGGCATGGGGTGAGGGGTGCAACTGCTCTTCACCCTTCACTTCACCCTCCCTCCAGCACCAGAGTCACAAGTTCAGAGTCCCGACTTACACTGGTCAGTGTGTCTCCCTTGACTTCAGTCACAAACTTGACGTTTTTGAAAACTGTCACAAGCTTGTTGCCATCTTCCAAGTTAACCACCGCCTGTGGGGCACAGAGAGGCCTGTGAGAAGAGTCTGTGGAAAGTGAGATCCTCACTAATGGGTCGGTTCCCCTGTGCAGGTGTCAGCTTATGACACCTCTGGTCCCTGTGCTCCCAGACCTCAGTTCTGACAGAAGACAGGGGCACAGAAGACAGAAAGAAAACCTCAGGACATCGTCTGTCAGAGCTTCAGTCCATGCTGTGTGATCTAGAAAAGCACACAGGACACTGAGTGGTCCCCAGGACAAATGCTGAAACAGAAGCAATAAAGTCTCAGTTCTCCAAGCTAATGGAGGCGGCAGTGTCAGAATTCAGAACCCTGCACACACTTTGCTCTGGTCCGCCTGGGTCCTGCCGGAACATTCATGGTTCCTGTGTGGTCTCCTCTCCCAGCCTTGGACATCCAGAGGAGCAAACACAGAAACCCAACCAGGAGAGGAGGACACTGCCAAGGTAAAACATCTCCCTCCACGTGGACACCTGGAAAAGGCCCATGGTAGAACCCACAGCGGCCGCCCCTTCCCCTGGGCACAGCCAAGAAAGTCCTGGCATTTGCCTCAGTCTCTGATGTTGTCCCCGGAGAGGCAGAAATAAAGAGCGATGGGAAGCAGTGAGGAGAGAGCTTGCTGAGCCCAATGCAGAGTCATCTGGGGAGCGGGAAGATGGCTGCTGGGTGGTGCTGGCTACGCTGGGGTGTGCAGTGTGTCACGGGGAGGAGCAGTGGTCAGGTCCTGGGTGCCCCAGAGCCCCAGACCTGTGGGGATGGAGCCGCCCTGCCCACTGCCCTCATTCAGCAGACTGACTTCTCCTCTGCGTAGATGAGGTAGCCCAGGCCATCAGCTTAATGACCCCCAAAGGTTTGTTTTGAGTGCATGCCTGGGCCTTGAGGTTGTGGTGTTGCCAGCCCCTCTTCCAAGATATTTGTCTCTGTTACCACCCGCCCTGAACTCAGGTAAAGCCAGAGTGATTTGTGCTGGCTTAAGGATTTTAACTGCCCCCGTTGCCCCCATTGTTAGGTCTTGTTTAAGAGGCTGTGAGAGGCAGGATCCTGGCCAAGGAGAACCTGAGAGTGGGACTCATGCTGTGTGCCTGGTTCCCTCCAAATGGTCATATAGGGGACTTCAAGTTTGGAGGCCACAGCACCAACACTTGGGGGGGATGAGAACAGCTTCCCTGTGAGTTCTCTGGTTCTCACACCCAAGAGATGCGCTTAGATATGGGGTGTTTAGGGTGGGAACTAAGAGGCACAGCATCCTGTGAGTCAGGAAGCCCTGGGGCCTGGCTCCAGGGAATATTCTAGAAGCAGAGCTTGTTGAAAGGGGAGCCACCTACCTTGACCTTCTCTCCACTCATGGTTTCCATGTCACTTTCTTGCCCCAAGGTGAACTCATTTTTAGTTACTTTGTTCCCAGTGCTCACAGTGATCTTGAAGTGTTTTCCATTTTGCACAATTTCTGTCACCCCCTTGACGTCCTTCCACTTCTGGATGAGGTCCTCAGGCACCCCTGGTGGAAACCATCTGAGGTTTAGAGACAGCAGGGGTGAGGGTTTCAAGGCAGAAGAAGACGAGGGAAAATAGTGACATGGAAGGGTAGAGGCCACAGACATTGGAGACCTGTGAGCAGCAAGGGCTGTAGCTGCCACAATCTTGAACCTTTCTTCCCCTGTGGGCTCCCTGCTTCTCTCTCACTCTCTTCCCTTGCTCCCCGTCTTGCTCCCTCTCTTTTTATGGCTTGCTGTGAGAGTTAAAGTGTGTCCCTTTCCACACTCAGGGAGACCAGAGAGTTTGTCTTCCGATCCGGGTCACTCCTGAAATGACATGAGGAGCTACTAATAATTAGGCCCAGGTACCCATCATGTACAAAGCATAGTTTGCCAGGCTAACTTGAGCTTTTGTAGGAATTGATCTTCATGAGATCTTCTGACAGCAAGACTGGTGGGTCCTGTTGCATAGATAAGGAACTTCAAAGACAGAAGTGGGGTGACTGGCTTACAGAAGACCTAAGCTCTCAGGTACCCCCAAAGTTCCTCCTTCCCCAACCTCGCTACTTCTATGCTCTTTTCCCTTTTCACCCTCACTGCCACACTACACCCTCTGCTCACAGGGCTCCCTCTGCCTGGAACACCCTCACCTCCCCAGCCCCCCAGTGGGCACTGCTCCTCTTCCCAGGCTCCCCTTCACCACCCAACTCTTCATCTCCCTCCACACCCATGGGAGGCAGGAGGTTAAAGTAGGTTCCCTGGGAAGCAGTAACTATGTCTAGTCCCAACCCAGACGCTTCCTGCCATTGACCTTGATCATGCCAACTTACATTTCTCAGCCTCAAATGTAAAATGAGAGCATAACTGTGCCCAAGTCACAGATTTTTTGGTGAGGATTAAATGGGGCATTGCCCAGCAATTGTTTACCTGATACCCTGGTACAGAGTCACCCCCCTACATGTTAAGGGAAACTTTGTTACATTTATTTCTTCTCTTCTCTCTCTAAATTATGACCTTGGAAATATGGCTCTTCATTATGTATCTCAGTGCTATGTATCCCGCACAGTGCTTGAAGTGTAGTTGTTCTTGGATCAATACTTGTTAGAAGAGTGAATGAATGCACCCACGTATGTATGAATGAGTGAATAGAATCACTCGAAGAAGTACCAGGAGATGTGGGCTTCAGTCCAGATCACACCCTAGTTCAGTGTTCTTTCCATTTGGTTCTTGGTGGCCTTGTTTCCTCAGTAATGGCCCAGTAGCAAGATCTGCAAAGTGAGTAAAAGGTCCTCTACTACGGTGAAGCTTGTGTTTCCCATCTTATCCTAATAGCTGACAGAGTAGCCACTGCCTGTAGGGCCAGACCCTCACTGCACTGACCTGTGCCCTTGGTGGCCTGTCTAGCACTCACCCATCGCCTTCATGAAGGGCTCGAAGTTCTCCTGGGTCTGCAGTTGGTACTTGCCGGAGAAGTTCATGGTGGTGATGAGGCTCCCTCTCCACGGCTGGCCCAGGTCTGCACATGAGGCTGCCCACTAGTGGCAGTTTTATAGGGGTTTCTTGCTCTCCAAATTTGGATCATTGGTCAGTGGTGGTGGATTTCTTTATGGGCAGGGTCAAACATTAACTCCCAAGAGCAATGGTAAACATTAAAAACATGACTGACACAGCAGAGATGTGTTCTTTTCAGTGAACATGACTCAATCAAGGACAGAGCCCCAGGACCTTGCAACATTTATGGTGACATCTCACCTTTATGAACTAAGAATGCATACAAGAAGTGTGTATGTGTGCATGTTATACACACACAAGTGTGACCAAAGCATACAGTTAATGCTCAGATTTTTACAATTTATTAAGTAAATGACACGTGGGTATTAGTGGCCTGTACAATACTCCCCTCACTTCAGACATGCTCATCCCCTCGTTCTTGCCGCTTTCTGGAGCATTTCTGGAAGTCTTGTTTTGTGAGTGTCCGTGTGAGGTGTGAACACTGCAGAGAATGTTGCAGCTGTGTGCCGTCCAATGGATAAGCAGGCCCTTCAAAACACTACAGTGTGTCTTCATCCACCTTTCTCACTGGATTTGGCCACATGCATCTGTTGGCTCTTGCCCAAAACCAGAATCACCATGAAAGGTGAGTGATTTGAATCAATTCAGGACATGGAGGCAGCCACGGCACTGCACTCATGAAAGAGAACTTCAAGAACTGCTTCAGAAAGTGGCAGGAGTACGTGTGTTTGAAACAAGGAGGAATATTTTAAGGAAGATTAAAAACAAGGGCAGTATCTGCTGACTTGCCCCAATGTGGGGAAACTGGCCTTGCAGAGCCCCCTGACTGGCACTGACCTTGGACAGACCACCTAGAAATGCTTCCCATGACCTTGGGAGGCTCCTGTCACGAAGCTCAGAGGTGATGGCACCCAGGGGATCTACACCCCCACTTCCTGCCTCTGAGGCAGCTCTAGACAAGCACCCTCACCCCTATTTGCCTCCCTCCTCTCTCTGGACCTTGGCCTCGGCCTCTTCACCTGCAGCCTCCAGTCCCCCATGCTGCAGGCCTCTCTGTGCTGTGGTTGGACGGATCATCCTCCAGCACAGCCTGGGTGCCTCAGCCCTAGGTATGAGCCTCTCTCTGCCTCTGCTGGATCCCATTGCTCCTGAGGCAACAGGTCTGAATACTCAGTAGGACCCTGGTATCCTGGGTCCTGGCCTCGATGGCCACTCCCAAAAAAGGCTCTCTCCCTTTGCTGCCATGAGCTCCAATTTGGGGCTTGGTAAATAATTGCCATCACCTGAACTTCCAGCAGGCTGCCAGCTTGAGTTTAACTCTCCACCCTTGTCCTTCTTTCTGTGCAGGTCACAGTCACAGGGCCAGCCGTACGCATCAGGGGCATCCATGCCTCTGTGTCTGTGTCCATGTCGCTCCCTCTGCCATTCTTCCCTTTCTCTTCCTCTGTGAATCCTCTGAGCGCACTTCACAGATGCCCCATTCCGGCCGCACTGGGATGATTTCTCCATGTGCTCTTTGTCACTGTCCGCTTTCCTTGGTATCCAGCACAGAGCAGGAGTTCAGTCTGTGAGATAAAGTTTGGCAAGAGATAATGAGGTCAAGAGTCTTCTGGTTGAGGAAAAATGAGAGATAAAGAAGTAGTCAGGTCAGCACTCCACCCTCAGGCTCTTGAATGACTGAAGCAGGGCAACAAGGCTGTGTGTGTGTGTGTGTGTGTGTGTGTGTGTGTGTGTGTGTGTCTGTGTCTGTGTGTAAATGATTGGACATGGATAAGCTGCTTGGGAGAGATGGTGAGACCCCAGATCTGTGCATCAGCCTGAGCTTCACTGCCCTGTTGCACAGGAGACTTGGAAAGACCTGGGTTTCCTCCTCCTAGGAAAGAAGAAGAGGAGAGGGGCCAGTGAAAGGGTTTGGGGCAGGAGCCACTAGGACAACTGCAGTGGCCACAGAAGGATTCTAGCAATGTTAATGGGGAATTAGAAGCTACTTGTTTGCTGCAAAGAGAATTCTCATCCATCTTTTTTTTCCATCCATCTTTGATTGTGCTCCCTAACACCTCTGAAGCACCAGTAAGACAAAGTGCACGAATCATTATATATGCCAATGGAAGATGATGGAAGGCTGAGTTTCATTTCTGGACTGATGAGATGGGGCTGAGACAGCTCTCCTAGAAGCAGTTCCAGAAAGCAAAATGTCCATGTGGATGCCTTCCTCTAATTTTTAGGCAGGGCTTTGGGAGAGTTCAAGCTTCATTTAGATCCTGCACTACTTAAAAACCCCAGATGATGTCTGAGTTACAGATGGCCTGAACCTGGGCAGGCCTATGTTTGTCAGATGACACTGTAGTGCTCAAGTCCCTGGATAAATTAAAGTCTCTTCCTGAGAATACTCCTCCTTACTTACTGCCTAAATAGCTTTCCCATGGTTGCCAATGAGCGAATCAGTAAAAGCTTAGTGGCTAGGGGTATGGTTTAGTGGTATTGTGCTTGCTTAGCATGAACAAGGTTCTGGGTTTGATCCCTAGCATGGCAGATGAAAAAGAAGAATAAGAATTAAAATAGAGAAAGAAAAGGAAGAGCTGCAGCAGCCTAGGGGTCTTGCAACCTAAAATCAATGAAATATTTATCAAGATCAACAATAGTGAAAGAATTATTACCACCCCTAACCCATCCCATTTATGAAGCACTTAGTTTGAGAGATCTAATGTCCCCAACCCAGGTGTACCATGCTCTCTCATCCATCAAGCTCCCTGCTTTACACCTTTCATCAGATAAAAAGTATACTTGGCATAGAAATCTTACATCCAGGCCATCTTCCCTTGATTGTGGCTTTCAAATGATTCACCACACAGTGCAGCCTTCTGGGCTCTAAGTGGGGAATGGGAAGGAAGTTTTTCCAAAGGGCAAGTCAGCATCAATCCCAGAGCCCTCTTGGCAAGTCCAACTTTTCTGGTATCTAAAGAAGGGCAGGACCTGTGAGGCAACTCCCTGTACTTCCTGTGCCTCTACACAGCTTTGGATTTTGGTCACCCGAAGACTCTAGGCCAGGCCAGAGCCCAGAAGGTCAGCATTCAGACCTTGAGGAGGAGGGGTGGTGACTCCCTGTGGCTTTGATGTATCAGACATTTATTTTAGAACTGGAACTTCTGCATTTGTATCTGACCCAGGATGCCTACAGTGTCAGCTGCCCATTTCTTAGGATCTGGGGACATTGGAAATGACCCAAGGAGCCCTTACACCTGCTAGACTAGTGCTGCAGAGGAGAAGGACCCAGCTGTTCTCTGAGCTTCACTGAGTTTCTACTTCTTTATCTGTTAAATGGTCATAATCTTTGCCTTGTGAAAGTATCATGTAAACTGTGAAGTTCTACAAGAATGTGAAGCTCCTGCTGGCAGCCCCTGCTCCTTTTGAGCAAGGAGGCCCATGTTGATGTGCCGCACATCCCAACACAAGCAAGTAGGCACAAGAAAGTGCCCCTGAAATTGGCAAGCAGCCTGGGCATGCCTCCTAAAGCAAGGACACAGCCACCCACCAAGTCTAAGCCAGCTCTACACTTTGCTTCCACTTGGCACAGGGCAGTGGAAGAGAGGGCTAATCAACAACCTGGTCCTGAAAGAGGACAACACCTGGGGAGAGAAGGGAGAAGCCAGATCCTGTGACTGTCAGTATTAAGTGTCACAGTCCACTTGAGCCCCTACCCATCAGCCTACAACCAGGAGAGACCAGAGCACTGATTCCACTTCCCATCTGCCAGTGGGAGCAAAGGTTATTCCTTGGGTTAGACAGTAACCACAGTCTGTGGTGAAAGGATGGAGTGGGCTCTTCTGCAGGCAGAGCACCTCAAAAACCAAAAGGCCCAAAAGCTAGGTGGAGAAAATCATAGCTAGCTGTATCCTAAGAACAAAGAACATGGAAAGAAACTGCTCATTTAAAAAAAAAAAAAAAGGAAAGGAATTTTTTTTCTTAACTCAGTCTTTTTTGTGATTTATTTTTTATTATTTATTATTTATTTTTCTCTTTCCTTCATCATATTTTTGGGAAGTTGTTATTCTTTTTCTCTTTTAGATTCTTTTTAATTTGTTTTTCCCCCTTTCTACTTTTTCCTTTTATTCCCTATATTTTTCTCTCTTCATTTTTTTATCTTCTTTTTCTTGTTCTTTCCCTGTGATTCATTTGTAAATCTATCAATTTCCTTTTATTCTGCAGTGAGACCCCCCCCAGCTTTCTCTTCTCCTCCTATCTCACTGATTAAATTTTCAAATTTTTATTTTTTTCAGTCTGTGGTTCCCCAACCCCTTCTACCTTTACTAGTATAACTAAGTCTTGTGAATCTCTAGATAGTTAGTTAAATTTATGCTATTATTGTTGACTACTGTTCTATTGTTAGAGGTAAATTTGTTCCATTTAGTAGATATTTACTATAGATGAATACTGTAGGTCAATATTTTTCTTGCCTTACTGTTCATACTATAATTATAGATCTGTTTTCTATGGTTAAGGGAGATAGATTATTGGTCCTTAGGGTTTGTTAGCATTCAACATACTAATTTTATTACTTTAACTAAGGTGACACAGTTGTTTCTTTTAATTGGTTTTCTTGGGATGCTAATACCTACATTGCTTTGAGATCATTAGCAATACTTTGGCCTATTCCTAGAGAACTGGCTACTGGGGAAAACACCCTACTGTCACCCATCCTAAATAAATGAAAGTGCTTGGGTCCTGGGACAGAGGCAAAAACCAATAGTTAGCCACAGGTAGAGGACACTGCTGAAAAGTAGATGTTGAACAAAGAGGTCTCCACACTAAAAACAAATCAACACATACATCTCTACGCAAAAACAAATCAAAAAGAGGAACATGAGAAGACAAGTCAACAAAATGCCTCCCAAAACCCTCAACTCTCCCAAAGCTGATCCATGGGGCATCGAAAATAAGAAAACCAAAATCTACACACCTAAATTATTCAAACTTGTGTCATGGGAGATAGCAAAACAGTAAATAAGGCACTTGGCAAGCAAACAGAAGATACAAGTAAACAGATATTGGGCCAAATAAACATATAATCAGGTATCTACAAAGGATACTCATAAAAAGTCAGATGAGCTAAATAAAATGAAGCAAAACATGAATGACCAACATAGACAAGAATTAGTCTATAAAAGCCTCCAAATAGAAATTTAGGAGATTAAAAATTCCATCAAAGCTATGAGCAGCATAAGTCACCAATCTAAGGACAGAGTGTAATAACTAGAACAGGGTTGTTGTCATCGACAAATTAATGAGAGATGCCTAAAAAGCACAAAGAAAACATGAAAAATACATTCAAGAGCTGCTAGAAGACCCAGAGAAGACTAATTTAACATTAATGGGAATGGTGAAAAATCAGATGATAGTGCAAATGACATAAAAATCTGTTTACTGAAATGATAGTGGAAAACATTCCAGTTAAGGGAAAATAATTTAACATATAAATAAGTGAGGCATATAGAAAAACAAATAGACACAATCAGAAAATAATCACTCCATAACACATCATAATCAACATCCTGAAAGTCCAACACAAGAACAGAATTTTAAAAGCAATTAGAGAAAAGCAACAAATGACTGATAAAGGAAATCCATTAGAATTACAACAAACTTCTCAACACAAACCTTAAAGGCCAGCAGAGCTTGGAGTAAAGTGTTTCAAAACCCTAAAAGAAAACAATTTCCCATCCAGGGTGACATAGCTTGCAAATTTATCTTTAAAATTAAAGGAGAAGTAAACTATTTTCATGATAAAAAACAATAAGAAACCATGATCACTAAAACAAGACTACAAAAAATTCTCAAGGATAACTTAGAAAGAGACAATAAAGCTAACAATGATCCCCACCCCCAAAAGTCAAATATAATGAATCCAAAAGGAGGGTGAGCAGCTAAGTAGAAGGAAAAAATTGGGAATCAGCAATAAGATAAGGCAGTTGCAGGATTAAGTCAATACCTATCAGTAAGAACTCTCATTGTGTCTGTTCTCTATTTCCCAATTGAAAGACACGAACTGGCAGAATGGATCAAGAAAAATAAAATAAAATAAAAACAATGGTATGCAAAAAACACACTAACTCAAAGACTCATAAACTAAAAATTAAAGGATGGAAAACAATATTCCATGTAATAGGAACCTGAAAAAAAAGCAGGTGTAGCTGCTCTATATTCAGCCAAAGTGGACTTCAAGCCAAAACTGAACAGAAGAAGCAAAGAAGGTCAATACATATTGGCTAAGGGAATAATCCATCAGGAAGGGAAAACATAATTAGCATATATGCACTGAACAGTGGCGCATACAACTTCATAAAAGAAATATTACTGGGCAAAATGACCAGATAAACATAAAAGCAATTATAGTGAAGGATATCAACACCATATAAGCACTAACAGACAGATCCACTAGACAAAAAACTAATTTGAATGGCTGACAGAATGGATTTTTAAAATACCATAAATTTAATCTACTAGGGCCTACTGGCAGAGCCTTGACAACATCAGAACAAATGTATTGAGTGAAGATGAGAGAGGGAAAACGATTCATAAGGAAAAATAATTCACAAGAAAAGGGCTGGAGTCTGTTTAGCACATCCTTACAAGCATTTCATGGAAACTCTAAATCTCATTGCTCTTGGTGGGAAGTAACCCCAAGGGAAAAGCCTGGAAAAGCACAGGGTCCCATGGTACTTGTAGAGCTCACAAACCACACCTTGCCCACCGACAGTGGTGAGGTAGCTCACCTCATGTTCTGATAGGTGTGCGTATGTGGGATGTTCTTAAATCACAGCTATGCTCTGGTCCCAATTCCTCCCCTGAATAAAGGTTCTGACAACTCAGTTAAATTTCAACTAAATATTATTTGACTGAACTCTTCCCTGATAACTCAAGGGATTGGAGGACATTGGCTCTTTTTTTATTTTTTGCTGGCAATGTCTCTGATGGAAGTTGTTTTCCAAAACCAGGGCAAAGTGGAACCTAAGTGGCTTGAGCAAGAGCAGGATCAACTGAGATAAGAGGGATTCAAATTTCTATTTACAAAGCTATATGACCTCACCGGGCTATCAGGTGTCTCGGTCCATACACTTAAGCTTTTTAGTGAAGAGGCAACGTAGACAGACTCTCTTGACCTTAGTTTTGGTTGATATATTTCGTTACAAGAAGGGAGACTCCCAAAGACTAGAATAAAAAGTTGAACTTTATCCTACATTACATAGCTCAACAAGACTCACTCATTTCCAACCACTTGTTGGGGAGATGCAGTATGTACAATTCCTGCTTTGCCAAAAAGAATCGGGAGGCTTTAAGAGGGAGAGTGTCATCCCCTAGTCCTGTTTTCCATTCAGGGAATTCCTCTTGGATGATGTAGGTAACTCCAGGTAACTCCAGAACTCCAAGGAGTCCTAAGATGGCACACATACCCTTCAGGGCAGGTACAGAACGTGTAAACCAGGTGTGTGGAAATTGAGAGGCATTTTATAGGCAAGGACAAGGTAAGGAAGAGAAAGGGGTAGCATCTCTATCCCTGCCCAGGACGCAGGGGCAGGGACTTGGGGGGACATGTGGGGAACCTGGCCTTGCGGAGCCCCCTGACTGGCACTGACCTTGGACAGACCACCTAGAAATGCTTCCCATGACCTCGGGATGCTCCTGTCACGAAGCTCAGAGGTGATGGCACCCAGGGGATCTACACCCCCACTTCCTGCCTCTGAGGCAGCTCTAGACAAGCACCCTCACCCCTATTTGCCTCCCTCCTCTCTCTGGACCTTGGCCTTGGCCTCTTCACCTTCAGCCTCCAGTCCCCCATGCTGCAGGCCTCTCTGTGCTGTGGTTGGACAGATCGTCCTCCAGCACAGCCTGGGTGCCTCAGCCCTCTGGGTATGAGCCAGAAGAGGACGAGGAAGAGCAAGAAGAGATGAAGAAGAGGAAGAAGCTTAGGAATCTTGCAGCCTAAAACAATGAAGAATTGCCAAGGTAAACAACAGTGAAAGAATCATTGCTAACCCAACTCAATCCCATTTACCAAGCGCTCAGTTTGGGAGGATCTCTGGGTCACCCCCAAGTACATCACGCTGTCTCATACACAGAGCTGACTGCCTGACACCCCTCCTTGGACAAAATGGATACCTGGCATAGAAATCTCACATCCAGACCATCTTCCCTTGGTCGTGGCTTTCAAATGATTCACCACACAGTGCAGGCTCTAAGCTGGGGAATGGGAAGGAGAGGCGTGAATGTTTCTGTAAAAGGAAGGTCAGCATCAATCCCAGAAGCCTCTGTGGAAGCCTGAGTCAGGTGCAACTTTTCCGGTATCTGGGGAAGAGTAAGACCTGTGAGCCAGTTCCCTGTGCCTGGCCTTGTATTTCCTGCCTAACACTGTTCCAGGCAGTTCCTGCAGGCTGGGAACAGCACAGGGGACATGGCTGGCTCAGAAGCTGGTCAAGGACCTGGCCCAGCAGGTGGAGAGGTGACAGCTTCCTAGCAAGTCGACATGAGCGAAGGATGCTCTCTCTCCCTGACCCCAGACACAGCCATTCATGGCAACATCAAGGGCCTCCTCGGGTCCAGATTTGTGCTTGCCAAGGCCACAGAGAGTGGTAGTCACTTCATAAATGAATACTTGTGAGTAGATGTCCATAAAATTGGGAGAGGGCAGTGACATCTTCCACCCACGAGGTGAGCAAACAGAAGAGTTAAACTTAATACAATGACAAAGTTTATGTGGCTTCCATAAAAAAAAAAGTCTCTGACACCGTGGACCCAGCTTTGGATTTTGGTCACCAAAAGACTGTGACACCCTCTCTCCAAGCTGTCTACTCAAATGGGCAGTGTGCAGACACTGAAGAGGAGGGGAAGTAGCATTTGGTACCCAGGATGTGTCACTCATATACCCATACATCACAACCCAGGATCAGCCAGTGTCTTTTTTCACTCACAGGCGTTCAGAGAAGTGAATATCTATAGAAAAGGCTGAAGCCCCTTTCCCACTTTCCTCACCACTCATTTCCTGCCCTCCCCACTCCTCGCAGACCACCACTATCGAGAGTTCGGTCCGTATCTGTCCAACTAACTAGAAACCATTTACACACACGTGTAGCCGTTGCTAATGTACGACAGTACTAAATTTCATGAGGTTTTAATTCACATTTACAAAAATACATTGTACTATACGCATTATTCTGCAGTTTGATTTTTCCTCTGAAAGTTTTTTTCTTTCCATTAATGCATTTCACAGATGTGTGTAAATATTTCATCGTAAGACATTTCTGTTTTGTTCCTGGTGGCATTTAAGTTGTTTCTAATCTCTGCCTGTTACAAATCAAGCCATGGTCAACTTCCTGGTATACACACTCACAAGTAGAGCCACTGGGTATTTTCAAATTTGTTACACGAAATATTTCCCTACTCTCAAGGTCATAATCATTTTGGTATACAGTCTTTTCATATTTCTATCTTCAATCCGCTTGGCTTTTATTTTTGTGTATAACTCATGGTTGATTACCTTTACCTCTAAGAAAAAGTACCTCCAAATAATTTTAAAAATAATTTTATTATTTCTTCATTTCTGGATACTGTTTCTTTCATATCCCAAATTCTAATAAATGCATAGGTCTCTTTCTGGAATCTCTTCTGCTCTGCTGAACAATATCACAGAAATCCATTATTTTTTGGTGATGCGTTTGCCTCTTCCTTTCTTATACTTACACCTTCTTTTCTTATTATTATATTGGTGAAGATCTCTAGATCTGTCTCGAGAGCAGTATCAGGCCTGTTTTCCATTCCCAGTTTTAAGGAAATGAATTTAAAGTTTCAGCATTGCCCTTGTTTTCTGTTTGCTTGCTTGTTTGTTTTTGGCTGGGCACGGTCTTTTCATCATATGAATGTCTCTCTCTTCAGTATGAATTGTTGATGCCCTGGAGATTTTTAGCATTTGTTAAAATTCACCTCACTCATGGTGCTTTGATTTAAAATAACTACCTTGAACGCACTGTGAGATAAAAATTTCTGGTGTATGTTTCCTCATTTTCAAGCTACTCTTGGGGTCTTTAGAGAGTATGGATTTTCTGGTGTTAATGAAGTATAACCTCTGGCTGTAGGTTTTTTCTCTGTTTGTTGCCTCCATAAAGCTCCTGACCTGTGTGTATTCCCAAATGCAGAGCTAGGGTTGAGAATTGGGAGAAAGATATCACATCCACTGGAAATGAGTGACTTTTTGCCCATGTGGCTTCTCATGTGCACAGACAGAAATGAACTCTGAGAGAAAGTTTTGCTATATCCACTGTGTCCGTGGGGTTTGTCATGTGTGAGTAACAAGTGGGTCTCATTGAGAGAAGGATGTTTGATATTCATTACATCCATAGGGTTTCTTTCCACAGTGATTGCTCGGATGCTTTTTTGCAACACTTCTTTTGACCAAAGGCAGCCCCACATTCACTATGTCTAAAGGTTTTTTTCTCCAACTTGAGTTTTCTCACGATCAGTAAGATTCAGTTTGCCACTAAAGGTTTTCCCACTCTCCTCACATATGAAGGGATTCTCTCCCATTTGGGTTCTCTGCTGTCTGACTTCTGAATGGAAACTGCCACAATCTGCACTCAAAAAGTTTCTCCCCTGAATGAATTGTCTGATGGTAAGGAGGTTTATCTTCTGGCTAAACTATTTTCCATAATCATTACTTCAAAAAACTTCTCTCCAGGGTGAGTGTTCTGATATTTTGGGACATACTGCCTTTGACTAAAGGATTTTCTACATTTATTATATTCAGAAGGTTTGTCTCTCCTGTGAGAATCCTCATGTCTGGTGACACTGGGTTTGTGGTTGAACACTTTTCCACATATCTTGCAGATAAAGAGGTGTTCCTTGCTCTAAATTCTCTGCAGACTGAGGTGACATCCAAATGAAAGCTTCCCACACTCACAATACTTCTCTCCAGTATGAAAGTTTTGAGGAAGAAGGATTTACTTTTGGCTGAAGATATTTCCCCATTTCTTACATTTATGAGGCTTCTCTGCATATGGCCTCTCTAATGTAGAATAAGGGGTAAGGTTTGGTAGATAATTTTATCATGCTCAGTACACTCAAAGCTCTCTGTTCAACAGACATTTCTAGTAGTTAATGAGGTTATACTGTATTTTAAAATTAATTTTATCAATACATTTTAGGTATACAATGTAATGACACTCATCATTGGAGATTTGTATCTTTACATAATCTACCTTGGTCCTTGTTTTTTCCCCATTCCCCTTGCCCTCCTTTTATCCTCTCCACCTCTCCCTATTTACAAAGACTTTGTTTTCATTTTTTTCATTTTTCTCATATTAATTCCATTCCCTGCTTTCCTTTCCCCTACCCCTCTCACTTTCCCTTTTCCTCTTTTCTTACTATTTCACTTTGTCTATTATACCACTTAGTCCTTATTTACACTTTCAATTTCTCACACCAGATAAACAATTCAGTATTTATGCATGTGTGTCCTACTTATTTCACTTGAGTATCACCTCAATGTGCATCCATTTAGCTATAAATGTCTCTAATTTCTCATTCTTTATGGCCAAGTAGTACTCCATTTTATTAAACACACACACAGACACACACACACACACACACACACATTTTCTTTATCCAGTCTACAGTTGATGGGCAACTGGGATGTTTCCAAATTTTAACCATTACAAACTATGCTGCTATGAACATGGGTACACATATATCGCTGTGGTATGATTCTTTTAATTCTTTTGGGAAGATACTCAGTAAGGGAATAGCTGGGTCAAATGGGATTTCCAATCCTAGTTCTTTGAGGTATCTCCATACTGATTTCCACAGTGGTTCCACCAGACTGCACTCCCACCAGCATCAAAGCAGGGTTCCTTTTTCCCCACATCCCCGCCAACATTTGTTATTGATTGACTTCATGTAGCAGCCATTCTTTGTGGTGTGAGGTGGAATCTCAGCATTGTTTTCATTTGCATCTCTTGAATGAGCAGTGATGTTGAACATTTTTTCATATGTTTATTTTCTATTTCTACTTCTTTGTCTGAGAAATGTTTGTTCATTTCAGGTGCCCATTTTTGGATTGGGTCTTTATTTGGGAGGTCTGATTTTTGAAAATTCTTTATACATTCTAGATAGTAGACCTTTGTGTGAGGAACATCTGGCGAAATTTTTTTCCCACCTTGTGGGTTGTCTCATCACACTATTGGTGGTTTCTCTTGCTATGCAGAAGCTTTTTAATAAGAGACCTCACTTATTGATTGTTTGTGCTAGTTCATATGCAACTGAGGTTTTGTTCATGAAATCTTTTCCTCTGCCAATGTCTTCAAGAGTTCTACCTCACCTCTCTTCTAGCCAGTTTAGTGTTTCTATTTTAATATTTAGATGTTTAATCCATTTTGATTTTAGTTTAGTGCATTATGAGAGATATAGGTCTAGTTCTAATATTTTGCAAGTTGAAACCCAGTTTTTCCAGTACCATTTATTAAAGAAGTTATCTTTCCTCCAATGAGGGTGTTTAGCTGCTTTGTTGAAGATGAGGTGGCTGAGTGTATCTGGAGTTGTTTCTGCATCTTCTAATGTGTTGGTCCTCAGGTCTGTTTCTTTGCCAGTACCATGCTGTTTTTATCACAGTAGCTTTTTAGCATAGTTTCAAGTTGGGGATTGTGATACCCCACTACTTTGTCTATATTTCCTAGAATTGCTTTTGCTATTCTAGGTCACTTCTTATTCCAAATGAATTTTTGGATTATTTTCTCAAGGTCTGTGAAGTATGCTGCTAGAATTTCAATTGGGATTTCATTGAATCTATATAGCAGTTTTAGAAATATGGCCATTTTCACTATGTTGGGTCTTCCTACCCAGGAGCAAGGGAAGTCTTTCCATTTTCTGTCATCATCTTTGATCTTGTTTTTCAGAGTGCTATAGTTTTCAGAGTAGAGGTCTTTGATTTCTTTCATTAGATTGATTCCTAGGTATTTCAATTTTTTGGATGCTATTGTGAAAGGAATTATTTGCCCCATTTCTCTCTCAGTGAGTCTGTTGTTCATGTACAAAAAAGCTATTAATTTTTATATGTTGACCTTGTATCCAGCTACTTTACTAAATTTTGTTATTAAGTCTACAGACTTTGGTGGAGTTCTTGGGGTCTTCTATAAAGAGTATCATATCATCTGTAAATAGCGACAATTTGACTGTTTCATTTCCTAACTTTATTCCTTTTATTTCTTTCTCTTGTCTAATTGTTGTGGCTAATGTTTCCAAGACTATATTGAAAAAGAGTAGTGATAGTGGACATCCTTATCTTGTTCCTGATTTTAGTGTGAAGGATTTCAGTTTTTGACCATTTAGTATGATATTGGCTGTTAGTTTTTCTTAGATGGCTTTTTATCATAGTGAAGTAGAAACCATTTATTCCAATTTTTGTAGTGTTTTTATCATGAAAATGTGTTGGATTTTGTCAAGAACTTTTTCTGCATCTATTGAGATGATCATATAGTTTTTGTCCTTGGCTCTATTGATACAGTGTATTACATTTATTGATTTGTGCATCTTGAATCATGCCTGCATCCCTGGAATGAATCTCATTTAGTCAGGCTATATGATCTTCTTGACGATCTTCTGCATTCTGTTTGCAAGTATCTTATTAAGGATTTTTGCATCTATGTTCATTAGTGAGATTGGCATATAGTTCTCTTTCTCAATTGGATTATCTCTGCTTTGGGGATCAAGGTGATGCTTGCTTCCAGGAATGAATTTGGGAGTATTGCTTCCCTTTCAATATCATTGAAGAGTTTAAACAGTAGTGGCAATATTTCCTGTCTAAATATCTTGTAGAATTCAGCAGTGAAACTGTCAGGTCCCAAGCTTTTCTTAGTTGGTAAGTTTTTAATTATGTTTTCAATTTCATTGATTGATATTGGGTTGTTTAGAATTCTTAGGTCTTCTTCATTCAACTTTGTAAATTCATATGTATCTGGGAATCCATCCATTTCTTCTGTGTTTTCCATCTTATTGGTGTATAGTTTCTTGAAGTAGGTATTGGTGATCCTCTGGATTTCTGCTGCTGGGTCCATTGTAATTTCACCCTTTTCATTTATAATTGCATGGATTTGGGCCTTTTCTTTCCTTTTTTTGATAGGGTTGTCTAAGGAATGTCAATTTTGCTTTTTCTTGCAAAGAACCAACTCTGCTTTTTGGTATCATTCTCTTAGTCTCCATTGTATTTATTTCTGTCCCGATCTTTATAATTTCCTCCATTGTAAGAGCTTTGGGTTTATCCTGCTCTTCTTTTTCTAGAAGCTTGAGGTTCAGCAACAGCTTGCTTAATTGTGCTTGCTCTCTTTTCCTAACATGAGTATTCACTGCTATGAATTTCCCTCATAAGACTGCTTTCATTGTGTCCCATAGATTCCAATATGTTGTATTGTGATTGTCATTTAATTGTAGGAACTGTCTGATTTCTTCTTTAATTTTATCTGTGACCCATTGGTTATTCAGAAGTGTGTTGTTTAATTTCCATGTGTTTATGAAATTCTTGCAGTTTCTTTTGCTATTGATCTCCAATTTCATCACACTATGGTCTGATATAAATTTAATTCCTTTGCACTTACTTAAACATGTTCTATGAGGGAGTATGTGGTCTATTTTGGAGAATGACACATGTGCAGCTGAAAAGAATGTGTATTCTTATTTTGTGGGGTGGAACACTCTGTAAACATCTCTTAAATTCATTTGTTCAAGAGTTTGACTTCTAGTATTTCATTGTTTTTTTATTTTTGGTCTAATTGATCTATCTATTTGTGACAGTGGGGTTTTGAGGTGCCCCACTACTATTAAATTAGTGCTTATTTGATATATATATATATTTATGATTGTCATCTCTTCCTCTTGGATTGTTCCCTTTACAAAGATGTAGTATCCTTCTTTGTTTCTCTTAATCAATGTTGATTTGGAATCCACTTGATCTGCAAAGAGAATAGCTACTCCTGCTTTTTGGGGGGTTCCTGTTGCATGGCGTATTGTTTTCCATCCTTTAAGTTTCAGTCTATGAGTTTATTTTTGATATTTATGATTGTCATCTCTTCCTCTTGGATTGTTCCCTTTACAAAGATGTAGTATCCTTCTTTGTTTCTCTTAATCAATGTTGATTTGGAATCCACTTGATCTGCAAAGAGAATAGCTACTCCTGCTTTTTGGGGGGTTCCTGTTGCATGGCGTATTGTTTTCCATCCTTTAAGTTTCAGTCTATGAGTTTATTTTTGAATTAAGTGTGTTTTTTGTATGCAGCATATTGTTGTATCTTGCTTTTTTACCCATTCTGCTAGTCTATTACTTTTGATCAGTATTCATGAAGCTCCTCAGGTGCTCTTTGTCATGAAAGTATCTTATTTCTCCATCAATTTAGAAATATAGTTTTGCAAGGTACATTGATCTGGGTTGGAGGTTGTTTTCCTTTAGAGCTGGAAATACATTACTCAAGCTTTTCTTGCCTTGAGGGTTTGTGTTGAGAAGTCTACTGTGATTCTGATGGGTTTTCCTAGTATGTGATTTGTTTCTTTTCTCTAACTGCTTCTATAATTTTGTTCTCCTGTTAGGTTTCTGGAATCTTAACTATTCTATGCCTAGGTGTAGATTTCTTTTTGATCACGGCTAGTTGGAGTCCTCTCTTATCTGTCTCACTTATCTGTACATCAAGTTCTTTTCCCCTACTTGGGAAATTTTCTGCCATTACTTCTGTGAACATTTTTTTATGGTTTTGTTTTTTTGTGTTTGTTTGGTTTTTTTTGCACTCTCTCCTGTTTCTTCATTGACTCCAATCAGTCTTATATCATTCTTCTTTTCATTGTTTAGCAGGTGCTGGATTGGTTTCTCATGGTCCTTTACTATTTTTAAGAAATTTTTACTTTTCTGGTCACTAATTGAAATCTTATCTTCTATATCTGAAATCCTGTCCTCACACTGGCTCATTCTGCTGTTTAAACTTCCAATGGAATTTTTAATCTCCTGGAAATCTGTTTGTATCTGTTTTATGGTTTCCATTTTGTTTCCTATGTTGGGATTCCATCATGTTCCTCAGCTCCTCTATTTTTTTTTATTTGTGTCTGCTCTAGATTTGTTAATCATGTCTTGCACTATAGGCACAATCTCTGTTGTTATCTGAGAAATTATTTTTTTTCCAGATCCTCTTTCATTGCCAGTTCAGGGAGTCTAAGTGGTTGAGTATCACATTGTTCCATTTCATTGCCCTTTGGGGTTGCTGTTGATCTGGAAGTCTGGTTTTGAGATGTGTTTATGTGACTTCTCATTTCAACAGATGCAGTCTGCTGTGCCTTTGTTGAAGGAGCTTTTTGCTCACCCACTGGTCTTCAATTCTAAGCAAGCTACCAAACAGCCTTTTCTCTGCTGCTCACCAGTGTACCAATTCCTGGGTTCAGAATGATTGACTTCCAGATCCCTGAGCTGACCTATTGTCTGGGCAGGCTTCTGGCTGGACCCTGTGCACACTGGAATTGGTATCTAGGCATGCCTCTGACTGGTGTCTGCCCCCTCCCATGTAGCTGCTGTCTGGGAAGGCCTTTGGCTGGGTGCTGTGCGCCCCAGTCCCTGGTGTCTGAGCAGGCTTCTGGCTATGGTCTCCATGCACTTACTGTTGGTATTAGGGCAAGCCTCTGGCTGTTGCTTGTGTGCCTGTGCAGCTCTTTTCCAGGTGGTTCCTTGTCTTGGGCCTGTGTTCCCAAGCCCCTGGTGTCAGGGCTGGTCCCTGGCTGATCTGACTGTAGCCACACTGCTCTGGTCCACACTGCAGCTCCCCAGGATCTGCGCACACTTACCAGTGGTATGGGGGCAGGTCTGTGGCTGATGCTTGTGCACCTGTACAGCTCTTTTCTGGGCAGGCCTTTAGCTTGAGCCTGTGTGGCCAAGCTGCTGGGGTCAGGGAGGGGCCCTGGCTAGATATGCCTGCAGCCTCGCTGCTTGGTCCACACCCTAAGTTATATTATATTTACTGGATTCTCTCCAGAAAAAATTTTCAGCTGCTCAATGAGCTCTGTCATCTATCTAAAGACTTTTAGGAATGCCTTGTTGTGTGAAATCAGACCTTCGTGTGATTTGCTTTAGAGTCCCCATTGATGGTAGGATGGAAAAGCCTGTGGATTACACTGCCAGCAGTGGAGCTACTGTGTGAACAGGTGTAATCAAGAAGGAACTCCAAATTTATCTTCCAGCCTGGCATATAAGGCCCCTATTTTGAATGTAAAAGCTAATGTTGCTTATTTTTCCTCTGACCCTTGCCCCTGAGGATTGAAAGCTAGCCCAACTGACTCAAAGGCAGCCTGACACTTCAAAGCGATCATTCACTGATTTGCTACCCCTTGCCCTCCAACCTGGAGTCCCCTCTGCTTTGGGACCATGAACCATCAGCCCTGCAGAGCCCATGTGGCCACTTCATAGCATCCCTGAAGACATAGCCTACAGTCCCTCTCCAGAAAGCCCTCCTGGGACCCCTTTCTGTTCTGCACCCCTAGAGAAGAATCCCCCAGACACCTTCCCATTCTATTCTGTTAATTCCAATCTGTTGATTAATGGTGATAGAATAACAACTTCCATTAGTTAGACAGTATTATCAGAATAATATAAGGTAAACATTATATCTCCATTTTTCAAAAGAGAAAACTAGGGTACCCAGTTATTCATTCAGTAAACATCCTCTGACCTGTGGTCGAAGTTTGGATTCCACGGTGAATCTCCTAAGGAACTCACTGTCTAGTAAGGAGTGCAAAGGACACTGAGTTGGCTTTTAATAGGGTGAAGTTTGAATAAAACTTCAACATGTAGGAATGCTTTAATTAAGTATAAGAAGGGATCTGGTGATCAGGGAAGGAGTCAGGATATTCTCATGAAGGGAGGACAAAATGTGCAAAAGCATGAAAATACTGCCACAGCAGAGGGGTGTGTACAACAGGGCAGAAGGACAGGGAGGAGGATGGCAAGACACAGCAGGGTGACGGGAGATGGGAGCAAAAGGCCTAGCAGATGGGGAGTCTTCCCAGAGCTGTGCTTGCCCAGAATGGGGATGATGAAAGACGGCATGCAGGGAGGTATTTTTCAATATTGATAATTATACATTTAATCAAATATACATTAGAAAAAATATATAGCAACTTATGTCCTTATGGATACTATTGCTTAAGATTAGGTCAAGTTTTTCAAGGAGTAGCTTAGAGAAAATTTCTCACAACATGGAACAGGCATCTGTCAGAGTCCAGTATAAAAAATAGCTATGAACCTAAGCATTTCAAATGAGTGGATTTCACCCATGGCATCAGTTACCAAGGTGTCAGAAGAACTATAAGAACAAGATAAAGAAACTGTTAATTCGAGCTGTTAATAATGCCTGGGCAGGAACTCAAGGGTCTACACCCTCTTGCACAGGGTTGCAGTGGCTGGTGCCTTCAGTTCTGGATCTAATAAAATGGTACCTCCTTGGTCAGGGCTTGAACCACTGAAAAGGAAGCAAGGATAAGGAACTGAAAGGCAAATAACAGTTATGAAGATATATGATGAAAAGACAAAAAATTAGATAGTGAAGATGATATACTAGTGACAAAGTTTTGGATCCACTATTCTAGGTGAAACAAAGTCAGCACAAATTCTTGAGAAACATGATCAGATTTGTGGTTCAGGAAGACTGCTCTCCAGACAGCCTAAAAATGGCATGGAGAGAAGAGGAGTTGGAGGTAGAAATATGGGCAAAAAAACTCTGCAAAAATTCTGGCAAGAGAGGTGAGGACTGAACTTGGTCATTCAAGAGGGCATGAATCAGATAAAGATTCTGTCATCACAACAGAAAGCATTTGGGGAGCCATTCTAGGTGGGCATTAGGGGGAGAAGAGCTGATGGTGCACCTGGAGCACCGTGGGGCTGCTCATGGCATCCTTTGTGGTCACAATGAGGAGAAGAGAGACGTCTTCATCTTTATCTTTCTCCTTTTCCTGGCTGGGAGTATTCTCTCCTCACTCTGTAGGTCCATTGTTTGGACTATTTTTGTTTGTTTGTTTGTTTGTTTTTAACCTAGGTTCCACTCTTTTTTCCCTCTGGATGGCAACGTGCTGGGTGTCAGGGTACAAGGATTCTGTTGTGTCCCCAGCATATCACAGAGACAAGCTCAATGGATGATGAATAAGGCAGTGATGTAATAAGGTAATGGCAGTCTGTGCTTGCATGTCACACCTCCTTCTCTTCTCTTTGTCACCTCTTCAGTCCCTAGACCGTCCCTTGCTGGAGATCCCTGGTGTCCTTAAAATCCTAAGAGAGAGGCAGCCTGGGCCCCAATCCACCAGGGAAAGGAGAGCCACTCCTGCTCCCGACCCAGCCGCCATTGCTCAAGTGCTGGGAAAGTAGCCGCGCGGGCACCCCTGAACCCCCATAAGTCCCCCCCCCTGCACTCTCAGACCTCCTGTGTCAGTTTTTGGACCCACTCTGCAGAGGCAGAGGTGGTCATCAGGGGTATTTTTCTGAGTTCCCAACTTTGAACATCTTTAAAGAAAGGGCATGGGAAACCTGTAATAGAACATTGTGGAGTTCAACCATTCAGAAGGTTGGGGAACTCAGTCTGGGCCTTGCAGCCCAAGGTCAGTCAGAGTCATTGGGGTTCAGCCATCAGCTAACTGAGACCAGGGGTCTTGCATCCTCGCTCTGTCTGAGCCATTAAATGGTAAATACACTATATTGAAATTTTGTTCACTGCAGACATGTTCTGGATTGCTTCTTGATTTCAACTTAATTCAAATGATTTAAGGGTGATAAACTAGTGACTACCACAGGTGGTCAATGTCCAAGTTGTGCTTGATCTTAACGTGTTGCTGATTGTATCAGTTGGGATAAAGCATTGCGGATGATTTGATGAGCTGTTTCTCTGATGTTATGAAGATAAGAATGTCTGTGGGTCATTAGAGACACAGAAACTAGGACGTAACTATATCAGGAAGATTTGGGTGATAACCCAGAGATTAAACCAAGGACAGTCTGACAACAAAAATAAAAATGAGAAAACACATAAGCAAGACACAAGGACAGACTTCCAGTTCACCAATGGCAAATGGTAGGGCAAATGAGGATGAAAAGGCCAATAGTGAACCACCAGGACACCCTGAACTCAAAGCACAAGAAGTAACAAAACAGATCAATCAGGCTCTAGAAAAATTCAAAACAGAACTAATTTCCCAGATGACCATAGAGATAGTGAGCAAAATGGAAGTCATGATTCAAGACTCTAGAGCAGAAACTGACAAAAAAAAATAGATGAGCTCAGGACCATGATAGAAGCCATGAAGGCCCAGCATAAGACTTGTCATGTAGAGGTACAAAATCCCAACAATGAATGTAACTGTACTGTATCCCTAAAATGTACCAATAAACTCAATTAAAGCTGAAAAAAAAAGAAAGAAATGGAAAAAATAAACATCCAACATAGGAAAGAAATGGAATCCATAAAACAGATTCAAACAGATATCCAGGAGATTAAACACTCTATTGAAAGTGTACGCAACAGAATAAAAGAATGCGAAGATAGACTCTCAGATATAGAAGAAAAGATTGCAGTCAGTGACCATGAAAAGAGAGATTTCTTAAAAACAGTAAGGGATCATGAGAAATTGATCCAATGACTGCTAGATGATGCAAAGAAGAATAACATAAGACTGATAGGAATCCATGAAGTAGCAGGAGAAAACACAAATGACTTAAAAAAGCTGTTTGCAGAATCAATGACAGAAAACTTCCCAAACAGAGGGGAAGAATGACATTCTGATAACTGAGGCATATAGGACTCCACCTAGCTACAATAAAAAAAAATCTACACCTAGATATATAATAATCAAGATCCCAGAAACCCAACAGAATGACAAAGTACTACAAGCAGTAAGAGAAAAGAAACAAATCACATATAAAGGAAAGCCCATCAGAATCAAAACAGACTTTTCAACACAAACCCTTGGGGCAAGGAGAGCCTGGAATGAGATATTTCAAGTACTGAAAGAGAACAACCTCCAACCTAGACTGATGTATCCAGCAAAACTCTCTTTCAAAATGGATGGGGAAATAAGACACTTCCACGACAAAGAACACCTGAGAAACTACATGAATACCAAACCAGCACTACAAGCAATTCTAAACAAGATCCTAGAAAAAGACAATGAAGGCAACAACACCATGAGGCCCAACAGAGCAAATCAAATAGGCAAGGCAAGAAATTAAAAGAAGAAGGTGAAAAAGTAAAAAGAGTCAACAAAAGGCCAATAACATGTCAATAATAAGTCAGTACATATCAGTTATAACCAGTAATGTCAATGGCTTCAACTCACCAATCAAGAGAAATAGACTGGCACAATGGAATAAGAAGCAAAATCCAGCAATATGTTGTATACAAGAAACACACCTAGTGCAAAAAGAAGCCCAGAGACTGAAAGTGAAAAGATAGAAAACAATTCTCCATGTGACAGGAGCCCAGAAAAAAACAGGGGTAGCAATCTTATTTGCAGACAAAGTAAATTTCAAACCAAAACTGATTCTAGTATTATTGATGTAGCATGGTACTGTATCATACCTCTATGAATGTAAAATATCTTATACCTGCTTTATGATACATAGTAGGGACCATGCTTTATCAGAGCTACATTTAATGATATTACTCTAGAATGTTCTCTTTCCAGATGAGGATTAAGATGCTAATAAAAAAAATGGCGCCAGGTACCACAACAGCAACAGAACTTTGCTGTTTTCTGGATATTATTCTTTTCTTTGTTTCTTTTTGTTTTGTTTTGTTTAGTTTTGTTTTAATGGAATGTGCTGAATATCTATAATTTTGTTCAGATGGCTGCAGAACCTGGAAAAGCTGTTGCTGCTATCGATGCATTACATACTGCTATTATTAGTCTTTTTATATAGATATAAATATATA